>NC_058372.1:125690000-125998750 GCF_018350175.1 Felis catus
TGTCAGAAATAAAATTTTTGCTTTTTAAAGTTTATTTATTTATTTTGAGAGAGAGACAGAGAGAACAAACTGGGAGGGACAGAGAGAGAGGGAGAGAGAATCCCAAGCAGGATCCATGCTGTCAGCGCAGAGCCCAATGTGGGGCTCAAATCCATGAAACAGGAGATCATGACCTGAACTGAAACCGAGGCAGATGCTTAGCCAACTGAGCCACCCAGGTGCCCCGAAATAATAGTTTTAAAAGAATAGTTAAAGTGTCGAATTTGAGACTGATCCAATAAAGACTAAATCAGGTGCATTCAATGGTATATCAGAAAATCATTACTTCCACTTTTATGGTGGTATTTTTCTGTGCATAGGAGAGAATGGATAGAGTTAAAGGCAGTTAAAGTAGTAGTTAAACATCTGTTAGTCACTATTATGTGCCAATCACTATGTTTTATATGCATTGTCACTTATTAATTATTATTATTACTCTCTCCATGCTTTAGATAGGAAAGGAAAACTTAGAGATGTTCAATTAATGGCAGAGCAAGGATTCTAATGTAGTTCTGCCCAATCCTGAACCTTAAGCACGGCTGTGCATTGTGTATATGCACATCACCCATTTCTAGTGGTATAGCAGAAATAAGGTCAAGAATGACTGTGTGGTGTTATGGGATAGATACCCATAAGATGCTTTATAGTTTACATGGCATGCTCACAATTTTTTCTTTCAAATCTCATAATATTACTGTCAGGTAGTGTTATTATTGCTATACCCACTATATAAGGGAGGAAATTGAAATCAGAAGTGCTGAATAAATTACCTAAGTTTATATGGCTGGTAATACATAGACTCAAGGTAAAACTCAGGCCTCTGACTTAAGGTCCCCTTAGTGTATCCATTACATTTAACTGCTTCCAAATGTAAACATGGCAGTTATCAAAATCAAGCATGTGCATGCCCATGTGGTAGAAAAGGACAATTCAACAGTAATATTTGAAGGTTTTAGTCGCTCACTTTCAATAATGGATAAACAACTAGATAGAAGATCAACAAGTAAGGCTTCAGCATTATTAACCAGCTAGTCCTAATAGACATCTATAAAAGACTCCATCTAAAAATAGCAGGATACATATTCTTTCTCAGTGCACATGGAACATTCCCCATTGGTTAAGACATAAAATAAGACAATTGTTGTATAAGTATTGGAATCGGACGAATATCATTGAATTAGAAATTAATAACAGAAGAAAACTGGGTAAATTTACAAGTATGTAATTTAACCAATATGCCAGAATAACCATTTGGTCAAAGAAGAAATCACAAGAGATATTAGAAAATACTTTGAGAGGGGTGACTGGATGGCTTAGTCAGTTGAGCATCCTACTTCGGCTCAGGTCATGATCTCACAGTTTGTGAGTTCAAATCCCGTATAGGGCTCTGTGCTGACAGTTTAGAGCCTGGAGCCTGCTTGGGATTCTGTGTCTCCCTCTCTCTCTGCTCCTCCCCTGCTCACTCTCTGTCGCTTACTCTGTGTCTCTCACTCTCTCAAAAATAAAATAGAAACAGTAAATTAAAAAAAAGAAAATACTTTGAGATGAATGAAAATGAAGACGAAACAAAACAAAATGTATGGTATGTGGACTAAGTATAGATTTAAGTCACTGTTATTCATTTTTGTTTGTAAATAAATAGACCAAAAGATGATCTTGGTAGACTTTGGGCTATATGGCATCTAAAATATCCCATGAAGAGATAAAAAAAAATCTCTGAATTGTGAAAAGTTATTTGTATACACCTGGCATAGAGAAGATCAGCATCTGACTCTTGGACTGGGAAGGATATCCTAACTGTTAATTTAAAATGGGTAGAGATAATATTAAAGAAAAAAGTCACTGCAGGGCCCTTGACATGCATTCCACAAAAGAGTTAGGATGAAAATATAACTAAAAAAAATCCGATTTCCCACGAAAGGACTTAGCTGTGACCATTTTATCCAGAGGTGGACCAGATATTTTTTCTCTTTTGTGGTTTATGAGGTACAAGAAATAACTTCCCTGTCCAGACTATTTTTGCTATTTGTAATGACTTTCTTCATCACTAGACTTTATTTTCATAGACTAAAGGTATTATTTCCATGAAAATTTACAAAAGTACCCTCTTGCCTCTATTGAAATCTATATTGTATATGAATCATTATGAGATTGTTTTTAATCACAAAGAGTAAGGGAGAAGAGTACGTTCACCAATGTGAGGAAAGGGAGAGAGAAGTGCCAGAAAGCTATACTATTTATTTGAAATGATGGCCCCATTTTGGTGCTGGGAGACCATCATTCATTCTCTTAGTCATTCAACAAACAAGTTGATGAGGTCCTACCATGTGTAAGATGCTGTCCTAGGTACTGAGACACAGCATCGCTAGGTAACAGCACATGCTAGCCTCTCTTCCCCCACCTCCCTAGCTTTCTGAAAAGATGTCAAATCGTCCAACCTAAAGTATTTTAGATCAAACATAGTTTACCTGAAAAAATAATCAACAAGCAAGGTGATCCCGGAGAGAGTATTTGAAAGAAGCCATTGCCTTTTTTTTTTCTTCTGGGCAGAGTGGAACATTCCAGGATGGTGAGCAACACATTGTGGTAGAGTCGATTCAAAACATTAGAGTAGATTCAAAACATTTCATTGAGAAACATATCCCACAGTCTAGCATATTGTCCCCGAAGCTGGTGAGGGCTTAAACACTGTGAAAAGATACCTTTTTCCCTTAGGATATTCCCCATGTTAACTCAGGCTCCTGTTATGCCAGGATTATTTTTTACAGAGCAGCTGCCCAGGTGGCAAATGTCTTCTGCTAACGGGATTGATCGAACAGTACGGATTTCACTCTTAGAGCCTATTTCTCTTGCTTCTGTGATGTGTCCAAGAAGATAGGCAGAACATGAGATGGGGAATCAGAGGGGAGACACAGACTCCCTGAATTTTGAGAATGGACTTTTATAGGCTTGGAAAGAAGTGTATAGTATAATACGTATAGTTTGGAACAGTAGTTCCTCAAGTATGGTCTGGGGAGTCTTGGGCTCCTCACGACCATTTTGGGACTCCATGATATCAAACTGTTTTTATAATAATACTGAAATGTCATTTACACTTTTCATTTATTCTCTTATAAATGGTTGTTGGAATTTTCCAGTGGCTTGACAAGATGTTTGATATTGCAACAGATGGAACAGAGAAGTCGATGAGGATCCAGCTGCTTTCTATTATGCAAGACATTTAAGTTATTCGTAGAAATGTAAAATAATGCCACACTTCTATGTTTTAAAATATAGGTATTTTTGTAAAAAAAATATGTTACAGGGGTGCCTGGGTGGCTCAGTCAGTTGAGCGTCTGACTTTGGCTCAGGTCATGATCTCACCACTTGTGGGTTCGAGCCCCGTGTCGGGCTCTGTGCAGACAGCTCAGAGCCTGGAAACTGCTTCAGATTCTGCGTCTCCCTCTCTCTGACCCTCTCCCGCTCCTGCTCTGTCTCTTTCTCACAAAAATAAATAAACGTTATCAAAAATAAATAAACGTTAAAAAATGAAAAAAAATATGTTACAGGTAATGTGCTGTTAAAGCTATTTTAAAACAAATTAATAAATTAAAAAAAAATTACATTCTGTTTTTAATATCTGCTATGATGTACATAGCATGTAGTATACATAGATAAAAGTTCCTTGGGATCCTCAATAATTTTCAATATCACAAAGGGGTCCTGAGACCCCCCCCCCAAAAAAAAACCTGATGCCTTATAATATTAGGAGAAAAGAGTTTTTCAGACATCTTCAGAATGTGAGAGAAGAAAATTATAAATTAGCTTTTGCTTTTCCTTAAAAATTGATTGAAAAATGACAAAGAGAGAAAAACAAAAATGGAAGCTATTCCATGAAATAATGGAAAGGCTGAAATTTTGATCTGAAACATTTGATGAAGAATTGCTAAACACAGTGAAAGGTGGACTAGAATAATAGAAGAGAAAGTGACACCACAAGACGGCTGCTGCTGAAAACCTTGGGCCAAGATGGCGAAATACACAATTCTCCTAATAGGTAGCCCATTTTAACTTTTCTTCTATTGTGATAAAATTCATATGCCATAGAATCCACCTTTTTAAAGTGTACAATTCACTGGTTTTAGTATACTCACAAGCTTGTGTTACCATCAGTACTCTCTAATTCTAGAATATTTGTTGTCACCAAAACAAAACCTGTACTCATTAGCTGGCACACCCCATTCTTCCCAAACTTCAATCTACTTTCTACCTGTATAGGTTTGCCTATTCTGGACATTTTATATACATGTTATCATATAATACGTAACCTTTCTGTCTGGATTACTTCACTTACAATACATTCAAGTTCATCCATGCTGTAGTATGTCAGTTTTTCATTCATTGTTGGCAAAATAATATTTTATTGTATGGATATGCCGCATGTCTATAGCCATTCAGTGGTCAGTGGACATTGGGGTTGTTTCTTTCTTTCTTTCTTTTTTTTTTTTTACTATTATGCATAATGCTGCAATGAGCATTTGAATATTCATTTTGCCATGGACATGCTTTTAATTCTCTTGTGTATGCATCTAGGTATGGATTTTCTGAATCTTACAATAACTCCATGAGAAACTGCCAAACTGTTTCCAAAGCATCTATGACATTTGATATTCCCCAGCAATAAATGACAGTTCCAATTTCTTTGCACCCTCACCAATACTTGTTATTATCCATCGTGTCCTTTAATACACAAAGTTTTACATTTTCATGAAGTCAAATTTAAGGGTTTTCTTTTGTTACTTTTGCTCCTGGTATCATATTTAAAAAAAAATTATTACTTAATCCAAAGTCACAAAGATTTATGCTTATGTTTTCTTCTAAGAACCATATACTTTTAGCTATATACTTTTAGGTGTATGCATTTAGATCTTTGATTCATTTTAACTTAATTTATGTATCTGGTATGCGTTAGGGCCCAACTTCATTATTTTGCATTTGGGTATCCATTACTCTGAGTACCATTTGTCGAAAAGACTACTCTGTCTCCCATTGAATTTTCTTGGCACCATTGCCAAAACTCAATTGACCATAATTTTAGAATTTTTCCCTGTCTCTTCTATCCCACTGACCCGTATTATCAGTGTCACACTGTCTTGATTTCTTTTGCATTGTGGTAAAATTTGAAATCAGGAAATGTGAGTCCTCCAACGTTGTTCTTCTTTTCAGGATTGTTTTACCTATTCTGGTCCCTTGCATTTCAGTATAAATTTTAAGATCAGTGTATCCATTTCTTACAAAAAAGAGCATCCAGGATTTTGATAGGCATTTCCATCTTATCACTCAGGTGGTTTTTCCTCTATCTTCTTAACGTGATTTATTACATTGATTGATTTTCATGTGCTTAAAAATCATGCATTTCTGGGATGAATTTTATTTCATAGCATACACCTTTTTTGTGTGTGTCTATATTTAATTAATATTTTGCTGAGGATTTTCGTGTCTACATTTGATCTGTAATTTTCTTGTATGTCTTCAGTTTTGGAATCCAGATAGTACTTGCTTCATCAAACGAATTGGGAAGTGTTCCCCTTTCTTCTGTTTTTTTTTTTTTTTTTTTTTTTTGGAAGAGTTTCCTTTGTGTGTGAAGAATTGGTATTCTTCCTTAAATATTTGGTGGAATTCACCATTGAAACCATCTAGTTCTAAGATTTTTTTCTTTTTGTGAGAAATTTTGGATTACTGATTCAATTCAATCTACTTATTGTATAGTCCTATTCAATTTTTAAAAATTTATTCTTTAGTGAATTTCAGCAGTTTCTTTCTCAGAATTTGTTCATTTCATCTAGGTTATCTAATTTGTTACTATACAATTGTTCATAGTATTACCTTATAATCTTTGTTATTTCTGTATGGCCAGTAGTAACATCCCCTTTTCATTCCTGATCTTTGTAATTTGAGTCTTCATTCTCCTTTCTTGGTCAGTTTAACTAAAAGTTTTTAGTTTCTTTAGTTGACTTTCCAAAGAACAAACTTTTGGTTTCATTGATTGTCTCTTTGTTCTATTTTTTATTCAACTTAGTTCTCTCGTGGTACTTATTCTTTTCTTCTTTCTGCTTTACTTGAATGTAGTTTTCTCTCAAAATTTACCTCTAAGTAATACTTTAGCTACATCTCATACATTTTGTTTTTTTGTTATCCCTTCATTTTCATTCATCTCAAAGTATTTTCTAATATTCTTTGTGAATTCTTCTTTGACTAATTGGTTTTTCTGGCATATTGTTTAATTTGCATATATGTGAACTTCCCCAGTTTTTTTCTGTTATTAATTTCTAATTCAATATTATTTGTATGAGTCCAATACTTGTACAACTGTTGTCTTATATTATGGCCTAACCTATGGGTAATGTTCCATGTGCAAAGAGAAAGAATATACATGCTGCTATTTTTAGGTGGAGTACTTTGTAGATATCTATTTGGATTAGTGGTTTAATAATGTTGTTCAAGTTTTACCTGTTAATCTTCTATCTAGTTGTTCTATCCATTACTGAAAGTGAGTTACTGAACATTTAAATATTGCTGAAATGTCTTTTTGTACCTTCAGTTTTACCAATTTTTACTTAATGGATTTTGGGATTCTTTTTGGTAAGTGAATATTTGTTTATGAAAGTTGTATCTTCTTAATGGATTGATATTTCATCATGATAAAATATCTTTTTTGTTTCCAGTTATCATTTTTCTCTTAAAGTGTATGTTATCTGATATCCATATAGTCATTCCTGATACTTTTTAATTATTGTTTGCATGATATACTTTTTTTCCATCTTTTTACTTGCAATCATTTTGTGTATTTGCATCTAAAGTATGTGCCTTTGAATCTAAATTATGTCTCCATAGATGACATATACTTGGATCATAGTTTTAGTGTATTCTTCCAATTTTTTACTTTAGATTGGAGTATTTAATCCATTTATAATTAATTTAGTTATTGATAAGGGATGATTTATAACTGCCATTTTTTATTTGTTTGCTAGGTGTCTTATGTCTTTTTTATTTTTCTGTTTCATTATTATTGGACTATAAATTCTATCTCTTTATTGATATTCTACATTTGGTGAGACATTCTGATTCTATTCTTTAGCTTGTTAGCACAGTTTCCTTTAGTTATTTCATTTTTGAACATATTTAAAATATTTGATTTTATGTTTTGATCTAACATGTCCAACCCCTGGAGTTCCTCAGAGGTCTTCTATTGGCTGCTTTTTTCCTCTCTGGTTTATGGCCCATACTTGCTTGATTCTTTGAATATCTCACAATTTTTGTTCAGAAACAACAACAAAAAATATATGAAACTTGATATATCTTAAATATTCCCCTCTTCAGAATTTGTTGTTGCTGTTTTTTTTTTCTTTTTTTGTTTTGTTTTGTTTCATTTTCTGAATGACTCAATTCACCTAACTCTGTAAAGTCTGTATTCTCTAATGGGTGTGACCACTGCAGTCTGTTGCATTAGATTAGTGATCACCAAATGATTGGACAGAGAATTCTATATGTAGAATAAATGTAAGAAGTGTGTAAGATCTCTATAAAGAAACGTTTAACATTTTTCTGAGTGATTCAAGGGCTTAAACAAAGTGAATCTCATAACATTTTTAGACAGGAAGATCAATATAATATAAATATCAATTTTCTTTAGGTGAACATATTAGCACAATCACCATAAAACATGTAGATGATTTTGGGGTATCTAGACAATCTTGAATTCATATTAAAAACAAATAAGCAGAGAAAATTCTGAATAAAAGAATAATATACAGTTACAAAAATCAAAACAATGTGGTAATGGCAAAAAAAAAAAAATGGGTGGACCAATCAATGGAACAGAAATAAAAGTCCAGAAATCATTCAATGCACAGGCTAGCATCTCAAATCAGTGGAGATGCACAAATTGAATAAATTATTGAATTTTAGTATTGAATAAACCATGCTTGAAAAAAAGGATAGCCTTATGGGGATAAGTTGTAATGACGTTAGAGTGACAAGAACTTTGAAGTAAGATATAAATTTCAGTAATCATAAAAAGATAAAGGTTGAAAGATTATTTGGCCTAAAAAGTGTGCTGAGAAAAAAATCGCCGTTAATGAAATTAGAATATGGACGAGAAACTTGTAGAAAACCATTTACTATTTCTAACTTCTATTACGTGTTTAGAAAATTAAAAAAAAATCAATAACCCAATAAAAATGAGTGAGGAATACAAGGAAAAACACAAGGAAAAGAAGATACAAGCAGCCCTTAAACACGTGCCTAGGTACTCAGCTCGCTCATACTCAGAGAAATGCAAATAAACACAACAATAAATGCCATCTTTTCCCTATCAGATTGGCAAAGAGCAAACATTTCATAACATGTGTTAGCTTGGGTGTGAGAAAACTGATATGTTTCTGGTGGGAGTGTGAATTAGGGCAGCTCTTACTGATCACAAGCTGGCAATATTTATACAAATTATTAAAACAAATATTTTTTAGTTCAGCAATTACACCTTTAAGAATGTACCTAACAAATATATGTGCACATTTGTGAGATGACATCCCTACCAAATTATTCAGTACGGCATTGTTTGTAATAACAAAAGAATAAAAACAACCTCAATGTCTGCCTACAAGAGTCTGAAGAAATTCTATGTGAAGAATGCTATCCAACTGTAGAAAGAAAGAGAGAACTAAAAAGGAAAAGGGGAAAAAAATGAAAGAAATAAGGGAAGAAAAGAAAAGAAGCCCTTTATATATTAATAGAGAAAGCTCTCCAAGATAAATTTAAAATATACAAAAAAAATCAAAATTCAGAATGGCACATGTATGAGGGGCCACTATGTGGGTCAAGAGAGAAAATAATAAATATTTTTTATTGCTTGCACATCTGGGAAGATACAGATGAGCATTCATCGTAGAGATGGAGACTAGAACGGGAGTCCTAGGGGATAAAGCTTACGCTGCTTAACGTTTGAACGCTATTCACGCATTATTTATTCAAAGTGTGAACACAGAGGTCATAAACAATTACAACCACCACCAAAACAAAAAATGGAAGGAGAAAAAAATAAAACCACCGTAGATACAATGTAAATTTTAGAAGCAGATAAAACTATAGACACAGCTAAAAACACAATTAGGGAGAGCAGATTTTGATAAAAAGTCAGCAAAAGTAAGTATGAAAAGTTTCAAAGAATTAGCAGGAAAATGTGAAAACCTCTGAAGCATCGACAGATGTTCGTCTGTCAATATCCAGTAAGAAGACAAAATTTCCACCAATATGTTAAAAAAAAATTTCCTGGAATAATTGAAGACATTCTACCAGTTGAGAGCAGGAATGTGTCACAGGAAACACTGATGCAGATTGATCAACTACAAGTCTTTCCCAAGGAAGGTTATTGGATGTAACCATATCCGAACACTCCTGTGAGCCTCTGGCAAAGGCAGAAAAAATAGAGCCTGATATTTAGGGAGGAAAAACAGTAAGTCTGGATTTAAAGTCCTCTAGAATCACATCCAATGCTAGCAACTATGGAACAATGTCTACAAAGTTTTAATGAAAAGGAACATCATCATGTTTTATGTCCAGCTATCCCACTGTGCAATAATAAGAACCAAGGGAAGGTATTTTCGAACATACAAGAAATCAAGAAATATTGTTTCCATAAACATTCTTGTAAAAACTCCTGGAGGACAGACTTAAGCCAACCAAAATATGAATTTAAAAGTCAAGATAAATGGAGTCATGGTGAGCAGTGAATCCATTTAAACGTTCGACTAATGCCAACAACTGTGGGAATTATGCTTATGGAACTAACTCTGAAAATTTTACACCATGAAATTGTGGAAATGTTATAACTAATAAAAGCAGGAGGGTGAGAAAATGAGGGAGGTAGCATATGTAGTTAACATGACTGAGAGAAGGTCGGATTTTATAATGTTTTTAAAAGTGGACTACGAAAAGACAGTGAACTTGGTGGAGGAAAATAAACCTGGGAAATGACTTGTTCTAATATTAGCTATGTTCTAATATTAGCATATTAGGAAGACTTCTTCTCCCTCTTTTTGGTGCATAATTTAAAAATTTTTACTTGTGGATCTCTAATAGTTTCCCCAGTATCTGCTTATGATAACCAGGACTTCTGCCAATATCAGAAGTCTAATGACTAGATCTTAATCATATAAAGATTTCTCTCATGTGAAATTCAGCAAGTCTTCTAGGCATATAGTCAAGATAATCGAAAGCAGACTCGAAGAGGTATTTGTACACTCATATTCGCAGCAGCATTCTTCATAAAGGCTAAGATGTGGAGGCAACTCAAGTGTCCATTGATGGATGAATGGATTGTTAAACATGTGACATATACACTCAATAAAATATTATCCAGCCTTAAAAAGGAAGGAAATTCTGACGTAAGCTACAGCATGGATGAACCTTGAGGATGTTATGCTAAGTGAAACAGCCAGTCTCAAAAAGACAAATACTGCATGATCCTACTTACGTGAGGTGCTTTGAACAGTCAAAATCATAGACACAGAACGTAGAAGGGTGTTGCCACAGGCTGGGAGGAGGGGATAATGGAGAGTTTGTATTTAATGGATATAGTTTAAGTTTTACAAAATGAACAGATTTATAGAGATAGTGGTGATGCTTGTACAACATTACAAATGTATTTAATACCACTTAACTGTACATTCACAAATGCTTAACATAGAGGGGTGCCTGGGTGGTTTAGGTGGTTAAGCGTCTGACTCTTGATTTTGGCTCAGGTCGTGATCCCAGGGTTGTGGGTTACAGCCCTGTGTTGGGCTCCATGCTCAGTGTGGAGCCTGCTTGGGATTCTCTTTCCCTGTCTCTCTGTCCCATCTCTGCTTGCACTGTCTCACTCCCTCTCTCAAAATAAATAAATACACATTAAAAAAAAATGGGTAACGTGGTAAATTTTATGTTCCGTGTATTTTACAATAATAGTTTTCTTTCCTTCCTTCTTTCCCTCCCTCCTTCCTTCCTTCCTTTCTTTCTCTTTCTCTTTCTTTCTTTCTTTCTTTCTTTCTTTCTTTCTTTCTTTCTCTTTCTCTCTCTCTCTCTTTCTTTCTTTCTTTCTTTCTCCATTTCTTTCTTTCTTTCTTTCTTTCTTTCTTTCTTTCTTTCTTTCTTTCTTTCTTTCTTCTTTCTTTCTCTTTCTTTCTTTCTTTCTTTCTTTCTTTCTTTCTTTCTCCGTTTCTTTCCTTCTTTATTCTTTCTTTCTTTCTTTCTTTCTTTCTTTCTTTCTTTCTTTTTTTCTTTCTTTCTTTCTTCTTCTTTCTTTTATTTCAGGGTTAGGCTGTTATATTTGTCAATCTTCCCAGCTGGAAACATCAGAATCCACTCTACCTAGTTACACAAGAAGGTGTTGCTCATGGAATCATTGGAAGGACTGGTGTTACAAGATGCAGGCTAAGCCTTCAGGAAAAAAAAAAACTTCTAATGCAATGTCCCCATCTGGCCTGGTAAGGAAGTTGGTGCCACCGTCCCCAGATTGCTGTGTGATGGCACGTCCACAGAACATGCCGCTCCCATTTTGTAAATATGGGAAGGGTGCACTTCTGGCTCAGATCCTGCATACTGCTTGGTTCAGGATGTTGGAGGCTATGCACCAGAGCCGAGAGCAATTCCAGACGCACTTCCCAGGTGTGATTCAGAGCGCCCACATGGCTTCCAACCCTCAGAGGTTACCCCTTACTGTAATATCCAGCAAGATGGCACGCATCTCTGTGAACTTATTTCTGTTCTTCTGGTCAGATGATTCTGCAGTCTGCTTCATACTTTGCTGCTGTCTCTGACTATCTGCTTTCTTCGCCCACCACCTCCGATTCTTGTATTACTTTTATGTACCACTAACCCAAGAGGGAGGGTATGGAAGAGGCTTTCCTGAAGGTTTGAAGACAGTGGGGGGTAGAGGACAGAGCAGAAAATAACTTCACCATCAGCAGAAAGCATGGAGCATACTTTTTACTAAAGGTTTGTGGTTGATGAGGCTATTTAGTCAGTAAAGCAGAATTACCTTCAAATCGACGTCACGTAGTATAGTAGAAATGTACTGAGCTTCTCTTATCTTGAGGACATTTTCACAGGTCACATCTCTATGTCTGCTCCTGCTTACACCTTGTTGCTGGCATGCCTCTGTCTCCGTGGCCCCTCATCACCAATTCTTACTGTTAATGTGTCCCTTATTCTTTCGCCTGTGTTGGTAATAGGAACTTAATTTTCGTTAAAAAAATTTTTTTTAATGTTTATTTATTTTTGAGACAGAGAGAGACAGAGCATGAACAGGGGAGGGCCAGAGAGAGAGGGAGGCACAGAATCTGAAACAGGCTCCAGGCTCTGGGCTGTCAGCACAGAGCCCGACACGGGGCTCGAACTCACGGACCCCGAGATCATGACCTGAGCCAAAGTCGGACGCTTAACCGACTGAGCCACCCAGGCGCTCCAGGAACTTAATTTTCTTGATTAACATCTTACAGTTTTCTTCCAGATCTCCTCTTCGGGAGGGGGTTCATTTTTCACGCCACAGTAGATTCATTGAATTATGTAAAAATAAATTTCCTTCCTCATACAAGTTACACCTTCCTATCTCTGTAAGTAAAAAGCCTATCTCCAGAGTTTTTTTTGTAGTATAGTCACTTTGCCCTCCTTAATACAGTAATAATAACGATTTTAATGGTAGAGATTGAATGGGAAACAAAAAAAGGGGGAGAAAAGATAAAATTTAAGATTCGATTTTAAGAGTTTTTTTTTTTAATTTTTTTTTTCAACGTTTATTTATTTATTTTTGGGACAGAGAGAGACAGAGCATGAATGGGGGAAGGTCAGAGAGAGAGGGAGACACAGAATCGGAAACAGGCTCCAGGCTCTGAGCCATCAGCCCAGAGCCTGACGCGGGGCTCGAACTCCCGGACCGCGAGATCGTGACCTGGCTGAAGTCGGACGCTTAACCGACTGCGCCACCCAGGCGCCCCCGATTTTAAGAGTTTTTGACCTGCGTACCTAATACTGGTACTAAATTTACTGAAAATCATTGGTGGACTTCAGTGTGTATTTTATTCCTTGAATTCTGGAAATCAAACTAAACTCATTCCTTTTGATCTTATTTTTCCATTTGTAGCCATTTTTCTTTGATCCGCTATAGTAACACCTTCAGATACAGTCCCTGCTACTTTTCTTGTTATATTGGCAGATCACCAAAATCTACAAAATGAAATAAAAAGGAGCATCACCATCAGCAGCTACATTTTCTTAGTTCTCTAAGACAGGCAAGTATGGGGCACTCAACATATTGGCAGTAAAATGGGACTCCCCGCCCCCCCCCCCCCCCCCAAACCCAGTCATAATCCATGATGGTGAATATGGAAGCTGATATTCATGGACTATGGGGCCAGGAAACAGACAGGATGTAGTTTATATTTCTTAAGTCTTTCCCTGTTTCACTCAAACAGACCCTGTGGTAGACTAAACACCATTGCCCATGTATCAGCGGATTAAAGAGATCAAATGTATTCTTTGATTTAGTATTTATTTGTATATTTATTAGTGAGAGGAAAATTGGATGCTCTGGATGTTCATGTTCTTTCCCTTTTTGGTAGTCTGGCTGAAGTTTGGCTCAGCAGGTTTGAGTTAGATTTAGCCCCAAATTGGATAGCAATCACAGGCATAAAACGCACCTCTTCCTAATGTGGCTATTTCTCCAGTCATTGCTACACAATGCATTATGGGGTGGGGGACCCTCTCTACTAGAATGTTAGCCATGGGGTGTAAATAAAGATCATTTAGGACTGTTCTAAATGGCAGGGTCACAGAGTTCAGATGATTGCTTGCATTCTACTATTTCTTTGTTTGTAATTCCTCCCCATCCCAATAAATCCTGCATCTATGCCAGGTGGCACTACTCATTTGTATCCATCACCCCTTTGGACAGCATTCATTTCACAAATATTTACTGAGCGCCTACTGTGTCTCAGGCACTGTTTTAATTCTCGAGATACCTCAGTAAACAAACAAAGAGTTCGGTCTTCTGGGGTTGCATTCTAGTGATGATAGCTGGGGTGGGGACGAAATAACAAACATGACAGGTAAATTATATAATAAATTAAAAGGTAATTGGACTCTGGGAAACAGAGACGTAGAACAGGGTAGGTGGGGATCGGGCGTTGATGCCAGAGTCAGGAACAGTGATTGATACGTAGCTCTGTGGCGGATGAAGATGAACTGTAATATACACAAATTCTTTAAGGTAGACTTTGTGTCTTTTTTTTTTTTCATGCATGTAGCCCTTACCCAGTGCTCAACACATAGTAGGTGGCTAACCACTGCCTGTTGACTTAACTTTTCTGGTACAATTTAGAATACAAAAAGTGATCTGCTAGGACTTCTACGTAAATGACGTGACCTCAGCATTTTCTGAACGCAAGGACATCCTCTGCTTCTGCAAAAAAAAAAAAAAAAAAAAAAAAAAAAAAAAGAGAGAAAGAAAAAGAAAGAAAGAAAAAGAAAAAGAAAACCCCCCACCAAAACCTGGCACATACTCATTTTAAGGAAACTTCATTAAGAAATAATGTTCCATGCTATCACCTTCAATTTAGTTAATGTCTCCATTGAAGACTAGGTCACTGTGATGTCTCTAGCGTCTGGCAAAATACTGCATAAGGCCTAAGAACAGTTGGCCACCGCGCACTCAGAAATAGATGCGACAAAACGTCAAGTCTGTGTTTCACAGTGGACACAGTTCTCGTAGACAGGAAGGAAAGGGGCACAAATTCGGCAAAGAATTGAAATGCCTCTTTACACACCCGCTTCGAAGGCTGAATTCTGTTTGAATTCTGACAATGAGGAGATATAAATTGCTGTTCCTCATCTTGACCTTTATGTAGCCTGGTGCCTTTTCCTTTATGATGAGGTTAACAGACAGCTGATGAGCTTTCAGTCAGCTTTTGTCGTAATTAGGGTAGAGATCAGGCTGCTGTATCTGAAGGGCTCAAATGCAGTGGTTTAAAAGAAAAGAGTAAAAGTCTCTTTTGCTTTCAAGCAAAATGCGGCTGGTTTAGGTGACAGGAGATCTGCCGTCATCTGGGCATTTTCCATGCCTGTGTGGTCCAAGACCTGGAAATGGCAGACACGACTTCCCCTAACAATCCCTTTGTGAGCAATATGTCTCATGCCCATATGTAACAGCGAAGGATGTTGGGAAACAGAGGGCAGCCATGCAGTCATGGGCTAATTTATAGAAGAAGGGAAGATTATATTTTGGTGGGCGATTTGCAGTTTCCTCCATGATCTCTAGTCAATACACTAAAAGAATGAGTGTTTTGTGCTGTAATCCATTCTTTCATGTAGAAGGGTCATTAGAGGATTATGCCAAGATAAAGCGACATCTCTCACCCCCACCACCAGTGTCTCCTTGGAAGCTCTTGTAAAGCAAATTCAAACTTTTAATGCTCCAGTACTAACGATGTAAGCTGGTTTGGTAAAAGTTGCTGATTCTCAGATGATTCCATGTGAAGATCACGAGAAGATGTGACACGTTAAGAGAATAAACTCAGAAAAATTGTGATACACCAAAACCCCTTCTAATTTGACTCCATTCATTTTATTTCGGAAAGACACTCGATTGTCTCAAAGTCCTTGATGTCATGCCTCTTAGTCAACGTGCAGGGCATTGGCTCCATTTTTACCCCCTTGGCAAACGGACAGGTAGAAATCATTGTCAAATTTATCCTGTTATATTGCCATCTATGTTGGTATTTACAAGATATTCTAGGGATAGAAGAAAATCTCCAAAAAATAGTGCTGAAAATCATATGGCTCAACTCAGTGAATGTCATTGCTGGCTGACAAATTATTTCTTGGTGGTAAAAGTCATCTAACTATCTTTTTGCTCCCTAAAGCAGATCTTTACGTAAAAACTGTGACTTTCATTGATCCTTGGTGTAGAGTACTTTTTTTTTTAGAATTTAATTTAAAAAAAAATATTTATTTATTTATGGAGAGACAGAGCAAGCCAAGAAGGGGCAGAGCGAGAGGGAGAGAGAAATCCCAAGCAGACTTTGTGCTGTCACCGCAGAACCTGACGTGGGGCTCAAACTCATGAACTGTGAAATCATGACCTGACCCCCATGCCAAGAGTCGGACGCTTGTTGGACTGAGCCACACGGGCACGCCACTGCGGAGTATTTTAGATGACCTTGTTCAATAATGAAAATCAACCCCAGCAAAGATTGGTTTCGCAAGCAAGAGACAGGTAGATCACTTTGGAATGAATGAGTCACACATCTAACCAGATGATAATCCTCTGGCTAATTTCAAACAACTTTTTTCTTTACAGGCCCGTAAAATTTTAATCTGGAACCACCGAGTACAATTATTCACTCAGAATAATTGTACACAGGGAAAAGAAGCATTGCATCAAAAACAAATAAGTATCATAAATAGAGGTGGTATCTAGGTCCCTTTATTAACATCTGTTTGCTCAGATTTTCTCTTTTTACATGCAACCTGATAACAGGCAGCCAAAATGATCGCCAAAGGACCAAATAATGTATTTGTGGAATAAAAGAAATATAGTGGAAAAACATTATCACTAGACAGCTCCCAATTTATGGACACTGGTAAGTCACTTATGTCTCTGGAGCCCAGTTTCCTCTTTGGTATAACGGGAGACGATTATGCTTATTTTTCTCAAATACCACAACAATCCAATAAAGTAATGCAAGTGAACATGTCCTGTAAAGCATAAAGTGCTGTGCACATATGAAGTTTATTTGTTATTTTGCAGTAATTTTAGGACAAATGATTTCTTAAACCATATCGCTGCTGGTCCCTGAATTGCTATTAGTCTGAACATGACTTTCAAACACTTCTCCAGCTTCAACTATCTCCTATTTTCTCTCACCTCACCTGCTATCCCTGGTCCGTCTATATTACGTCCCCCTTCCCCCCACCATCTTACTTTTCTTATTCTCCAAATGCCTATGCTGGCACTATCTCTCTGCCTACCAGATAAGAACACTGTCTATCTGTGTTCCCTTGTTGATCTACTGACCTTTAACTACAGTTGCGTTTCATTAAGAGGGCATGTACTTCGAGGCAAACATTTTCCACTGGTTTAATTTTAGCCTTAAGGAGAGAAGAGAGGTATATCACCAAAAGTGGTGACATACACAGAGAGGGGGAGAAAGACTCTCTACAGCACATTCCTCTGGTATCATCTGGTATTTGATTTCCTGTAGTCAAGACCTATGCTGTACTGATTTTATGGAAAATACAGAAAGAGGTAAAGAAATAGAGCATTTCAGCACTCCTCCCAGGAGGCGACACTGCTGGGGCATGGGGGGGGGGGGCACAAAATAAAAATCAGCTTGAATAGATGGGTACCACAGGGTATTATGAGGATCCCAATTCTACCGGTTTTTAACTGAGTAACTTTGGGCACATCAGCAGCTTTCTGCACCTCATTTTCTTTCTCTGTTTGGAAAGGATAACAGTGAGTTTCTCATGTGACTACTCTGAGAATTAAAAGTATTACTACTTGTGAAAAGCTCTGGTATAAAGTGGGGATTTACTAAATATTATTTACTTATAGGTCTATAAACAATAAACTCTATTTGTTTATGAATCTATAGCTCTAAGTGGATATTGGCCATCTGCCTTTACTGAGCTACCGAGAGCTCAGAGAAGAGGCACACTTCATTTGCTGGAGAATTAAGCTATGGATACATAGAGTCTTCTGAGCACTAGAGTCCAGACTCCTAAGAAAGCGAGATTTACTTCTGTATCATCCGTTACTGGTGGACATCCAGCCTCTGATTCAACTCAACAAGGGACAGGACGCTCACTGGCTCTCAAAGCAGTTCATTCCTTTTTAGAGCAATTCTCAATATGAGGAAGAGCTTGCTTAAGGTCCATTGAAATCTGCCCTTCTATGAATTCTACCCAGCAATCCTACATCCTCCTATGACATAATATATTTTTTTTATTTTTTAATGTGTATTTATTTTTGAGAGACAGAGAGAGACAGCATGAGCGGCGGAGGGGCAGAGAGAGAGGGAGACATAGAACATGAAGCAGGCTCCAGGCTCTGAGCTGTCAGCACAGAGCCCGATGCGGGGCTGGAACTCACGGGCCATGAAATCATGACCTGAGCCGAAGTCGGACGCTCAACTGACTGAGCCCCCCAGACGCCCCCCCTCCTGTTACAATATTAAAGATGAAGCTGAATCACCATTGTTTCATGAAACATTTATGAAAACAATAAAGTCAATATCATGTTAGCTTTAAGTCTTTTCTTGTTTTCGTGCTTGAATTGATTCTCTAATGATAGAATTTGTAGCTCTTTGCTACCTTAGGTTACCCTCGTTTGTTTTATTTTCAATGTATAGAAACTAGGTTTGAACACAGCACTGTTTGTGTCGCTTAAATACAATGAGCCTCTTTTCTTTTTTAACAGGCACACTATGCATTTATAAATGTAATCTAAGTTTGCAGTCTATATTTACATTCCACTAAGGGCACCATACACTTTTTATTCAAATCAGGACACTTTTGAGAGTGAAAGATAGGCTATTAGCAATTTCACTGGGAAAACAGGCATGCACCAGGATTAAGTCTAACAAGGACAAGTTGCTGTCCTACATCAAAAGTGTCCTGCCATTCTGTTACATTCTCTCTCCCTCTCTTTTAATTCTCACCTAAATGGCCCCTTCTCTAGTTTACTCTGGTAGCTCGTGGAATTTTATGTAACTGCATAAGTCTTGGTCTCTTGTCTTATACTCTAATTACTTTGAATAAGCATATAAGCTTTTGGTAAACACAATGTTCATTGCTCTATTTCAAATCTCATTAACACACCAGATTTGTGTATTGTCTTTTGTAAAAATTCTAAGCTTGCCTTACTATAGCATTCTCTGTACATTAGGATACAATCATTTGAAACTGTTAATATTACCCTGGTGTTATACTTTATCTCTTGAAAATACACTTTTCTCTTGAAAACATATGCTTCCCATATATATCTGCTGCTTTTGATTATTCCCTGCTTTATCAATTTATCTGACTAATTATCTCTCTCTTTCAAATTTCAGGTTAACACATTTCAGATCAGATTAAGTTTACAAATAATTATATCAAATTGCTTTTGTTTAATACTTCATACATTGTAAGATTGCTTTTATATTTGCATTTGAGTATGCCAACGACCCTTGAGAAAAGCTGAAGAAATATAATTATTTCCTCTTTACAGAGGAAGACATGGAGGACTTAAATCCAGATTTTTAATTTCTATTCCAGTGTTCTGATGCCACAGTGTTCTTTTGCTTTTTATCACTCAATAAATGCTCCTAACTTTTTTTCTGTTTTTATGTCATGGGTGATATACTTCTGAAAAACCTAGTAGTCATTCATTATCATCTAAATACTTTCTTTGTTTTAAGTTTATTTATTTTGAGAGAGAGAGAGCAGGGTAGGCAGAGAGAGAGAGAGAGAGAGAGAGAGAGAGAGAGAGAAACCCAAGCAGGCTCTGCACCACCAGCATGAAGCCAGATGTGGGGCTTGAACCCACGAACCACGAGATTGTGACCCGAGCAGAAATCAAGAGTCAGATGCTTAACTGACTGAGCCACCCAGGTGCCCCCTAAATGCTTTCTTTTATTAAGCCACGAGACTCAAAGAAAATTTGCAAATTGTCCATGGGTCTTCACATTTTCATCTTTCTCCTAATGGAATGAAAGTCACCAGATACAGATTGTGTCTCTTCCTGTATGTTTTTTGCCTAATTCTGTGTTCCCCTTATTATTTGCTTCAGGTGAATAAACGAAACTGGTAGAGGTTATTGGGTTCAGGAGGTACCAGCAGGGTGTCCACCGGATGTTACACGTTGTTTTACTTCTACATTATTTTACATCAAGTTGAGACATGAACGATGCTAAACTCATTTTCTGAGGGTGACCAATCACTCTTAGACAATGGACTCAACTCATCTCATTTCAAGGGTATCCTGAACTTGTTAAGGACCCTTAATGTTGTGGGAACCCAGCAATATATTTCTTTAGAAGATCCTGGTTCACTTTATTGGGAAAATTTCTCAGGCCCAGTATGTGGATCCAATCATGTAGGTGTTCTCCTCTTTGTTTTGTTATTCTGTTCTCCCACATCTTGAGGTTAGATTCACTTCCTTCAGGTTCAGGTTTGATCTTTCTGTTTTCTCAGTAGCCAACTTTCATATTTTCTAACATATCAAAAAATGGAAAATTTCCCTTTAGGTTTATCTTTTTTTCTAGCAGATATGTTATCTATAGTACAAGTTGTAATGTAACTCCTCCCTTTCCTTCCTGCTGGCCTTTAAGACCAGATGCTTGCAGCGACGACAAGTAGTAGAGATGACCCAGGTCTCCACAAAAGAGACCTTTAGTCCGAATGTTCCAGATCTTTTTCTTACTCGTTCTTTTCCATCCCTTTGCTGCCGCTGTTCAGTTTTGGTCTTCTGGCAAGATTGGAACCACAGAGAGAGACATAGTAGCACTTTATTTCAGGCATAATATATCCCTGATTACTCTCTGTATGGCCCTGATCCATGAAAACTGAACAATTTGTCCTTGGACCAGGGTCCAAACCCCAGCTCTCACAAATCAACCACGGGACCTTAAGTTTGCCACATAACCCTTGTGAACATCAGTCTCTTCATCTATTGAAAGTAAAGGGGTTGAAACTAGCTGTTCCCCAAGGTTTTTTCCTTTTTTGACATTAGTGAATCCCAACCACTAATAAGGTATTTCCTGTGTGGTTTTTAATATCACACGGTAGTAGTCTTCTCCTTGGTTGGAAGTGCTGTGCTTGATGACCAGGAGATGGTAATGGATTTTTTTTTTTTGTAATTGATTTTTCAGTGGTGTTGCTTATAAGAGAACGATTTACTTCTTTTCACCTCCTAAGCGCTGCTTATGAAGATTTTTCATTTTGTTTTAACATTTGTTCCGCATATTCCTTTCTAGAGTATTAAATGCTTGAAGAGATTCTCTTTTGTTTTTAAGCTTTCACGTTTATAACTCGTCATTGAGATTCTGGAACTTGAAAAGATTTGTGGACTTTAATATTCTATACCGTTCATAGTGTGTGTGTGCGAATATATTTGCTCATGACAGAGTCTAGCTACCTTCAGGGTAAGAAATATGCAGCTCTCAAAGGTAAAAGTCTATATCTAATTTTAGATGGTTTCTGTCTCCTATTTATCACAAGTTTTTTTTTTTCGAAAGGCCCAATATTTTCTAGGGTCTAATATTTCACAAGCCCTGTGGCATCACCGTGAGATGGGTAACAAACCAATTTCTATTTTATAGATACTAAAACTGAGGCACAGAGAAAGCATGTGATCTGTTCTGGCCCTCCAGCAGCTCAGTAAGGAATAGCAGACTAAAGATCAAGAAAAGAAATAACCTAATTCCTCTGTGATTCTCTTTTGCTAAGGATCAGAGCACCACAGAGCTGAACGATTCTCTTAGAAACTAGCAGCCCACTATCTCTTTGTAGGGAAGCTTATATGTAAATTTATCCAGCAGAAATGTCAAGTTCCTGACTATAATCCATACCAAGGTTGAACATTCTTCATTACTAGAACGTTCTTCCTCAGACTTCACCGTCACCCACAACCATATCCCAGCACTCATCATGTCATGCCTCCATCCCCGTAACAGCTCTCTGACTAGGCTGGTGTCATAATTCCTCTCTTGCACTCCTCCTCCACCCACCCTGCCCAGTTCATTCTATAGTCTGTGCCCAGTGATCTTCCTTAAGACATGATCACTGTGCCACTTGATTTTGTAAAGTGTGTAAAGACTTCCTGTTTCCCAGTTTCACGGCACATCTGGTCTACGATTCTCCGCCTGACTCTCAAGTCCACCCACAGTTGGGTCCTGCTCATTATTCAACCACTATTTCACTCTAATAACCCCTGTCCCGATGTGCACGTCTCTTTTTTCCCTTCATCAAGCTATCGCTTTGCTTTTGCACTTTCCGCTTTCCATCCAGAGTTTGCTTTCTGCTCCTTCATCTATTTATCTAAATTCTACTCCTGTCATGCTCTCCTTGAAGCCTTCATTGACTGCTCTAGCTGTCGCAGTCACTTTACTGCATTTAACAAGAACTGTCCTTGCGGTCAGCCTTACCTACCGTCATTCCCTCATTGTACTTATGTGTCGCCTTAATCCATCTTAGGCTACTAACCATTCTAGAGTGCTGAGGTTGTGTCTCTCCTTTGTCTTACCAGTAGTGCAAAGCACAATAAATAAAAACCATAAGTAAAACAAAGTTCTCCATAAGTAATACTTGATTCCTTGAAATTCAGTGACCTGGATTTGTAAAGTGCGTCTGTGTGTCTGCGTGTGTATATGAGTGTGTGTGTGTGTGTGTGTGTGTGTTTATGAGTGGACTTTTTACTTTAGAGAGACAAAAGGGTCATGGATAAGAAAATGAGTATATGTCATTTTTTTGGATTTTTTTTTTGAGGATAATTTATCTTCAATTATTACTTGAATTTCAAATTCTTCCCAGAGTACTTCTTCCTTTCACTGGAAGTTGTTTGGTGAATAGAAGAGCAAATATTCTCCTTGTTCAGTTGGTGTGGCCTTGGATTTCCACTTGGATTCCTTCTCAGGCTCTGAGCATCCCAAGCCCTTGTCTTTTTTTTTTTTTTTTTTTAACGTTTATTTATTTTTGGGACAGAGAGAGACAGAGCATGAACGGGGGAGGGGCAGAGAGAGAGGGAGACACAGAATCAGAAACAGGCTCCAGGCTCTGAGCCATCAGCCCAGAGCCTGACGCGGGGCTCGAACTCACGGACCGCGAGATCGTGACCTGGCTGAAGTCGGACGCTTAACCGACTGCGCCACCCAGGCACCCCCCAAGCCCTTGTCTTTTACTCCCTCCATTACAGGACGAAATCTTCCATTCGAATATTGTATGAACTAAAATGGCATATGACTCAGGTTCATATTTTATAAATGTCAGGAATTCATTTGAAAATATTGACATAATAATCCACACTTAAAAAAATTGAAGACAGATAAGTGGGGAATAGACCTCACCACAGAGCAAAATGAAGCAGTCTTCATTTGGTGAATATTGTTTTCCTCTAGAAGTTATGTAATATTTGCAGTGTCTCAGTTTTAAAATATGAGTGTTTATTCTGATTCCATGGGTTGTGTTTGGAAATGATGAAAATTTTATTACATAAAACATTATAAAAACTCATACATAGATCCTTTCGAGTCTGAGTTAGAAGATTATGTTCATCTGGGATAGTAGTCCACCCAGCAAAAATTCCTTCTTGGCATTTGCTCAAAACATGTTCACGCTCTTTGGCGGATAACTGTTGTGAGCCTCTAATTTTTTAATATCTTTTTTCTTTATTAAATTAAAACGGATCTCACAGGAACTTGTGAGAGCCACTGCTCCTGCATCTAAGCAGCATTCTTCAGTAGAACTATTTTCCATGATGGATGTGTTCTCTATTTGCACCATCCAATATGGTAACCACTAGCCACTATTTGGCTTTGGGCACTACTGACTTGAGAAAATGAATTGTAAATTTATTTTTACTTCAGTTACACATAAACTTCAATAATCACATGTGGCGAATGGCTACTGTATTGGACATTTTTGCAGAATAAGCCAGCAGCCGTTTTCACCTGCGGACTGTTCAAAAAGTTTACAAGCATTTTCATCTTTGTATTTTCTTTTCAGGACATTTTTGTCTCTTCATTAGTTCCCACCTTCGAATTTATTTTGTTGTGGCTGCTGCTGTGGCTACGATTTTCCCTTTTTTCTAAGGTCCCTTCCAATTCATAGATTCTAGGATGGTGTCTAGATGTTCCTTGGAGTTGTTTAGCAATTGCGGTCTTGATATACGTAAAGTGTTCTGAACTCACGGGAAGAAACAAATTGCTGAAGTTGGAGACATTGGAAGACGTAGAACACACAAATGTTTCCAACCTGGGGGTGGTTTTGCCCCACAGGGGACATTTAACTATGTCTGGAGATGCCTTGGGATTGTCATGACCAGAGAGGAGTTGCCTCTGGTATCTAGTGGATAAAAGGCAGAGATGCGGCAGTAAGTACAGGACAGAGCCCCTACAACGAGGAATTATCTGGTCCAAGGTGCCAATATTGCGGAGGTTGAGAAAGCTTGATTAACACGATCATTTAAGGAAGAAGCATCAGTTATTTAGGCACATAAAGACTTCATTATTTGAAAAGAGAATTACACACAATTGCTTGCCTAGATGTACTAAGTTCGTGAAGTTTTATACACTGCGTGTTTGCCTTTGAATTCCCTCTTCCACATCGAGGGCTCTGTGGGGTCAGTGAAAACGCTGATGAATTTATTAATCCAAGACTATCTTACGAAGTTCTTCACTCCTCTTGTCTTTCCTTCTGAAACTATCCTTGTGGTCTTGTTGTTATTAACATTGTTAGTAATAATTTTAGTCCGCATCTCTGCTTTTATTTTCACAGAGCACTATCTGTCTTGCGACAAAGCCACCGGTCAAAGGAGGAGTCCAGATGAAAATGACATGATATTGTGATACCAACTTCTTCAGATAGTATTTGACGGGACTCCTTTTTCCTTGGAATGTTTGATTTGGTAGTATGAGGCCAGTTAATCTTTCTCCCTCATCTTAAGGCAGGAAATAATTAATACAACCTGGGGGACAGCCTGGCGAGCTGGTCAGAATGCAATCTGACACCTAGTGAAATGTGCTCCGTTTCCGGTTTCAGCCCTAGCGTGAAATTTCCCCAGGTTCATAGAAAGGTTCATCAAATCTTGGCAAATCTCTTAGTAAACTGGGCAGAGTCAGATTCCAAAAACAAATTTGTAA
The DNA here is from genome assembly GCF_018350175.1 of Felis catus. Classification (NCBI taxonomy): domain Eukaryota; kingdom Metazoa; phylum Chordata; class Mammalia; order Carnivora; family Felidae; genus Felis; species Felis catus. The sequence goes on from NC_058372.1 coordinate 125,714,948, forward strand.
ATTTTACCTGAATTCAAATTTCAAGGGTTAAAGTTTCAGCAGGCCGAGCAAGAAGGCTCCTTGCAATATTGAGGAAAATCCCAGGTTTGGATTTTGGTAATTTATTGAAGGAGACAATTGCCTGAGAATAAAACCTCCAGGGAGACGCATTTCATGGAAACCCATCCACTCTCATTCAGAACACACAGGAGTTTTCAATGGACCAGGATGCTATCACTGTACCAACAATTTTACATTGTTCATTATCACATCGTATCATAAGGTTCCCACATTCAAAGCCAAGCTGGGGGGAAAATACTCTCCCAGAGGGTTTTTCAAAGTTCACACAAGAGAGAATAATGCATGGGACATTTCCTATCAAGTTCCAAAGAGTGGAAGAAAAAGTACAATAAGAATCAAGAGAAAGTCCCCAAAATATTATTCATGAAGTGAGTTCTAGCAGGCTGTGAAGGTGAAGAGAGAAGTCACATTTCCAAGTTCAAATAGTAGTTCTGGACTTTGAAATAAAAGAGGTAGAAAACCTTGTCCTGATTTGAGCAGATTCAAGGTCTGATATACTGCACACATTTTTAAATTTCCTTGCAAAACTTTCATACATCGATTTAGTACCAAAGGGCTGTTTTGCCCAGTTCCCAGGGGGTTCTAGCAGGCAGGCTGATTTCAGCTCTGCTAAGTCAGCGAAGGAAGCTGCCTTTCCAGCATGTTGCTCCTTTTAAAGGAGCTACATCCTGCCAGGGCCTTGGAATCATTACAGCTTCATGATAAAATTTCTGGTGATTTAATTAACACAAAGACATTTGAATAGTTTCTAGTGTTTTATAATCTCCTTCTGAGTACCATATAATCAAGGACATTCAACTGGAACAGAATTAGCCTACTTTAAGGACACCCCAAACAGATCCATACATGCTGAAGTTATTTAATCATTGGTGCTGAGAAATGGATATGGTTAAGATGATGAACAGAGCTTCTCTATAGTGTATTTGATTGAAGGGAGTGCTCCTATAGAGATATTGATCTCTGGGATAAATAAAAACACTGGGGGTTAAAATCACATTGATTATTACTAACTACTGCTCCTTTTTCCTTGAAAGCAATACAAGGTCCATCAAATAAGTTCTATACCCACAAATCAAAGGCCATTTTTCCATGTCCAAAACATTGGGAGAAAAATGTTGTTACTGAATCTATCTTTTCAATCACCCCCATAACATAGGTAGCAACTGTTGTCAGCAGTGACACGTGCTCACATGAAGAGTAATGATAGGTTATTCTATCTTAGTCTTTTTGGTAATCAAGCACTCTGAAATTGTGATTGATTGCTGGCTGCAAGTGAATTTTTTCGAGAGCGATGTTCCAAAAGATTTCCTAAGGCCAAATCTAAAATAGCACAGTGGAAAAAAGCCACACATTTACCCCAGTAATTGATGCTAAAAACTCATTTTCAAAATATTCCTCTGGAAATCGTATCTTTCAATGCAAATTACTAGGAAATTGTTCTAATTGTTTCAATAAAAGTACTGATCTTAAAAATAATCTGGAATGTTCTGATTTGGCTAGTGAAGAATGGGGGTTAATAACTGGGAAAAATTCAAAATCTATTTTACAATGCACTGACCTCAATATCTTTCTTTGGAATGAAAGAAAGCTGTGAGTCAGGACTTGAGTTGATTTGTAACACAAGTACTATGATCGGCTCTCAGCAAACAAAAACGGTTCCCTTTGGTCGCATGCACACAATTGGTGGCCCAGTTGGGTGAACTAATTCTTTGACTTGGGAGAAGAGAGTATGTTTGTAAGGGCCCGGGAAGAGCTGAGTCATGTCAGCACAGGAATGAGTGATGTGACCAAGTCTGGATCACAACAGGATTTTCTTTTTTTTTTTTTTTTTCCAACGTTTTTTATTTATTTTTGGGACAGAGAGAGACAGAGCATGAAAGGGGGAGGGGCAGAGAGAGAGGGAGACACAGAATCAGAAACAGGCTCCAGGCTCCGAGCCATCAGCCCAGAGCCCGACGGGGGGCTCGAACTCACGGACCGCGAGATCGTGACCTGGCTGAAGTCGGACGCTTAACCGACTGCGCCACCCAGGTGCCCCAAGGATTTTCTATAACTCCAGTTCCCCGGCCCAGTAGAAGGAAGGTTGCACTTTTCTCCAGAAATTCAGACAGCAGCAAAACTCAGCATTTTCCTAGAGAAGACAGCTTAGTATCCTGCTAAGCTGATGGTAAAAAGAACCTGCCAATTCCACCTGCTTAAGCCATCCACGGACATGGGACTAAAGAATTGCTCCACAAAATTAATGGCCGACACTTTAAAAAACTAAGTGGAAAGAAAATTCTGCACCAAGGGGGAGTCAGTCTGAAATTTATGGCAGTAGAAAGCACTTTAGTCAAATAGCATAGCTGTATTTTAAAAAGATTGGATAATTTTATGATCAATAACAGTATTTGCAAGCCTGTATGCTAAAATGGGGAAAGCAAATCTCATGCTTCAAAGCCTAAGCTAGTTGCTTCAGGTGTCTAGGAGGAATGTTTCCATTACATACATCATCATAAGCAGCCCAGGCAAATACTCATCTATTTCTGCTTTTACGTGAAGCATGAGGAATTGGTCACTGCAAGTGGCCTAAGACTAAGTTAAATGTCTGACATGGAGATTGGGCTCTTTTCCCATTAGCTATTAAAGAATAGAGGTGCTAGGTCTGTGTGGGGCTGGGTGGGGCTGGAACGGGGAAGGCAGAATGTTATGAGGAGTCAGTTTCCTCACATTTGAATAATTTGAAGCTGACAACTGTATTTCCATTACCCTTCGGTACAGGAGTGAGAGAAGAAAGGAAAATGCCAAAGAATGATGTCAGCTAAATGCCCGAGGTTTAACCAAGTGACAGAGAGCTCAGGGGCTCATTCTATTTCCAATACATATTGGCATGAGCAGACAACTCACTAAAATCCCCATCATCTCAGTATGTAATGCCAGTTTTTCTGCAGTGAAATTATGGAATTTACTTTAAAAATCACTTACAAAACCATGGGAGGAAATTTAACATAAAACGGGCTCACCATTACAAATAACAGGAGGGATGGTAATTGTACCCGGGAAGAGTTCATTCTAATCAGGTCATTTGCAGCCCAACTCCAAGAGACTTCATCACCAAAGAGCCCAAAGAGTGTTACTGCAAGGGAGTTTGACTCATCAGGGTAAATCATAACAGGTATTAAGGACAGCACAATACTGAGGCTGACTGCTGTATCATTATTGCTTGCCAATTTAAACTAATTGTAGGAAAGGGCTGTCTGATTTACAGAATAGTTTTAGGAAGTATAGCTGAATTACTTTTAAGCAGGCTGATTAAAACTCAAGGCTTCAGCTTCTTCATCCTTTAAGTGATGGAGTTATAGGCAAACACACTCAGATTCCCAGCAGTAATTTCTTATCTATAGTGTCTTATAAACCGGATATTTTGACTACCAAATGGTGCTCATTAGAACCAATGTGTCATCCATTTTAAATTAGGCAGTAACCTATAGAACTACAGACAGAGGCGTGTCATTCATTCCATTGAGATCATTGTAGGAAAGAAAAAAAAAAAAAAAAAAATTGGATGCTTTCTTTAGCCGACCGAACCATGGCTAAATAAAAATACACGGTCGCCATTAGGTTTCTTAATACATGAATGTGGCTTGATTCTCTCATCATTATCTTGAGAGACTTAAAGAATAGTGGACTGGAACCCATTTTTCCCAGCAGTATTACCCAGGGCCATGCCTCAGTGGAGAAACAGTGAGGTAGGCTGTGTCTCTTGCATGAAGAACGTTGGTGAGTGCTTACATTACAGGTGAGCTGCGTGTAAATGCAAAAGTGTTGCCTTAATATCTCCCATCTGGAAACGGGAAACACTCAGTAGTCATCCCCATCCATCTCGTGCTGGGTTTTACATTAATAAGGTAATGCCTTTACGTTCTCTGAGGTTTCAGGGAGAAAGGCACACTGGGAGCAGAGTGGTTATTATTTCCGAGACCTCCTGTCTCGAGCCAGCTTAAAGGCTGAGGGTCCCAAGGTGGTGCTATAATACAGCACTAATAATGTGCAGTTACGGCGCATCTCACGTGAGGCACTCTGAAGGCATTATACACATTTATTCATTAAACCTGAACACACCCCAGAGATAGGTTAACTGCTATGATACCCCTTTATGCCAAAGTAAATGAAAACAAAGGCGGGGGGAGAAGCAAGTTAGTCAAGACCGTCTGATGAACCTGTAGTAAAGCAAGATGCTGTCCCGCTCCCTAGCGATTCAGTGAAAAGCTTGGCCTCATTTGGCATGGGCATATGCCCGTCTGTATATGTTTATTTAATTTTATACCATCTTGTTCCAGAAATAACTGGAGAACACTTATAATTATACTTCATACAGCTAGATAACATAAATTGAAAATAAGTGGTTGGAGGAAAAGACCCGAAGAAAATAAGAATGTAAAAATGAGATGAAGCTGGAATGAGGTACGGTTTGCGTTTTTGGTGAACAATGTTCAGTGAGTGCTCTGGTCACATGTAAATTGTGGATGAATGGTAACCCCTAGCCTCACTGTCCCTATCTTCCCTGCCTTGGGAAGGAAATTTTTTTGTGCCCTGAGAAATAAAGGGCTACAGAAAACACTAAACATTTGTAAAACTAGACTTCACGCCAGATTGCTGAGTGGTGAAACAGAAGAGTATCATTAGGGCCCAATAAACTCTTGGATCTCGTGGTACCTCTTTTAAAGGGTAGATGTAAGGGAAGCATGACATTTCATCCACCGTCTGGAGAAGTGAACAGCGGACAATGAGATAAACTAAGAGGGACACTACTCACTGGCAGCAGAATGCTCTGTGCCCTTTGGAGATGGAGGTCATGGGTGAATTAGTGACACAAACGGGACGGTGACTCACGGTCTGGGCAGAGTCTGTAGGTGCCGAGGCATTTTGCAACAGCATGGGCAGCAGCCCGTGGCCAGCCATAAGCTTAGTTTGCCTACATGTAAGGGCAGCATCAACACAGATGAGCAAAATGTCAACCTGAGGGAGGAGGGCAGAGCTGCAAGTGTATGTGAGATGGTTCTCCCCACCCCCATCCATCAACCCCAAACTCAGCGCCACCCTTGGGAATCCCAGAGACAGAAGAAAGACAAGGATGGTGAATGTCCTTTGATCAGTGTGGAAGGGGGAAATGGAATCGACTGGAGTTACCTGAATGTAGTGGAACATCCAATAAGAAGGAAAAATTTTTCTAAGGATTTAAAAAGACAGAATCTATTTTCATTAGACTAGTATGGCTTAAATTAATGCTTTCTTGGGATAATTACCTTCTAAATCCTTTTTGTTTGTTTTTTTTAGTCACTATAGTAACTTGGCTATTTTTTTTTTGTTGACGTATGTGCATGTATGTGTGTTTTTATGTTGTTGTTTCTTGCAGTCATGATCAAGTACCTGGAGGCAAGTTTTGCATGTGGTGGAACATCCATGGGTGGAATTTAGGAATCAGGTGGGAGCCTCAGACTTCTTAGTTTCGACAGAAGACCAGCTCGAAGCCTGATTCTATACCCTATGGAAGCCCCAAACTGTCTTTACTTTTTCTGTGCATTCATTAAGGTTTTATTTCTCATAGTTACCTTGGACTTAGGGACCCTCCCTTCGCTGAATTAATTTGGTTGAGATCATCCCGCTCTCCCACATATGGTGTCTCTATTCTGCACCATTTCACCAGATGTGAAATTCAGCCTCAGTCTCCTCTGAAAATTCCTAACTCATGAAGACCTTTGGAATATAGTAAATTTGACTTTTTTCTTTGACTGGGGAGGAGTTTACATTCCAACAACAGAAACTATTTCAAGCCGGACCCTGAAAATTCCTACTCATTCATTCATTTATACAACAAGCATTTATTAAGTGCTTACACTGTGCCAGGCACAGCTCAAGATGCTGGGGGGGGGGGGGCGTGTATCAGTGAATAAAACTGACAAAAATTCCCACCCTCATGGAGATGAAATTATAGCAAGGGTTTGAACCAAGTCACTGTGTATCCCCAGAGGGGTGTCCTGGCTGCTCCCGCTGTATATAGGCTACAGCCTCTCCCACTTTTTCTGGTTCTTCTCCCCTACTCTTCTCCAGAACAAAAACAAAGGCCTCCAATCTTCTCATGCAAAGCAGTTAACTATTAATGTGGTGCCTTAGCTCTTTTTTTAAACGATACCCTAATTGATATAATAAAATATTTTCTTAGTCAAAGACAGCTACTTCTGCAGTAGTAATTCTGCTAGAAGGAGGGAAACAATATTACTCTTTTACTTCTGTTATTTTGGTATAAACAGCTTAAGTTATCAGGTATACGTTAATAGAAGAACTCTCTTCCTTATGGTCCCAATGTAGTTTTTCACATTGATTCGAAAGTAACATCTCATCTTGTAAAGTTTTCCCTTTTCGGTCTCCTTACTTCCTGCGGTCCGACTGGGATCACAGACACACCGCATAAGAGCCACTCCAGAAGTTAAAATGTGGGGAAAATGAAAGCTCTGGTTTTATTCCATATGTTACCACTCAGCACCACTAGTATTCTGTTCATAAATAATTTTAGTGATTTTTAAAATATTTTCATAAATAAATTGGTCTTTAAAAGGTGGAGAAGCATGGGGGAAGTAATCCATCCACTTTCCAATGGTCCTGGTGGTTTAACATATGAGCCACCAGTAGTCTTGGGGCTCATATCCAAGAATGACTAACTCTGCTATAGATATGTAGGGTAAATGAATGTTAAAGAACAATCATATATCCACACAGACTGAGCCTTGACTAGGGAATGTGAGTATGAAAATAAAGATAAGTATTATGACAAATCTACTAGAAAAGTAAATGAAGCTGAAACTGTATATACAGGTTGATGTATATTTTAAAATTCAGTTCTCTTCCAAAGAAATAGTTTTACCACAATACAGAAGTCTGTAAAATCCCAGGCATTGAGTCCCAGAAGAGAAAAACAAAACAAAACACTGCTTTTGAGAGAAAAAGTCGTAGGAAATTTACTTAATAAAGAAAATGTACTGTCAATATTTGTAGGTAGATCATTATGATTTAAAGCAACTGTCCCGGGACGCCTGGGTGGCTCAATCAGTTGGACCACCAACTTTTAATTTTGGCTCAGGTCATGAGCTCATGGTTCATGAGCTCAAGCCCCACATCGGGCTCTGCACTAACAGTGTGGAGCCTGCTTGGGATTCTTTCTCTCTCCCTCCCTCCCTGCCTCTCTGCCCCTCCTATGTTCTCTCACTCTCTCTCTCTCTCTCAAAATAAATAAAAAAATGAACTTAAACAAATAATAAAGCTCCTGTCCTAAGCAGAAAAGTATTACCTAGACCTGACAATCTATCTATATAGGATAGTACCTTCTGGAAATGGACTCTTTGTGAGTGTTCAAGAGGAGGTCATCTGTGTTGAGGTAGAGTTTATTGGTGAATCAACTGAAGCGTTATTTGTTGTCCGAGGGTGTTAGATAGTGGTTGAGAAAGACCTGAGTGTCCAGTTTTCATGCAGAAAAAGGTAGAAATGTCAGTTCCTAAAGGCTTGGGAGGGAGGTACCCATTAACAGTGTGACAAAAGCCCTTGAGAGAGAATTCCTTCAAGACAGAATGTCCAACTGGAGCTCTGATGGGAGAAAATTTCATGTAGTAGAAATATCATCAGTTTGATCTCACAGGTCACCATCCCTATGAAGTACATACATGGTCATTTGTTCTTTCTTTGGGTGGTCTAAATTCCCCTAGTTGCTGGCCTCAAGTGTCCCATAAGGAGATAGAAAAATCCTTAGAGAAGATCAGCCTCAAGCACTTATTTGTGCCCAAGAGCAAAAAGATGAAAAAGTCAGAAGTGTCTGATCTGAACAATGTGGGTTCTAATAAAGTGTGAAGATTCCTGACAAGCCAGGTGACCCCACTACAAAAACAAAACAAAGAACAACAAACCTCTTGCGTTCGATTGCTTTGATTAGCTTTTCCCTAATCCTCACAGTGATGAAATAGAATCTGGGTTCCCTGACCCACAAGACGATGTGTCTATGATGCCTATAAATGTGTGGGATCCACTTGGAAATGGACCCATTTAAAATCTAATTAACATACCGTAGTCACTCTATGTCAGGCATATTTCCACGGGTTCAATGAACATCCACCCACTTAATTGTTATGAAAATGTACAAGGTAGGCACTATTTCTGAGGGCAGGCTGGTCAAGCAGAGGCAGAGGCCCAGCTATAAATTATCCACTAGGTGTCTTTCTGCGTGTAGCTCTAAGAAGGCTTGGTGCTGGCTAAGTATTTGTAAGAAACTCAGGGTAGAGTTATCGCATAGAAGATGTCCTTCAGGCAACATGTCTCACCAACCACTTCCGCCGGCCTGCCAACATCTGCAAATTGCCAAAACCAACGTGGTGTAAGATCTTGGAAAGTACAACTATCTCAATAAATGAGTTGTTCTTTCTATGTGGAGAAAAGAATAATCTTGAGGATGTTGATTAGGGACTTTTCCAGTCTCCTACAGTATGTATGTGTGTATGTGGGGGAGATAACCTTAAAAGGGACTTAGGGATTCACTTGGAAGAGAAAGTAGAGGCCTAAAAAGCCATGTAGAGAAAGAAGGGTTTCAATCTCTCTCCTTTGCTATTATTATTATTATTATTATTCATTATCAATTTCATCATCATAATCATTTTTGCCACTTTCGCACTTATCTTGTTAGCCATTATAAAATGTATTTTAAAAAGAAATAGAGGGGCGCCTGGGTGGCTCAGTCAGTTAAGCGTCAGACTTCAGCTCGGGTCATGATCTCATGGTTCGTGGGTTTGAGCCCCGCATCGGGCTCTGTGCTGACAGCTCGGACCCTGGAGACTGTTTCGGATTCTGTCTCCCTCCCTTCCTGCCCCTCCCCCACTTGAGCTCTGTCTCCCTCTGTCTGAAAAATAAATAAACATTAAAAAGAAATAGAGAAGGTAGAAGAAAAAAAAGTAAAAAAAAAATGTTAAGGCAGTAGAGGCCTACAGGAGAAAATTAAATGTAAAAATTGAGAATAATGGAAAAGAGAATAAAGTAAGAGTGGGTATGAGAGAATTAAAATTCCAGTAGAATAAAATGTTGAATTTGAAAATAAGATTAAGCAAATGAGATTTAAAATAAAAGATAAAAGGATGGATCATTAAAATTATAAAACTATAGATGATTAAGGAATAAGATAAAATACTTAAACCCCAAAGATAAAAAGTTTAAATGTAAAAATAGATAAAACTAAGGATTAGTAGGAATTAAACACTAAGTAGGAAAAAATTAAGGCATTGAAACTAAAAATAAAGCGGCTTAAAGGAAAATATGTTAAGAAGAAATTAGAGAGCTCTGGAAGGAAAAATAAGGAAAAAAAGGTCTCTGAAGAGTTCAGAAATAAGTCTTGTTGAAAACATTTATATATTGGGTCCTTCTTCTGCTGACAAAAGGCCAACATCCTTCGCGTGTTAAGGTTGAGGGAGGAAGATATTTTAAGGGCTGGGTTGCATCTTGACCAGAAACTGGAACCGCTTAGAGATGCTTCTAAGCTGTGCTGTGATATGTCAAAAGGCAAGTCTTCTCAAACACAAAGAGAGAGCTGGGGCATTCCTGAGCTTCCCCTCACTGATCCCGAGATACTTCATGTTGTTTTTTGGTCATCCATTAATTCTTAATTCTCATAAACAGAGCTCATGGACTACTCATCCATTGTTGGACAGCAGGACATCTGAATCATGACCAGCTGCCACAACTACAAATTGTTTCTCTATTAAATCTCCTTTCTATAACTGGTAAATTTATCTTAGTGAGAAATACGTTTTTAAGGATTATCTGATTAGGGTAGCATTGACGACCGCTCTACACAGTAGATATTTTATACTTGCCATTCTTACTATATCAGTGAAGTTGTTTCCCATCACCATACATTCTGAAAAGATCCTCTTGTCATGAACATGGACATTGGCCTTCTTTTACATGGGGTGGTACCTGTGCCTCTTTCCTTTGGGGGAGCATCCTTTCTCCCTCAGCTGCTCTCCACTTGGACATGCGTGAGGTCCAGATAAGTGTTCCACCATCCTGCCTGCAGTTAGTGGCTTAAGAGTACGTGACCTCTGCACGGCTTCTCTGACAGTCTTACCTCCTAAACTTCAGATCAGTTCAAGCAATGAGAATATGACCTAAATCAGCCAGTCAGAGGCTTCCACTGGATTTTCCTAATCTGAGCCAGAGGGGAGGAGGACCCAGAAGCCTAGAAGGCACTTCACACATGGAGAAGAGAAAGTTGAGAAATATGAAACCAATCATGAAGAGTTACGCCCTCAGAAGCCCTGAAAGTGAGAGAGCTTCTTATTTTCTGCTTTCCATGTTCTTGTTCTAATTTGGTCACATGAGCCAAAAAATTCACCTTTTTATTTAAAAGGTTTCTTTCACATGCAGTCAGAAGGGTTCTAAATAATACATCTAGATTACATTTGAAAATCCCTTGTCCTTCATTTGGTTTTTCACAGTGCCTCTTTTTTTTTTTTTTTTTTTTTGCTCCCAGGTGTAGATTCTTGCCAAGATGTCCCAGCCTCTGAGCTTTCCATCATCACGATGAGACTGCTCTGTTGTCTTTGCAATCATTAAATACAAATACTTTCTGCCTCTGATGTTATACTCAATGATAATGTCCACTACCTGGGTGTCTTGAGACTTCACTTAATGAGAACATTCTTTTGGTTTTCCATTTATCATCTTGGTTGACTGGGGTAAATTAACCTGGATTGGTATGGATTAAATTGACGCAATAATTTTATAATTTGTGGTCATTCTCAAACTCCAGGGCACACTGTGGAAATGATTTTTTTATGCCAGATTTCTTTCCTAAGAAATATTTTTTTCTTGGGGGGGACCTGCTATCACCATTTAGGCACTAGAAAATCTGAGATATTTGTCTATGCATGTGTCAAACCCCAATTTCTAATTCAGAGTTTTGTTCCAGGGAGTTTATAGTGTCTAGTCTCCAACCCCCCTAGATAAGCAGTCATTTCAAAGAGCTACCAGGGGAGACAGGCTGTGGCCACCTTCACCTTTGGGAGTCTAGTTTTTAATCTGATGACAAACTCTGTTTAATACACTCAGATGCTCTGCAATGAGGTATCTATTTCTTTGCTGGTTTTGCATTCCTCCTATTTGCTAGCAAATGTTTTTGAATAACAAAGTTCTAACAATATGGGAATAGATTAGTTATGAAACACCTGTTTGATGTCATACTCTGAATTCATTAAAATGGATTATAATGGATCAAAATGAAAACTTTTTTGTCCTAGCGGGTAGAGAACAAATATAATTTGAACATCAAATATGAAACAGCTACTATGCTAGGCAATTTCCTATATATTACCTTGTGTACTTCACTGTATTTCTCAGCAGCCTCTGCAGCAGGTGTTAATATGTTAGTTCCCTGTGAAACAAGAGGGTAAAGAGACTCAGAAAAATTGAATAATTCCTCAGTCACTTAGCGTGTCAAGGATAAGGCTAAAATTCAAGTCTACATCCCTCTGATTACAAAGTCCAAAGTCCAACTTTTCTAGTCTGACATATAGAAAAATAAAGACATTTGAACAAGAGCTCTAAGGAACAGGAACAATTGAAATCAGCTATTGTGCTTTGGAGATGTCTAGAAAGATACGTGTCCCAATATTATTACTATCCTCTTAGGTAAAAAAGGTGGAGGACTTGAAGCCAATCAAGCCCAATCATGTTTTATTTTCTCAGATGAGCAAACCATCTAGCACTACCCCCTGGGTAAGGGAAAAATTAACTTCAAGTAAAGGCTACTAGTATTAAGGATCTATCACCTTTCATTGACTATAAGGGCCTCTTAGTTATAAAACACACTATTTTTGTATTACTCCTATGATTAGATTAATTTAGATTAGATTAGGTTAATTTAAGGTGTCAACTTGACTGGATCATGGGGTACCCAGATATTTGGCTAAATATTATTGCCTGTGAGAGTGTTTCTGAATGCTTAGCACTTAAATCAGTAAACTGAATAAAGCAGATTTCTCTCCTTGGTGTGGGTGGGTCTCATCCAATTGTTGAGGGACTGGATAGAACAAAAGGTGGAGAAAGGAGAATTCTCCTTCTTTTGCCTGAATGCTTGAGCCAGAGCATCAGCATCAGTCTTCTCCTTCCCTTACAGTGAAAGTTTTACCACTGGCTCCCCTGGTGCTCAGGCCTTTGGACTCAGACAAAACTACACCATCAACTTTCCTGGGTTTCCAGTTTTGCAGATGGTAGATCAAGAAACTTCAGCTTCCTTTGTGTGAGCCCATTCTTAAATTTTTTAAAATGTTTTTATTTACTTTTGAGACAGAGAGAGACAGAGCATGAGCAAGGGAGGGACAGAGAGGGAGACACACAATCTGAAGCAGTATCCAGGCTCTGAGCTGTCAGCCCAGAGCCTGACGCGAGGCTCGGACTCACAGACTGTGAGATCATGACCTGAGCTGAAGTCGGATGCTTGACCGACGGAGCCACCCAGGTGCCCCATGTGGGAGCCCATTCTTTGTAATAAATGTAATAAGTCTCTCCCTCCCTCTCCCCATTGATAAGACAGATAGATAGATGATAGATATAGATGATAGAGAGATAGATAGATAGACAGAGATCTCTTTCTACATATATCTCCTTCTGGTTCCATTTCACTAAAGAATCCTGACTAATACCACCACTAAGAAAGATAAAATGCTATTAATTAAAGTATGAAGGAGTTGGCAAACTTTTTCTGTAAATGACCGGATAGTCATTATTTTAGGCTTTGACGTCCATAAGTTCTCTGTTGCAGTGACTGAATTCTGCCATGGTAGCAAGAGAGCAGCTGTGGACAGTACACAAACAAATGGGTGTGTCTGTGTTTCAGTAAAATTTTATTTATGAATGTCGAAATTTAAATTTCATAAAACTGCCATATGTCATGAACCATTATTTTTTTTCTTGGAATTGTTGCAACCATTTAAAAATGAAAAACTTTTATTTCGAGAACCATGCAAAAGCAGGTGGCGAGTTGGATTTGATCTATACAACGTTATGGTGTCTCATCACATTAACACGAGAAGCATCTATCTTTCAGAGATGTTAGAATGTAGAAATATGTGCATCTTAGATTGAAATGTAACAGTTGGCTCAATATTATAGAGTACTAGCTCCTTTGGATTTCCCTGAGTTTTGACATTAACAATATATCTCTACAGTGCTTTGCCATCTAGCCTTTGGCAATCAGCAATGATGGCTAGTGACCAGAGTTTGTCCCTTATGGGAAATAGCGAGAGCTGGATGTGAAATGGAGAAAGTTGAAAAGAAAGTTAGTGAACTCACGGAGTACAGGATAGTCTCTTAGAATCTGAATGTTCGGGGAAATAATAATACATACCATTTGTATATCACTTTATAGTCTATAAAGTATTTATGAATATGTTGTTTTGTTGAATTTTCGCCATTGAATCTATGAGGTAACGATGGTAGAAATTAGCTGCAGATAAAAACGCAAAAAACAAAAAACAAAACAAAAACAAATATTTAAGTGAACTAAGTGAACGATTTAAAAAATCTAGTGAATTAGAGTTATGGATCTAGTAAGAAGGTCAATAGACCCAGACCTTGTCTTTTGACTATACAATTGTTCTTCCTTTATGCAAAAAAGCTCATATTCAGTGAGTGTTTCTAAGGGTGAAAGCTAAGCAGACATATTTCAGTGCACTGGGAAAAAGAGATGAGAAAGAGGGGTAAGATCCAGCGTTCCCAGGGCTTCAAATAATCCTACCACTTAAGCAAATTGAAGGAGAGAGAGTTTTCTCACTTATGACTGTGGTTACAGGGTCATAGTCTCTCTTTCTTTTTCCTTGAAATATTGACTTCAGCAGAACCCATTACTACTTAGCTAATTTTAGTCAAAGCTATTTTCAGGACACTGTATGTGCAAATCTAAGCCAAAATGTGACTGGTTCATTAATTAAATTTAAACATTTTGACAGTTATCTCTGATTTCACTTCCTACTTCTGTTTTTTCTCTTCCTTATTTAAGCCAAGTAATCTGATATGGAAACAGCATAGACTTTGGACTCAGGGAGTTGAAACCCAGATGTGCTGTTTATTAGTTTGTGACTCTCAGCAAATTACTTAACCTGACTGAACCCTTTCATTATTCTTATTTTAAGAAGGGAGTGCTGTTGACTAACATTGTAGAAAAGTTATCAATGATTTCATGCATAGAATGCCCACAGAAAGATGCCTGATACATAGTAATATGCACTAACTATAACTGTAAGCATTAAATGAGAATCATAGACACAGCATCCAAAATAGCACCTACTATATGACAGACCATTTCTTACGGAGAAAAAGACCAAGATACTTTTTTTTTTATTTGAGAGATAAAGAGAGCGAGAGGGAAAATCCCAAGCAGGCTCAATGTGGGGCTCGACTTGGGGCTTGATCCCATAACCCCAGAATCCTGACCTGAACCGAAATCAAGAGTCAGATGCTCAATTGACTGAGCCACCCAGGCGCCCAACAAGATCCTTTCTATACGGATTCTTCACATTTCCCTTTTTATCCAATTCCAATGTTGAATCTCCCTTCCCCCCAACACAGAAAATATGACTAAATAGCACAGTCCTGGTCACAACAGTTGTTCTTTGTTGAGTTTCTTTCCCCTCATTTTCTCACGTTTCCGCTAAGGGGTGTCAGTCAATGAATTACCCCAGGTCATGCTTACTACATATATAATTAACAAATGATTCACTCTCCTCCATTCCAATAAAACCTTTTCTTTTTTTCTTTACATTTCTACTTTTATTAGCCTCTCTCTTAAATATTGAATATTTGATTACCCCTTCACACACCCTTTGAGATGTATGAACCCAATGTATATTTCTCTGCCCCTTATTTTATTGGATCTCTCAGCAGTAGTGGACACTGTTGACATCTTCTCGTTTCTTGAAAGATTCTTTTTCCTTGTCTTCCACACCACTTATCTGACCTCTCTGACTGTTCTATTTCTCTTGCAGGCTCCTCCTTCTCTACCAAATCATTAAATATTAGAGTACCTCAGGCTCCCTCCTAGTCTTCTCCTTTTCTCATCAAAGTTCTCTTACAGGTAATTTGTTTTACTTTTTAACGTTTTTTTTAAAAGTGTATTTTTTTTTTAATTTTGAGAGAGAGAGAGAGAGAGAGCATGAGAGGTGAGGGGCAGAGAGGAGAGAGAGAATCCCAAGCAGGCTCCATATTGTCAGCACAGAGCCCGATGTGGGGCTTGAACTCCTGAAGTGTGAGATCAGGACCTGAGTAGAAACCAAGAGTTGGACCCTTAACTGACTGAGTGACCCAAACGCCCCTACTTTTTAGCTTTTAATATTTCTGTTCTTCCCCATCCTCCCAGAAATCCAAGCTGAAAAACTCCATGCAATCTGTGTCCTTCTCTCCCTTACATTTATTCCTTTTCCATTGTGTTTGTGTAACATATTTAATACATGACCTAACTTCTCACAAAGCAGAATTAATCCCGCACTTACAAAATCTGTATAATTTAGTTCCTACCAACCTTTTCTCCTTCCACGAAGTCTACGTTCCAAAGATAAATGTTCCACTTGTTGTTCTTAGAAAAACCCATAACTACAAGAAGAGAGTGTCTTTTTTTTTCCCCCTTAAATGAAGACTTAAATGAATTCTTGGTAAGCGTTTTCAAGAGCCATTACTAGAATGGGCATTTGACAAACTTCTATGTCAAAAAGAACACGTTGGATATGTGAGAAAGTGGTTCTGTCCTTGATCAGGTTTTACTCCAAGAAGCAAAAAAGAAAGACTTAAAAATCGAAAGCCAAAAACCACTTTTTTGTTTAATCATTTGGCTATTGCTGTATTAACCAACCGCTGAACCCCAGTGGTAGATGAGAACAGCAGTTATCTCTTTTGCACCTATAGGTTGGCTGGGGGTTGGCTGAGCTCTGCAGGGAGCTCTGCATCCAGCTGGACTTGGCTCTCTGCCATGGGTGGGCCTCTGGTTGGCCCCATGGGTATTCGTCTGGGGCCCAGGTTGAATGAGAAGCTACTCAGGTAAAGATCTCCTCATGGCATTGGCATTAGCATAGGGAGCTAGCCAAAACACATGAGCTGTCTTACAATTAAAGCTTGAAACTGGCTCTCTGTTGCTTGTGCTATATTCTGTGGGCAAAAGCAAGGTACACCGAGGCTCCCACAGTCAAAAGGGCAGGCAAGCAATTACCCCTTTTTGTGGAAGGGACTGCAAAGTTATACAGTAAAAGGTAGGGATACCAGGAAGGGTAAAGAATCGGAGTTGCCAATTCAGCCTACCATACCTAGTCCACATTAATGGACCAGTGAATTAATCTTCAGTGTGGGATTCACTGTGGTATTCCCTTTCTCCCTTCTCCCCTCTCCACCATGTTTATCCTTCAGAGATAAATTTCATGTATCAAGAGACAAACAAGAAAGACAGGCTTGCCTTCAGCACACATTCCTGGAAATACAACTCAACTGATCAAGACAATGGGTTCTGAAGAGGTAATTGTGTGGTCCCAGACACTCAACACCCTTTATCTTGCTGCACACCTAGGATGGAATAACACACTCAGGTGGGGAGAAAAATGAATTGAGCAAGCGATTGGATTCCTGCACAGGGTGGGGGGGAGGCTTCCAGAGAAGCAAGTAGACTTTACCTAGAAGTTTTGAGGACAATGTCTAAAGAAGATTCAGGTCAACCTCACTGAAACTGAGCTATCAGAGTGGACTCTTTTTGTCCCCATAGCATCTGACACAGTATTTCACACATAGCTGGCTTTCAATATATGGTAGACTGAATTAGAATAATATAGATCTCTGATCTGCTACTGTTAATAGAAAGATTAATGCAATTTGCTGAAAGTAAATTATAACAATGCAGAGTCTAACATACATAAATTCTGTCTGATGAACAAATCTTTTTGGGAGAAAAGCCAATTCAAGTAAAACTTTTTTTTTTTTTTTTTTTTTTTTTTTTGCTTTTGGCAAGCATAGGCTTTACTGAGAGTTTATACATCATTTTATAAGCTATTTATCATCATTGTCAGTTTTGGGAAGTCATACGGAGGGGAGCTATGGTTTAGGGTAGAGGATGAACCTCCAGGAGCTTTGGTTTTCTCTTCCTGGACCTAGTCCTGAATTCCTGTGTGACTTTGAGTGGACATTCAACTTTTTTAAGCCTCAGTTTTTCCTTCTGTAAGATGAGTACTTCGAAGCACAGGACTGCTCTAATTTTTACATTTTAAATAGACTACACAGGTGGGTATAGACCTTTCCGGTGCAAATAAGCTAAATTTAGACAGAAAGAGAGGGGAAGAAATTTTTCTGAGGCAATGGCATCTACTTAACAACTTTATCTTTTAGTTTTTATGACTCACTCTTGGGCACAGGCATTTTATGACTTGTAACAGCTTAATGGTCCTGCTGGGTTAACTCCTCCTGAAAGTTATGTTCCTCATCCTTGAAACACACACCACACCTTCCGTGTGCCGAGAAGGTCAGATGAAAATGTAATGCCTGTGAGAATAGCTTCATCATGTATGATGTATAAGGCCCTGGGGAGAGTCTTCCTTTCCCAGTGCCTTCCCTCTCTCTTCATCCTTGCTGCCTGCAGAAAAATGAAAAACAATTATGTCTCTTGCACCATGGAGACAGAAGTACAAAAAAATAAACAGTGACTGATTAAGGAAAGTGGCTTTATAACAGGGTAAAAAACCACACGCACGCACACACACACACACACACACACAGCATCATCAGTAATAGCAAAATGGTGAAAAATGGTAATGAATAATTAAGGAGAATAATACAGTCGTGATAACAATAAAAACCAACGAATGGTGTGATTTTATTTGTAATAATATGTTCGTCGTGATGAAGTGTCCCCATTTTGACTGTTTCTGGCAGAGGTGTAAGCACAGTGTGGCTTTTCATTGATTTCCCCTAAGAACACATCTGAGAGAGCTGTGACTCTGTTCTCTTCCCACATCCTGAGAATTCTGTCTTCACTCCTTTCCTTTCCAATTATATAAAACGCACACTCACTTTTAGTTTCCTCTGATGTTTCTAGCCTGGGATTAGCACCAACAATGCAACTGAACCCTCAGGAATGTTCTTGTTGTGACAGAAGGTCCAAGCTGTCAGGTGATTTCATGCCGGTTGGCAATCCCTTGGGTATTCAGGTACCTCCCTACCCCCCTTCTCCTGCAGACATTTACTGGAGCAATAAATGTCGTGCAATCATAGAGGAAAATTAAGGCAGACGATCTTGAATAGGGAGAAACTGACAACGTATTAGGAACGTATTAGGAACACCAACGTAGCAATCCGCAGACATAATAGCAAGGCTTATTTCACCAGGCTGTTGTCTTCAGCGTTCTTGTAAAGTATTTAGCATGTAGTCGCAGGCATCGAACAGTTTAGCCTGAGAAATCAGTGCCAAGGAGTTACAGCATCTTCGAAGGGTCCAGATTGCTCAACTAGTTAGAAAGTGTAAGTAGGTTATCTGATTCTCAAAGAGCTACAAAGGTGGCAGAGTAAATGATATCTTTTCCTGGGGCTAACAATGAGGCAGAGATAATTGAGCTGCCAGCGGAGACCCTCCTGCTCCACCCTCCAGACAATGTGTGTCACACTGAAACAGAAATAATAAAAAAAAAAAAAAACAAACAAACTTGGAGACCTTTGAGCATATCAAAGATAAGACCTTTGGGCTTTTGTTTCCCACGTTTTTGCGCGCTTGGGTATCATTAACCTGACCTACAAAGTGCACACAGTTTACTAAAAAAATAACCTCTGCTTTTGTATTTCAACCTGTCCTTCTTATTGGTAGGGAAAGAAGGGAGTGTTTTGATCTTGCATAGTAATTCAGAGATTGGAAAAGGACCTTCAGTTCCAAGGGTCGGTATGTATTTGAGTAGATTAAAAGTGTTGGATAGACCTCATGTGAAGAGGCTAAAAGCCCCTCCTGGTTTTCAAGGGAATTTAGATGAGGTTGATTTTCAGGAAAATGGGTTTACATCACTGATGAACAGCTGCATAAAATTATCGTTTACGTAAAAATCAAATAAATAAATAAAAGTTGTCCAGTCGTAGTACAAGAGCATTGCAGCCAGTGGGTGTGATGGATAGAGAGGTTGGGGAATGGCTGGGCCTAAGGCAAAGCTATTTTAACTACCAACGTTATGGAGCTAGTTTTTAGGTTAAAAAACCAAATTTACGTGCATTCTCATTTTCTCCTCACAACAATCAGATGAGTCAGGTCTTATTACCATTCTCATTTTATATATGAAGTTTATGTTTCGTCTCAATGTGATCTAATCCTCAGAGCCTGCAATCTCTATTCAGTGGGACCAAGGTTTATTCCTGAATTTACCATTTACTAGTTGTATTCCCTTGCCAAAGTGCTCCTTCTACGTGGGGATAATGAGATGTGTCTCAAAGGGTAATTAAGGTGTCCTGCTTCTCTCTTGCACTAGTTTTTCAGGTGATAGCTCCCAATGTCCTCATGCATCTATATCCACATTACTGTTAGCTTGGTTCAGTCACCTGTCCCCTTCTCCTTAGACTTTTATAATAGTCCCTTACGTGGACCTTTTGCCTCCTGTCTCAAGTCTCTGTATCCACTTTTCATAACACCGCCAAAGATACGTTTCCAAAGTGGATATCTGTGATGCTATCTCTCTGCCTTAAATATGCTGACAGTTCCATGCCGTCTACAGAAAAATGTCCGGACTCCTTAGTGTGAATTGCAAGATCCTACCATTCCCTGGGGCGTAATCCCACCTACCTCCTCTTAGGCCACTGCCATTGTGTCCCCACGCCATGACCATTTCTCTTGACCTGTAGGCTCCTGAATGTGGCCTGCCCTCTTCCGCTTCTACATCTCTGTACAGGCTATGACCTCTGCCAGGAATGCCCATCTTCATGCTTTCTTCTTGGTCAATTACTTCTCCCTAAAAAACCATTTCAATGATAATCTTCTGCATAAACCTCCCCAGTTAGGAGCTGGCTATACCAAACTATTATAGCTTTTTTTTTTTTTTTTAGCGTTTTTTAGCTTTTCTTCCTTTTCAATTAAAATGAAAAGTTATTTTTATCAGTTATACAGGCACAAGGTTTCAGAGTCATGTGGTCCTTTAGGATCAAAGGAACAAACAGGTTCCTTGGCTCACTCTTTCCTGACTTCAGTTCACTTCTTGGAGGCTGGCAGTTTCAACTTTTTTTAGCAGTTGCATCTAGTTACATCCATTTTCCTAAACGATATGCTTGTGGTACTGCCTCTTGATTTTTTAGTTTTAGATCTTCATTTCTGAATTTCTCCTCCAACTTCCTCCCCTGAGTACCATCCCACCTCCAATGTTCAATACTATTTAACTGTGATTCACAGGTGAACCGTGCAGTATATACCCTGACTACATTTCTTTTTTGTACTGCTTCTTGTTTACCTAAAAACGAATAAATGAAGATGTTAGTGTGCCTACCACTAATTTCTTCCAAAATTCTTTGCTAGGAGTGTCCTTCAAACCTATCAGGCGAGAACTCATTCCCCACCCCACCCCCCCTTTCTTTTTCTAGGAAACATCCTTTCTGGAATCTTCCATTTTGCTGCTTTAATCTGGACCAAATTTTCTCTGGGTCTACCACCCACTTCTTGTTCCAGGATGTCCCTTTGTCCTCAGGAGAGGAGTGTTTCTGCTCTCTCTTTTATGGTTTGTCCCCTTTGTTGAATCCCAAATGCCCCTTTCTCTAAGCTCCATACACATTTTGCTGGAGTGCCTTTTCTTGTAGGTCACTGAGAAAGGCCACAGGAAAGTTAAAATTTTTGAGACTTGGCAGGTTTTAAAATATTTTCATTCTACTCTCACACTTATTTGATACTTTTCTGGATATAGAATTCTGGGTTAGAAATAATTTTCATTCAGAATTTTATCTTCCAGGGATGCATCTGAGAAAGCAGGTGGCATTCTATTTTCTGATTATTTGCCTGCCATCTGCAGTCTGTTTTTGTTGTTTATTTAAAATTAAACAATTTTTTTAAAGTATGGAAGTTTGGGGGATTTTCACTATACCTCTGGTGGTCCAAAATGTTAACAACATGCCTTGATATAGGTCATTTCATTCATTGCCCCGGGCCCTGTAGGATCATTTCATCTGGAAACTCACGTCCTTTGATTCTGAAAGTCTGCTGAATAATTTCCTTGGTAATTTGCCCTCTCTATTTTTTCTATTTTCTTTTTCAAGAACTCTTAGGATTCAGATGTTGGCTATTTTTGGTCTTGTATTTTTATCTTCTTGTATCTCCTGTTTTCCATCTCTTTCTCTGTCTCTCTGTCTCTGTCTCTGTCTCTCTCTTTTATTCCACTTTAGGCAGCTTCCTCGAATTTATCTTCTACATTTGTACTGCATTTTTATTTCTTGTACTGTATTTTACATTTTATTTTTTATTTATTTTTTAGTGCTTTATTTATTTTTGAGACAGACAGAGTGAGAGTGGGGGAGGGGTAGAGAGAGATGGAGACACAGAATCTGAAACAGGCTCCAGGCTCTGAGCTGTCAGCACAGAGCCCGAAGTGGGGCTCGAACTCACGAACCTCAAGATCATGACTGGAGTCAAAGTTGGATGCTTAACCAATCGAGCCAAACAGATGCCCCACATTTTTTATTTTAAATGGTCCTTTAGCTTTCTGAAATTAAAAAAAAAAACATTGTCTTATTGCATTATTGTAATATTTCTTATAATAAAGATACTGATGATAGGTTTTATAGATTTCTTCCTTCCTTTCACGTCTTCCAAGTCTCTTTCTTTCTTCTTTCTTCTTTCTTTCTTTCTTTCTTTCTTTCTTTCTTTCTTTCTTTCTTTCTTTCCTTCTTTCTTCTTTGCCTCCCATCAAATTTTTTTGACTATTTAGCAACCTATGTATATTTATTAATGAAACATTAAAAAGCTTACAGGAAGATCTGTATATAAGGTAGAACTTATTAAATCCTACACTTTCCAGTAGGGTGACAGTATTGAAATCCTTTATTGGGGGGTCTCAAATGGCAGCATTTGTAGGGCTTTTCTCCCCAGAGTAATTCTCCCATCTTTTGCTTAGTAGGTATAAGCCTGAGGGGCAATTCTCTCTAGAACTTTTGACAAGTAAGGAGGCTGGATCAGTGTTCAGAATGGAGACTTCCACTTAACCTTCTCCTTTTCAGAATTGAATCCTAGCTCTCATCTGGGACTGGTTTTCTTACATCCTGGGCTTCTGTCCCTCAAGGTCCCTTGAAAGTAAAATTCTAGTCTTCTCCCAGGGTTGAGGAAGGGACCATATCTCTGAGCAGCTAGGATGCAGATTTCTATGCGTTTCTTATTAGACTTCTTTTAACTGTGTATTTTACTTTCAGAGGTACTTGATGCCTCCATTTTCAAAGGCTTTTCAGAATCCATGTAAGATTTGGTTCATTTCTAGAGTTTCCTTAAAATAGGATGGAGTTTCTGCTATATTAGTTATTCTTCCTTTCTGGCTTTCAGCTTAAAAAAAAATCTGCTTCCTGTTTTTTCCTCTTTCTCTTTTGAGTATGTGCTTTTATCTATTTTAATCTCATTACTGTGATTTTAGGAAGAAAACATGGTAAATATTATGTGTTCAATCATCCATGTTTATCTGGAACCCCTTGTCTTATTTTGATTCAGTCATACCCACATACACTAAGGCCAGGCCTAAAGATAAAATCAATTATTTCCATCAGCTTTGGTCAACAATTTTGCTTCTATTTTTCCTGATGTAAGCAGGTTGTTATGTAAGTCAAAATAGTTAAGTATTATGATTTGCTGTTACGATAATGATTTCGTATTTTATCACCGGATAAGAGAAATTGGTTATGAGCCTGGCATCTATCAACGAAGTTTTACAGAGAAAAAACAACGCTCATATAGTGGTATTTGAAAAAGTTGATAGGAACTTTTATCATCTCTCTATACTTGCCTGTGGCTACTGACAGTCACACTCAAGTGTGGACAGTCCTCCACATTTGCAGTGTTTTCAGCAGCAAAGCCCCGACTCCCGACTCCTCGACAGAGGGGGGCCTGACCAGACCACAGTTTTGTGACGGGCTTGCGAGAGACTTTGCTTCACCTTCTAGTTGTTACTAGTGACTGCGCTAGTTACTCTCAGCGCAGCTCATTCTTGACTGTTTCACGATTTGGAGACACATTGCTGATTTTATTGTTCAGTGCCTTTCTTCTCCTTTTTCTGGTGCAATGAGTGATGTTCCACACGGAGGATTAAGATATACAATAACAAAACAGAAACTCTCACGTTTAGCTGTAGCTAGATTTATGGCTAAGTTTATGGAGATTACTGAGGGCTGGGAACACATGTCCAAGAACGTCTCTGCAGTTACAACACTGCATAGAGTGAGATGCTATTACAGACTGTGGACAGTAAACACCTCTGAGGTTGTATGTCACTTCCTGCAGGCCCGTGAGTCTTTCTGATTTAAGTGGAAAGGTGTCTGTTGGTAAGGCAAACGAAACCTGGTTTAACCTCTCGCTTCCACCATCTGGAATACTTATCCTGTGGCAACTGTATGATTCACTGAACACTCACTATTTCAGTGGTCCACCGAAGGACAGTTTTGGCCTGAAAGGAGATTGCCTGCCGTGGGGGAAGAAAAAAATGTACTCTGAATAGTTATCACTGAGAATGCCAAAAGGGTTTGAGATAACAGTGTCCCACTGACTCCACAGCCGGGCTACACGGACTGTGCTCTGGTGAGAGCCTGCTTTCCTAATGCCACGAGAAAAGACGCAGAAAGAGCCTTCCTTTGGCCCTCGTTGCAAACACAAGACTTTTCTTGTTCTCTTTAAAGACTGTTAAATCTGTACCCTTAGCTTCACATTTTTATTTCTCTGGGTATGAATGGAATCCAAATAATTCAACTTTGATTCTTTTCAGAAATGTTTGAGGGAGGCAAGTATTCCTTTTTTGAGCCCCCAGACGCCATCTTTGCACTTTTATGGACTCAGTTAGACACGAAACAAAGAGCCACTAGAAGAGACAGACAACTCATCTGGCAACATACACCTGAATCTTTTTTCCGCAGCTTTTGGGAACACCTTATTTCTCAACTGTTGAAGTGGCATACGAAGCGGGGTTACTGCAGACTTGAGAATAGGGGTGGGGAGCAATGTCACAATGGCACCAGGGACCACAGTCAGGGAAGTAGCAAGCCCTTTACCCAGCGGAGCGAACTAGAAGCCCTAAACCTATCTAGGAGCAGGCCCGAGTGAAGCATGTGTTCAGTTAGTTATTGGAACAAAAGTATGTGGCTTGCCTCAAGTTCCTGGTAATGATTTCAGGGCCGATTGACTTGGTATTTCTTGGTATTTCTCCGTGTGTATGATTGTTTTTCTCCATTTAAGGATAGGCTATAAGGAACAGATACTGTACAGCTTCTGGAGATTTATTCCCTTTAGCCAGCGGCAGCTACGGTTTTTTATTGGTCGAAGCCCTCGGGCAAGTTTCAAAACATGGCCTTGCGAAAACGTTATGAGCGGGTTCTTGAAACTCTGGGGCCCTCATGCAGCTCTTTTCAGCGAAGACTCCTTTTCTACGCACCTCCCTCCTAACTGGGCCTCCTGAACATTTCTTTTCCTCCAAACTTCTCGTTGGATACTAGTAATAACCACCAGTTCTAGAACAGTTTGCAAATATTGGCAAATATCTGTCCTCGTTGGTTCTTATTCTCTGAAGCAGGTAGAATTATGACTGTTTTACCAATGATGAAAGAGAACCTGAGGGAAGTGGGTTGGGCCAAGGTTACAAAGTAAAGGAGCAATAGAGGTGAATTCAAAATTCAAGATTCAGACTCCAAATGCTACTTTTTTTTTTTTTTTTTTTTTTGCTTAGTGTAAAGATCTGTTTAGTTTCTTTCTCATCAGAGGACACAATAGCTTATTTATGGAGTAAAACAATAGCAGATAGCCAGAACCATGGAGTCCTAAGGATTTATTGTGACCTAAATTATGTCCATTGCTCTGTTAAGAACTACACGCCAGTGGTTTGCAAGAGCTTTTTCTTACGCCAATTTGTAAGAAACTTTTCAGTTCTCTTCAGCAAAATAATAAATTGGAACTCTATTCACACACACAGATATATATATATATACATATATATATATATATATATATATATATATACCATCTCCTCCCACAGATACCTTCATTATGAGATTTCTAACCTCCTTCCTGTGTGCTCTCATTATCTGACACTTTGTGTTTAACTTGTTTATATAGCTTACTATCCAAAACTGTCAATAAAATGGAGCCCATGTAAGCTCCAATTAAAGCAGGGCTTTCTATCTCTTGCACTTACTCTTACGTACCCAGAAACTAGAGCTATACCCGGCCCACAGCAGGCACTCAATAAATGTTTGCCGAATGAATGGATCAATGACAAACTAACATGCGTAACGCGGAATAATCAAGTCCTAAGAAGCATAGTATGAAATCTAGCCACGGAAGGAATTCAGAGATGGGAAACAATTTAAAGCTGTCATTTTCAAAGATTTCTGAAGGTAAAAAAAAAAAAAAAAGGGTGGTACTAATGTTAGGTTGTAAAATCCGCACTGGGTTTGGGTAGCTGAAAAAGATAAGGGAGATAGGAAAGCTGGAGGAAAAAAAAAAAAAAAAAAACAATAGCAAACAGATGTAAATGGCTAGCAGGGAAGACCCAGCCATTCTTGGAATAAACTAAATTGTTCTATGTCTCCTACTTCTTAATTCATTCCTGAGACCATTAGCTACTAATTTATTTCTTAGAGTCACATTTCAAAGGGCACACGTTTCCACATTTTGGAGGCAAATTTATTTGGGTGTATTTTTCTTTGGTTCTGAACACAACGGTCAAAACAAAGAGTAGGAATCAATGGTTTAATAGAGTAGAAAGAAAAACGCCTTTTGCGAGTGGGTCAAATAGACGTAGGGGAGAGAAGGGAACTGGAAGTGAATTATATGTTTCAGTATTTACTGCTGTGCTGGCTGACAAGTGAACCAACACCTTCAGAGATTAATAGCTCCTAATTGCAGCTTGAAAGGCAAATAAATGGGTGGTTTAGAGTTGTGTCTCATTTCATATTTAATGTTATGAAATATGACTCTTGTTGAGTTTTTCTTGCTTGGAAACACTGAGCTAGAATTCAGTTCTTGTTCCAATTATTTTGGCCAAGTTAGTCCCATACTTCTGTATTCCCCTGATTTAATACAAGCAGAATTTCATGTTCATTAAGAGTTTGTGTTTTTTACATTAGCGATAGCGACCTAATTTTGATAGGTCATGGTACTTTCTGATATGTGACCTGTCAGTAGATTGCCAAAAAAAATTGTAGTGTGACTTCTCCCTGCATCTCTTGGATTGATGCTAACAGCTCTGAGGTTATTACTAGGATTTTTTTTTTTTTATTCTGAGACATTTTGATCATTACTTACTTTTAGATTTTGTATAGCATCTCTCTTCCAAGGAGCTCAAGGCAAATATTGCAAATACGAACAATCTTCTTTTATCATAATGTTTTGGTTTGGAGGAGGAAAAATGTAATACTGATATCCTGCCTCTCTATGTCTCTCCCCTCTCCCCGGTCAAACTGAACACCCTTTCACCTTTCCTTTTCCCTAGGTTAAGGGGTTTTATTTTATATGGAGGCTTAATAGGAAGAGCTCAGACTTTGAATCACCAGTGAGGAGGCTGAGCCATTAAAACAAAATGCAGCAGAGAGAGCCTTCAGGAAAGGCAGGGGTAAGTACAAGGCACATTGTCAAAAAATGCTGTAGGTGGTTACAAAAAACCTCCGCGAGGCTCTTTAGCCAACACAAGTGGGTCACTTACTTTTTCCAAGTGAATGCTCTTAATGGGGACTTCAGTTGCAGACTCACTAGCCAGAGCTGTCTCATTATAGGAGATGTGGCCCAGTCTATGAAATGTTTATTTTGTAACTAACCCCTTAGGCAGTGAAGGGAACAGTTTACTATTCCTTTTTGTTCTCTCCTGTTTTTTTGTTTGTTTGTTTTCCCTCTTAATTAAAGAAATCACTGATGAATTTCAGAAACCTCTTCAGGGAAAGAAAAAAAAACAAAGGAAGGAAGGAAGGAAGGAAGAAGGAAGGAAGGAAGGGAGAAAGAAAGAGAAAGGAAGAAAGAAAAGGATGGGAAGGAGAGAAAGAGGAAGGAATGGGGAAGAGAGGGAGACAGGAAGATGAAAAAGAGAGAGAATAGACTCGACACACTATATCTTTAGCTTATTCATTCTTAAGGATTATTTCCAGAACGATTGTAATCTTCAGTGACCTGCTCAGAGTGTGTATATGTAAATGTGTGTGCTCAGATTCTGATAGAGAGCAGTACCATAAACGTAAGTGTCTTTGTATAAGCAATGTCCCACTGGCTCACTTTTGGAATGACTGCCCAGGACAGCAAGATGCAGAAAGCTGAAATCTGGGGAGGGGAGCAAAAAGGCCAGGTAGAGAAGGTGTTTGTTTGCTTGTTTGTTTCGTCTGTTCGTTTTTGTTTTTGTTTTTGTTTTAGCAATGATTTGCTGAAGGAGAATAAAAGATGAAATTTAACGAAATCACACAAAATGAAATCATTTATAAGCTATTAGAAAATTCTAAACTCTGAATTTGGTTTGGATTTCATTTTAGTTTGCAAAATAATTAACCAATGAAACCACACTGTTTGAAGGGAATGTTTTACTGTCCTTTCATTCTGCAGTGCAACATATTACTCCAAAGGAGATAAAAAGAAAGAGAAATCTGCATGAGACGACTGAATAATTTGTCATCTTAAAACATATATGCGAGACATGTTTAAAACACAAGGCTCTGTATTTCCACCTTCACCAGTGCTACTATATTTAGCTGCTTTTTAAATAGTTGAAGTAGATGGCTGGAGAAGACTTTTTTTTAATGTTTATTTATTTTTGAGAGAGAGAGAGAGAGAGAGAGAGAGAGAGAGAGCATGCGAGCACTTGGGGGAGGGGCAGAAAGAGAGGAAGAGAGAGAATCCCAAGCAGGCTCTGTCCTGTCAGAGCAGAGCCCCGACTAGGGGCTAGAACTCATGACCCCAGCTGAAATCAAGAGTCGGAGGCTTCTCTGACTGAGCCACTCAAGTGCTTAATTTTACAGAGTTTAGAATGATGGGACTGTGAAATGTATCCAAAAATTGAGGCTCCGATTTGGAAAATGCTAGTAAATAGATCCGCAGATAGGTGATTGGAACAGCTGCTACCCTTGTTTCGTGTAATCATTGTGTTCCCGGTATGTTCTTTCAAAATGAAATTAGTAGTCTTCAATTTAGAGATGTGTTAAGAACCCTTAAGGAAAGAAGCCCTCTGCCCTTCTAGATTCAGTATAAGGATTTGTAGTCTCCTATGTTTGTAGTTTCATATGTTTTGAGAATTTTGATAATTTGTTCTAGAAGCATTTACTCAGTCCCAGTGTGTTGGAAATAGGCTCACGGTTCCTTAACTGGGACTATTTTGTATGGCGGTGCAGGTTGGATTGGAGACAACCACATGAGTCGCGGTTCATATAGACCGCAATGCAGATTACACTAATCACATTGAGAAGGCCCCTCAGATGCCTTCTTGGTGGAATATAGTGATGTAATCTTCATATCCATAATAAAACAAGACTTACTTCCTAATATAATCTAAATAATTCGAAGGAAAACTTTTACTAAACATTTTATGCCAGGATCCAAAAATTGAGTGATAATTGATCCCTAGAGATATCCAGAAGTTCCTGCCTTTCCCTTTCTCCTCATTCATACTTCCCCTAACTGCAAATATTAATTTTGTGGCAAAACTTTGTGAAGCAAATAATCATTTTGAAATACCAGTAATGAAGTCCTAATTTATCTCTTTGGTGAGCATTACATATCGTATTTCAGGCATTTTTTTTTTTAACAAAGCTAACATGTTGCTATAGAATTCTATATACTTCAAAGTATTTGATGTGAATGTTCTATGAGATTCTTTCAATAGTGCCATGGAAGAGGCAATGTGACCATCATTCCCATTTCACAGACAAGAAAATTACTGCTCATGAAAGTAACTGCCTTAATCAAGGCCACCCAGAAACTAAGGACAAAGTTAGGATGAAAATTCTGCTCTCCTAATTTCATTCAAGCTAATTGTTTAATTTTTTTTTTTTATATTAACTAATGCATACTCAGGGGTGCTTGGGTGGCTTAGTTGGTTGAACATCTGACTCTTGATTTCAACTCAGGTCATGATGCCAGAGTCGTGGGTTCGAGTCCTGCCTCAGGCTCCACACTGAGTATGGAGCTTGCTTGGGATTCTCTCTCTCTCTGTCTGTCTCTCTCTCTCTGTCTCTCTCTCTCTCTCAAATAAAAATAAATATTCAATATGTATATATGTGTCTATGATTTTTTTTTCTTTCCATCTCTTTCTCTGCCCAATGGTGAAATTGTAAATATACCTATCAAATACTGAAGACAAGGAAAATATATCTAGGTTGGAAGAAATATTGAAAAGGGCACAAATATTATGTACTGGAAAATTAATGAATAGTTATCAATGATCTCAAGTTTACTTTTCTCATGCTGTCACAGATTCTTTCGGATCATGGATATAAATTGTCAAGTGAAATCAACAAATGCAATATACTTCCTCCCCCGCTCCAAATCAGTGGATAACAGTAAAGTCAGATTGGGTTATTGGTACGTTTTACATATTAATAGGTTTTTCTGATTACTGAGTACATGGTGGTGTTACAGTGTCTGGAAACCTTGAGAGATCTTGCCTCTACTCAGTGATTGAAGTGTAATACTATGGATCGAATCATTCTGTCATCTTTGTGTCTGAGAGTGGCCCCAGTAAATTAAAATTACATGTGTTGGTAATAAGTAATCTTTAGAATTTTTCAAAATGAACCATTTGCCAGAATCAGATCCAGTTGCTCAGACTCTGCAGGACTGACCTACATTGCTTCCTAATTCATCTCTTTGTAAAAAGGTAATTCTAATATTACCACCGACCTACCTATTACTTAACCTCATTTATTGAATACCTTCCATGCACAGGATATTTTACTAGATAAAGATAGAGTAAAAAGGAGGAAGGGCTACTTTATACGAACGTTGAACTTTATATTACAGAAATGACCCACTAATTTATGGCTCAATTACCTGCCTTTTAGAGCCCTAAGTATCTTTATTAAGAAAATGCATGGATTGTACATTGTAATGAAAATATAGCTAAATAACATAAAGGACTATCAAGAGCCCACTTTAAACATATATTAGAACAATTTGCTTTATGAAAATCAATGGTTACATGTAATCTTATTTGTGTCACTCAAGATTTTAAGCATTTCTGTCTCTTTATAGAATCTGGGTCAGCAATATTTTTTTTAAAAACTATATGCAACCACCATCTATCACAGACTAGGTAATAGATTATGTGAAAATGGTAAATTTTAATTTTCATCATATCAGTAATGAAGGTTATGTATTGATATATTGACTCTATTTTCTCTCCAGAGTTTATTTAGAAATATTTTGCTGGAGGAGCCTGCATGAATAAAGACTGAACTTCAAAACTCAGACACTTTGGACTTGGAATACTGTCTGTATTCTGGTTCCAAAGTGCACCCCAATCTGAACCACCCAGCCAACCAGCTCTGCATGTTTGTTGGAATCCTCCTAAGACTGGAATTTCCTTGGAGATATCCAGGACTTTCAGGGCTATCAACAGCAAAATAAACTGCCTTTCTTGTCGTATGCTATGTCCACTGCGAACGGAATCCAACCAGTTTATAGGTATGGAGAAAGTAACTCAATTTGGGGGGAGAAACTTACAGATTTGATTCAGTTTACAAGTTGACCAAAAATTCATCTCAGTAATATAATTTCTTTGGAATAATTTTCCTTTGCTAGTAGTCTTCAGCATGATAAATATTGTAAATATACATAAGAAAATATTATTCTATGCAACGAATTATGGCAAACAAATTCCCTGCGGTGCTGGATTTTTCATCAAAGTAGGGCCTGATTTCACCAGAGATAAGGACTCCTTGTCCATTATATGTATGTGTCTGTATGAAGACATACATATATATCACTTTCATCTCCAAAAATGGCCCAAATTTGTAGATGTTTCTATAGGGTGTGTAACTGAAAAACATAAGCAAATAGAAAGAAATCATTGGCTAATGCTTTGGTAACTAAGCATGTTTGATGGCAAATATAGACACATAAAATTAGCTTAATCTTCTATGAGAAATTTCTAAAACGTCTATGAGAAACAATGTATGAGAAATATCCCACAACATTGATTTTCTTCTCTCCCTTCACTAAAAAAATCCTGATGTTTTTACGTCAGTGCAAGCTACCCAGCTAAAAGATGACATTTCAGCCTCCTTTGTATCCAAGTGTGGCCACGGGACTAGGTTATGCCCCACGAGAATAAATAGAAGTATTATGTACAACATTTCTGTAAGGTTTCCCTGTTAAGGTAAGAGTGCTCCTTCGCCTCCATTTATTTTTCTTACTATTTAGAATGGAACATTATGCCTATAGCTCTAGTAGCCATTTTGGGTCAGCACATGATGGTCTTGAGGATGTAAGCCATGGGCTAAGGATATTAGAATGATAGCTAAAAACAAGGGCTTGGAAACTTCACTGAACCATAAGTCACTGAACCATGCCTGTTTTGGATACTCTCCTTTTAGACTTTTGAATATGCAAAAGAAATAAACTGCCTTGTTTAAGCCACTGTGATCGGTCACGAATATTGTTATGACCAAAGTCATAATGAACTTGGTACCAGGAATTGGGTCCTGTAAAACAGAACCTAAGATTTGACATTGGCTAAATGAAGCTAGTGGAAGGAAGATATTATGTTGGAAAACGGGTGGCCATAATATATGGTTGCAAACATTTGGTCAAGCTGCTGCCTGCTATATCTTGGAGACCACATGTTATCATGAGGTATAGTCATGGGAGGAATGGTGGGAAATTTTCAAATATTCACTTGCTTTAATTGTTTCTTGGTGTTTTCATCAAGAAAGGTAAACTCAGGCTATAAGAAAAGTCCTTAAAGCAGTGGGAGAATGGTAGAAAGTCAACTTTCATAAGAAATATTTGTAGGGTGCCTGGGTGGCTAAGTTGGTGGAGTGTCAGACTCTTGATTTTGGCTCAGGTCATGATCTCAGTTTGTGGGATGGAGCCCCACATGAGGCTCTGTGCTGACAGCACGGAGCCTGCTTGGGATTCTCTCTCTCTGCCCCTCTTCTGCCCATTCTCTCTCTTGCTTTCTCTCTCAATAAATAAATAAACATTAAGAAAAAAAAAGAATTCCCACAGTTACTTATGTAATGATGCAGTGATGATATAACAGGACTACTACCAACATTGTCTTCAATCAATAATTTGGACTTGAAGAGTAAAGGAACCGAGTTTGAATCCCAGGCTCTCTACTTGCTACCTGTGTGGCCTGGGGCGCATCACATATTACCATGTCCTTATCTTTTGAAACCATTGACAGTAGTAGTAGCCACATTCTAAGGCTCTTGTGGATTTTAATGTGATCATTTATGTAATGCATTTGGCAGAAAATTTGGTACTAAAAAGACTTTGAATAGATGCTAGTTGTGTCCAACTACAAAGTCACTCTGGAAGTTTTCAATTTAATCTATGACGAGTCAATGGGACCGTCAGAGAGTAGCTTTAAAATGAGAGATTACAGGACACAGAGAAATAGGCAATAGTCACCAATCTTTCTCAATGATCACCTCTTCTCTTTGTTCCCATCTCTGTGTCAAGCTCCCCGCATTCCCTCTCCTCCTCTCCTCCCTTCTCCCTTGCCCTTTAGTAAGAATTAGGAATTCTGGAAATTATTTAATTGCCATAATAAAATAATCCTGGTGCCTACAAAGTGCTCGCCTTAAAAAAAAAAAAAAAGAAAACAAAAGAAGAGAAAATTGCTTCCTTTTTTATTCCTTAGTTCTTTAGTTTCTCTTAATTTTCTTTTCTTACTGTTCTCCCATATGGCAACGTGAATCTATTGTCTTTTATCCTTTTGACGGACCTCAAGTACTCCCATCCACATTTTAAATCTTCTATATAGTTATGGGGAAAAGGATTATAATTCAACTAGATTCATCAAGATAGATGACTCCAGCCGTTCAAACCATTCAAACATACAAAGTACACACACACACATACACAGTTTGCTTTTTCCAGTAGCTTCTAATCAAATGTCCTTATTTATGGCAAACGCACATACACCTTAATCTTGGAGTGACCCCAAGTCAAAGACCTCTCTAAACTGTTTTATCCCTATAAACCTCTTTCTTTTTTTCTTGTTTTAAATTTTTAAAAAATGTTTATTTATTTTTGAGACAGAGAGAAACAGGGCATGAATGGGGGAGGGGCAGAGAGAGAGGGAGACCCAGAATCCGAAGCAGGCCCCTGGTTCTGAGCTGTCAGCACAGAGCCTGACGCGGGGTTCATACTCACGGACCGTGATGCCATGACCCGAGCCGAAGTCAGACGCTCAACCGACTGAGCCACCCAGGCACCCCTCCTATAAACCTCTTTCTAAAACTCTCAGAGCTTGCTGCCATTGTTTCTTACCCATCTGTCTTTTTTTTAAAAGTTCTGACTGAAATGAACTCAATTTTCTAAGAGCTATAAACACTTAGCAAGAAGTGTTTTGGAGTCCAGGGACTTCTGCTTTACTTCTCAAAGATATTACATGTGTTTTAGAAGTCTCTTGCAGCAGAATTTTCTGTGGTCATTTTACTTTATTTCATTTTTATATTTTATTATCATTATTTTTTCATGTTTATTTAATTTTGAAAGAGAGAGAGAGAGAGACAGAGCATGAGCAGGGGAGGGGCAGAGAGAGAGGGAGACAAAGAATCCGAAGCAGGGTCCAGGCTCTGTGCTAGCAACTCATCAAACCTGATGTGGGGCTTGAACTCATGAACTGTGAGGTCATGACCTGAACCGAAGTTGGAGGTCCAACTGACTGATCCTGAGCTGAAGTTGGAGGGCCAAGTGACTGAGCCACCCAGGCACCCCTGATCATTTTACTTTAAATTTGTCTTCACTCAAGAGTATTGTGGTCATTGTTTAGGTAACTGATTTGCAATCTAATGCTTGGTGACACCAAAATGTCAAGAATTATCTCGGAATGTCCTGAAGTCCTTTAAAACTTTCAAGACATTTAGAGCACCTGGATGGCTCGGTTGGTTAAGGTCCAACTCTTGATTTCATCTCAGGTCATGATCTCATAGTCCTGGGATGAACTCCGTGTCAGGCTCTCCACTGAGCCTGCTTGGGGTTCCCTGTTTCTCTCTGTCTCTGTCTCTGTCTCTCTCTTTCTCTCTCTGCCCCTCCCCTACTCAGGCTTTCTCTCTGTATCAAAACAAATACACAAACTTTTTTTTTTTAAAGTTTCAAACATCAACATAAATCCACTTTGATGTTAATAACAAATGTTTAGCAAGATGCTTTTTAGAAAGTATGATAAAATTAAATGTTTCTTTATCATAATAAAACATTTTAAAATAATTTCAACATATAACTTTAAAGTAGCTACTTTTAAAACCATTCTGAAACATTCTTAAGGGAGAATGTCCTTCCCATCCATCAGGTCATGTTAATCAAAATCTTATATTGCTTGTACAATATTCAAGTTATCACAATCAGTTAGAATGATCACGTTTTAATGGGGCTGCATTTAAATGAGATTTAAATCTTGAAGCTAGTTTGCTATTTTTATTGTTTAGTAAAATTCTGACTACCAAACATCAAGATGGGATTTGCTTTACCATTTGTCTATTATGATTTGATTTTGTCCTAATTTTAATCCTATTTACTAATTTCCTTCAAAATCTGTCCACAATTCGAATACTCATTCCTGGGTGTAATTCTCTTGTAACAAATATGAATTTTCCCTCTGGAGAGAGGGCACATTTCTGGAATTAGTGTCTCTTTTTGGAAAATGAAAGGAGGGAAAATGTTCTTCAAGGGTTTTTATGGGAAAACAGAGGTGATAATTGCATATGTGTTCCTTGTTTTTTTTCTCTGTTAATCTTATTTTAATAAATAGAGAACTTTTCCTTTTATCCATTTTATCCATTATGAAATTATTCATTTTTACTTCTTTTAACAGAGAATTTACTCAAAAGTTGTGGATAGGTTTAATTCTGAATATTTCCAATCGACATATATTCAAATGTATGTGTCATAGTAGACCTTTATTTATTTTTTTGAAAATATAGTTTCTTAGTGAAGGTTTTAAGATGGTAACATAAAATAAACTTGAGAAAAATGTTTGCATTTAGATTCTTTAATTTCTTTGTAACTCTAAGTACCTATTGATTTGTTGTGGCTTTTTTATTTTTCCAGTGTTTCTGTTATCTCTGCTTTGATACTTGCATTTTTGACTTTTCTTTGCTACCACTGTTTGTAGAGAGCAGCCACAGGGAAGGTACCTGCATTCCTTGTGATACTGAAGCAAAGAAATTGGTTTTTTTGAGGAGGGGAAGAGTAAGTCGTTTTCTCACCTTCTTTGATTCTCCTCCTTTTTTCTGCTGCTTTGATATATCTAACAGCTCCTCTGTAGACCTTCTCCTTCTGTAGTGCTAAAATAATTTCTCATTAGCCAGACAGTCAACACGAAATTAATTCCACTGCAGCATTAGCTAGAGCTAGGGGTGGGGGTTTAAGGGACTCGGGGGGGGGTGCAGTTTCAAAGAACTAGAAACAAAATCTCTCCTCGTCAAGAAGTTGAAATTTTAGGGCAGTCAGGCACGTAGGAAGTAATGAAACTGAGCACTATGTCATCAAGTGCAAATTGACATAGGACAGATTGAGAATGAAATGGTGTGAGGGACGACAATTCAAGTAGGAGGAGATGTTAATCCTGAAGGTGACTTTGCTGATATTCATCAAAAAAGACGTCTCTGCAGGTGATTGGAAAGGAAGGAGGTGCACATGCAAATGAGAGAGACATATGTGAGTCCCACATGAATTTGCTAAACTTGCTAGAAATGCCATGGGGAATGATACAAAAGTTTACTTTTCTGGAAAGGAGTGAGTAATGGGGAACAAGCGATCAAGTGACGAATGTACCACAGCCTGTTAGCACAGCAGGCTCTTCACACTCCATTCCATCCATTAAGTCTTCATGACACAACATGGGAGGCAGATGTTATTCTCACTTTGTAGATGATCAAACTGAGGATCTGAGAGATTAAATAATTTGACCAGTGCTCATGCAAGTAGCATATGGTGGGGCCAGGAGTCAGTCTCACTGTCTATGAGCTGTATGTAGCTTCTGAATGCATCACTTTTGATGTGAATATATGAAAATTGTCTTGGCTACATTTCAGGCTACCAACAGGTATACATTTTTTATATTTGGGTTTCAAAAAGAAACCTTCCCCAGTCCCTTATGTTAGAGTAAAGCACTAATATCAACAAATCAGTAGATCAGAGCAGAGAGACGCAAAATCACTTTAAAAATATAAATTGGACCCAGATCATCAATATTTGGCTTTATATTTGGAAAATATTTATGTTTCTAAAGAAAAACATAATAATCAGAATATTGGGTTTTATAAAAAGGTAGAAAAGGCCATCATTATCAGTGTCCTTTCTAGCATGCTCCAGAAGAAGTACTACCTGTTTTGAGAAATTGGTCTGTCCAGACACAATGATGGACCCAACCTTAACCATCGGACACAATGATGGGCCCGACCTTAACTCAGACACGTACCTCAGGCTCTTCTATCAAACGTTCTCTTCATCTTTAAAACCCTCTCTTTCTCCCCTTCTAATTCACTGCTCCCAAGGTGTCTTAGGCTAAATCTCCATAAAACTTCTATATAGAGGCAATGTCCCTTTAGCACTTAAATCTCCAAAGTACCTTAATAAACTGGAATGGAGTTTATCATTCTCTGGGAGTGTTGGTACTATGAGTTCATGCTTCAGAAGAGGTTTCACGGTGGGGTTGGGAAAACTCAAGTTCCTGGATCTGAACTTCAGAGTAGGAAATTCCCCTTCTGGGGGACTTTGGGCTACTAACTGGACTTCCCAAGGTAGTATGATGTTGAGTGACCTTTTCTCTTGGCGTTATTGCAATGACAATATAACATTTAATCAGGTGCAACATTGAGATTTCTAAGTTATGGCATAATATAGATTGTGTCTTTGTAGGAAGGATTTAAATAATTATAGTCTATGTAAAGAGGACATCAGTAAAATATTACATAAACTGCATATTAGACCAGAATTTAATGTAGAAACACTTTATGTGGAAGATTTTTAGATGCTAATATATGTATTAAAATCTCTTTCCTATACTTTATTTTCTATATCTGGATAAATATATTATAGTAAGTATTTTTTTTTATTTTATTTTTTTCAACGTTTATTTATTTTTGGGACAGAGAGAGACAGAGAATGAACGGGGGAGGGTCAGAGAGAGAGGGAGACACAGAATCGGAAACAGGCTCCAGGCTCTGAGCCATCAGCCCAGAGCCCGACGCGGGGCTCGAACTCACGGACTGCGAGATCATGACCTGGCTGAAGTTGGATGCTTAACCGACTGCGCCACCCAAGCGCCCCTATAGTAAGTATTTTTATGTACATAAAAACAGTTGACTCTTAAACAGTGCCAGGGTTAGGGGACCAATCCCCTGCATAGTTGGAAATTCATGTATCACTTTTGACTCCCTCAAAAACAGAACTACTAATAGTCTACTGTTGACTGGAAAACTCAATGAAAACATAACAGTCAATTAATACATATTTTCTATGTCATATGCATTATATACTATATTCTTATGATAAAGTAAGCTAGGAAAAACAAAATGTTATTAAAAATCATAAGAAAGAGAAAATACATTTATAGTACTGCATTTATCAAAAAAAATCCATGTAGGGTGCCTGGGCTCAGTCAGTTAAGCATCCAACTTCTACTGAGGTCATGATCTCGTGGTTGGTGAGATCGAGCCCTGAATCAGGCTCTGTGCTGACAGCTCAGAGCCTAGAGCCTACTTTGGATTCTGTGTGTGTCTCCCTCTGCCCCTCCCCGACTTGTGCTCTGTCTCTCACTCTCTCAAAAATAAACATTAAAAAAATCACATATAATTAGGCCCACACAGTTCAAACCCATGTTGTTCAAGGGTCAGCTGTGGGCCTAAATGGCATGAAATTTTGCTCATACTTCTTTTTTATTGTAGTTACTTATTTGGAAATGCAAGTGACTTAATCAACTGTGATTCCATCAGGATGTGCTTTTCTTTGCAAAAGTTAATTCTGTTTTTGATGAATAGTCTTTGCAGAATGGAGATGGAATGGGAGAAGGGGAGGGCACGTGAAAGTGTAGACCATGAGGAAACCTCAGAGTTTGAAAGCAATTCAAGGGGCCCCTTTAAGGAGAGGAAATGACCAGAGAAAAAAGAGAGAGAGGGAAGGAGTTGAAGAGAAGGACTATGCTAAGGAAAAGGAAGAGAAGGAAAAGAAAAAGAATGTTCTTTCTGTTAACTACATCATACATGATAAATATCTCTCGGGTATTTGGATATTTATTAAAGCAACCAATTAAGTCATGTACTGCTTTCCAGCTTTCCTGTTTCTCTTTGCCTATCCTTACTTGCTAAAACTTTGAGTGTCCTTACATCTGGGAAGCACATCTGGCAAGAACATGTTTATGATTCCTTTGCTGGTATTCAAAGTAGAAATTCCCAACCTGCTACTCAGCTGTTTTTGGAGATGGACCTTTTCGTTAAAGGGGCTTGTTGGTGTTATTTGGAACTGACTTTAGGACTCTAATTCCCCTGAGAAAACAGTAGCCTGTTTAAACATTCCCTTGATTATAGCATACTCATGTACATTTTTATTATCATTTCAGCCATTTTATGTGGTCATTAATTACTACAAAATTGAACTTCAGTTCATTTTGTAATTCTGTAGCTATGACTGTCATTTTATCTCTTCGAAATATAAATATTCCCTGTCCAATATTATGTCTGTTTTGCAGAGGCTGAGAAATCTATTCTTAAATTAATGACCTGTTTATTTAAATGATGACGATCTTCCTCAGAAGCAGAGGAAAACCATTTGTTGAATCTGACAGCTTAATACATTATTTGTGTTTCGCCCCTGTTCGTGAGGCTACAGAGACTCTGAGAAGTACATTTGGAGGTAACCTGGGAGGCCCGGTGGGCGGACACCCCCATCTTAGCACACTTGTCTACCACATCCGGAATGTGCTGGGAATCTAGTCTCTGCGTGAACGCGCGGAGAGGCAAGATTCTCATTATTTTATGAAGCAGTCAAGGCCATTGGTGGACAGCGTTGATTGCTGGGCAATTCTTCATGACAGTAAGCTAAAATCTGTCCTGAACCATTTCTCCTGCCCCTATCCCCAGCAGCAGGATGAAGTGATGCTCTTCAGCTTCCCTATAATAGCCCCGAGGGTAGAAGGCCTCATTCAAACTATCCCCAACTTCTGCTGGGGTAGAAGATACCTGGGCATGTGAATTTGAGCATTTTGCTTCCCCTGCTAAGACCATACCAACCATGATGCAACTTCTTGGCATCACTTATGTGCCAGGCTCTGTTAGTCTCTAATATATATTTTTTTCTAATCCTTACCACGAGTCTGTGTTGCACACATTATCTTCAAGCTATAGACACCAGAGCTGAGAACAAGAATATTGAATAACCACCTAAAGTAACATGGCACCAAGTGGTGGAGTTGGGAGATACTTGTAGTTCTGTCCACATCAAAGCATGTGTTTTTCCCCCCCTCCACATCATGGTTCTTCTCTTGCGTCTCACGCTGATTAGTATTTGCTTCTAGAGGACTGACATTCTTCGTGATATGATTTCTAGATTTTTGTCTTCCTGGTCGTGGCTTCTCTCCACTCCCTGAATGTATTCCAATTGTCAATATCTCAATATTGAAATGCAGATCCAAGCATGATCTGTGAATGTGTGAGCTGACAACAGATTTTCCTTGGAACACTGCTATAGCACATATTTCTGTACAGGCAGCCGATTTTTAAAGCAATATATCTACATTTCATCAAAAGGGTTCCTGACCGGTTTTGCGCCACAGACCCCTATGTGACTGGTTAAAAATGTTCGCTTCCTTGAATAATGTTTTTAAGTGCATAAAATATAATGCATGGAATTACAAATGAGCAAATTATGCAAAAATGCAATTATAAAGTATTGAAAAGACATTTCTAGTTTAGTGTTACACCTGTGTATGTATACATCTCTTTATTAATGTATTATTATAAGATCTGGTGGTGGGTCCAATAGTTAAGCTAATCTTGAAGTAGGGGACCATAAATACTATTTTGAGAAACATATGCAAAAATGGTAATGTCATAGAAAAATATCTGTGATTGCTGTTGTTACCAAAGTTATAGTACTGTTATTACTGCTGTGATACTTTGACTATATTCATAATGGAAGAAAATGCTAAATTTCGGTCAGAGGTTAGTGAAAATAAGAATATATAATTTTTCCCTCTTCAAGTTCATGGACCCCCTTGAATTCTATCCATGGACCACTGGACTGTTGCGAAACAGCTTGTCCTTCATTTCTAATTAATCAAAATTACCAGGCCTCTTATAAAAGCAATATACCCATACGGTTGATTATTTAACTTACAAACAAGATTTAATGTTTATCCTTTAAAATTTTGATCTTACTATGATTAGCATTTCAGCCTATTAAGATAATAATAATTATTATTATTTTTATGTTCATTTAGGTTTTGAGAGAGACAGAGCACGAGTGGCAGAGGTGCAGAAAGAGAGGGAGACACAGAATCAGAAGCAGGCTCCAGGCTTTGAGCCCAACGCAGGGCTCGAAGTCATGGACCACCAGATCACCACCTGAGCCGAAGTCAGAGGCTTAACTGACTGAGCCACCCAGGCGGCCCTATTAAGATAATTTTACATTTTGTTTGTTGCTGTTTCTTCTAGCTTTAGGATATCCCTTCTATCTTTAGCCAACTTATCCATTTAAAAAACAACAAGATTGGGGGGACGTCTGGGTGGCTCAGTTGGTTGAGTGTCGGACTTGATCTTAGGTCATGATCTCATAGTTTGTGAGTTCAAGCCCCACATTGGGCTCTCTGTTCTCAACACAGAGCCCATTTCAGATCCTCTGTCCCTCTCTCTCTGCCTTCCCCTCCCCCTCTGTCTCAAAAATAAAATAAAGGGGACGCCTGGGTGGCGCAGTCGGTTAAGCGTCCGACTTCAGCCAGGTCACGATCTCGCAGTCCGTGAGTTCGAGCCCTGCGTCGGGCTCTGGGCTGATGGCTCAGAGCCTGGAGCCTGTTTCCGATTCTGTGTCTCCCTCTCTCTCTGCCCCTCCCCCGTTCATGCTCTGTCTCTCTCTGTCCCAAAAATAAATAAAAAACGTTGAAAAAAAATTAAAAAAAAAATAAAATAAAATAAAGAACATTAAAAAAAAACAAGATTGGGCTATGGAGTAAGGTTTTGAACAATATATTAGAAATCACATTTTTGGTTAATAAAATTCTACAATAAACACTTTTTTTTTACAACAGCAGTTGTGACTCCACATAACTGTACAACTGTCAAGAATATCATGAAACCATGTTTAATAACCTTTGAAGTTTAGATTCATTATATTGGCCTTCCAATATAGACATTTGTATAAATTTATAATCCAGTGACCCAAAGAAAAAAATAAAGGCTAATTTACATAACCTCTTCTTCATGAATCATGCCAGCTTCAGGTGTTTACAATGCCATTTTCTTTTTTTATTTTTTTTTATTTTTTTTTTCAACGTTTATTTATTTTTGGGACAGAGAGAGACAGAGCATGAACTGGCGAGAGGCAGAG
Organism: Felis catus; assembly: GCF_018350175.1. Classification (NCBI taxonomy): domain Eukaryota; kingdom Metazoa; phylum Chordata; class Mammalia; order Carnivora; family Felidae; genus Felis; species Felis catus. The sequence goes on from NC_058372.1 coordinate 125,756,985, forward strand.
AGAGAGGGAGACACAGAATCGGAAACAGGCTCCAGGCTCTGAGCCATCAGCCCAGAGCCCGACGCAGGGCTCGAACTCACGGACCGCGAGATCGTGACCTGGCTGAAGTCTGACGCTTAACCGACTGCGCCACCCAGGCACCCCTACAATGCCATTTTCTGAGAGCCTACCTAGTCAGTGTCTGTTTAACAAATCATTCTAGAAAATGGCTGGGGATCAACTTTAAACTCACTACTTCGTGAATTCTGGCATTCATCTCATTCTCTTTTCTGAGAATTAGGACATATCTTTAAGCTTGGATAAAGTTTGCTTGAGTCTAAATAATTTAACCCATTTACAACAATTAAATGTGCCTATGAGTCTCATAATCTTATTCGCTTTTTCCTTCCTCACTTTCTCCTTCCTCTCTCTGTTCCTTTTTTTCTCCTTCCTTCTCTCCTCTTCCCTCCCTGCCTCCCAGCCTCCTTTTGTCCTTTTCTTTCCTTCCTTCCTTACCTTCTTTCCTTCCTTCCTTCTTTCCTTCCTCCCTCCCTTCCTTCCTTCCTTCCTTCCTTCCTTTCTTCCTTTCTTTCTTCCTTCCTTCCTTTATTCAGTATGGAATCATGTGAGCTACTAGGATTATACAGATAAGTAAGACATGTCCCTTAAAGTCAAAAGACTCACATCTTACCTTCCATAGAAACACTGGCCTTCTTGGACTTGATATTTTAGCAGGTGGTTCATTTGGGAAGGAACACTCATAATAAAGATGAATTTTGTCCCAGGGTATGTCTTGATTAGTTTTCTTTCATCTTACTTTCCTTCCTCTTAGCTTGAAACTTCTAGCATCCTTGAGAGCTCTGTTTTGAGTTGGTTTTGATGGTCTTCTACTAGATTTGAAGCATTTATTTTTCTTAGCAGTCTATTCTTACTGGTTGCCTTTTAGCACTTTTTGGAAGTTTCAGCTAGATTTGGGGTTAGCTTTCCATCCCCAAACTAAGCTTTCCTTGTTGTGTCTTGTTCATCATCTATCTTCAGTATATGTCCATTTTGTGTATGTGCTATGTATAGTTTCCAGGATAGTTATTTTTTCCTTTATTTTCCATTAATTTTATTATTTAAAATTTGTTTAGTAATGTGTTGAGTTTGCTAAGAATTTCCTAATATAGTATATATCTGTTAAATAATCAGTTCATGAAAGGAAACTGTTCAAACTTGTTATATATAAATTTGCTGATTTTTCATCGAAAAATTTACTTTATGAACAATAAATACATGAAAGTTTAGGACAAAAGTTTAGTAAATGAATTAAATTGTTAATTTCAGCTTTGTATGTCTTTATTTCTCTTTCTACACTTTGCAAGAATTTTTGACATTGCAACATGCTCCCTTAACGTTATCTTAGTTTTATTTACTCTTCCAATTGATTTATTCTGAATAAATTTAGTCTGTTCAAAAGTTGATTAGCTGGATATAGCAATACCCTTGTGAAATCTATCATAAATGCAGTGTGAAAATCTTTGTAAATTTGATCATGCAATAGTAAATTCATTTCTTTCTTTTTCTCTCTTATTCAATAGGAAAAGTAGCCGAATAACGTGATTGCAAGAAGAAGATAAATATATATTTGCAAAGCTCATTTAAAGAAGTGGATATTTCTGCCATTTCCATTTGGGACAATTATTTATCTTGGGTTATTTAGATAGCTTTGAAGTTAAAAATAAAACACTGCAATTCATCAATGTATATAGCAAAGTTGTACTTTGGTTTGTCCCCAGGCATTCCCATCCTTTTGCTATCTATGTAAGTAAGTTGGTTTATTCCATGGTTTAAGAACTCTTCTTTGACCAAATACAGAATTTCTGGGAGACCCCCCCTCCCCCATATGATAGGAAACACTCACAGAGAAGGAGAATGCAATTTGATTGATTCTGGACTTCTCAGCGAACCAAGTGATTTCAGATGTCATAACCTGGTCACCTTCGCATCTGTGCGTGTATATGTTATAGGCAAACATTTATCTGAACCCCCATGAATATGCTTGGTCCCCCATACCAAAAGAGCCAACATTTTTCTTTGTCTCTATCTGTCTTCTTGCTCCCTTTTCTTACACGTGGTCCTCAGGGAATTGCCAGGGCAGAACAATGAAAACTTAGCTACAGTACATTAAATGTTCTCTAAAAGTACTCCCACTGTTTATATAGCATGATCATCCTGGAGGGAATTTTCAACAACTGTCTCAAATCACTGTCTACTAAGTGTTCCCTTGTTGTGTCCACAAGATGAAGTGAAGTGAAGCATTAAACATTTATTGGATCAATTAAAAGATATTTGATTTTGACTTTCAAGCATTTCATCATCTTTTATTCAAATTATTGGAATCATTTTAGGTATAAGACTTGAATTACCTGAATCATCATGTATTTACTTTCCATATTTATTTGAACATTTCATTAGTTCCTGGGATATTATTTTTATTTTCCTCTGAAAGAATTCCATAGTAAGTTATTTGCTGCAGTAGCCTGAGCAGGAGATGGCATTCTGCCATCATTACCAGCATCATTTTACATTGTAGAGCTGCGTAAGGAACCTTTAAGCAGTTCTCTACCCACATTCACAGTCAAGCCTTATTGGAGGATGCTGTTGGTCACCTCCAGAGCAGTAACCAAAAGGTTCCAGGAAAACCTTCTGAACCATCAACAGCATGTGGCAAATGCCTTAATCCCACCATTAGTTAGTGTAATCCTTATGCAAATTCTTGTGTGAAGGAATACATTAAGATATAAATTACATAGCAGAAATTCATTTCATTAAAGGAGTTTTGTTTTTCCTCTGAAGCAAGGATGTTGGGTCCAAAATGAGATCTTGGATACTTAGAAGGCAAAGGCACACTGGGACGCTGACTGTAATGAAGAAAGGGAAGGGATGAGGAACAAGACAACTTTGGACTATGTAATGATTTCGCTGTCAGACAACTAAGTCTTATCCACTCTTGTAAACCAGAATTACTCAGTCCTCAAAAAAGGAGGAATCTATGATGGAAGCATGTTGAGATGGAGCCTCGAAGCACAGTAGAGTGGTCATTTTTATAAGGCATGTAAGTTCAATAAGAGAAGGTTAGATAAATCTGGACCTATGTGTATTCTAGAAAAAAGTCTGGGTAGCATACCTCTGGGTATTATCACCTTCCAGAACATGCAGGTGGGGTTTGAGAGAAAAATACTGGGGTAGACTAAGTCTCACAGCCTAATTACTTTCTACATCTACATGAGTACTTACTTAGCATCCTCTTCCTATCAAGCCCAAGTAAAGTTCATTTAGTACCTACATCACTGCACTGCCATTAAGTTTCTCCTTTGGGTCAAATCTTTCTCTCAAGATTTACAACCGCTGCTTCTTTTGACCTCCATAAGCAGGAAATATCCATGTACTGCTGAGTTTTCAGAATCCTTGCTGCCCATAGCAGCCAAATGAGATGACTGTCTTAGCCTTAAGCATTAGACTCAGAGAAGGTTAGAGTATACTTTTAATCAGAAAAAAAAAAAAACAGTCATGTGAGATGTCAGTTTCTTTTTGTTGGAATGTAACCTAGAATTCTGACTTTAAAGCACAATCTTCTGATGAAGGTTTCTGCCATGTGCTTTTAAGGAGACACTGTTCCTTGGACTTCCTGAAATCACATCCCTAGAAAATTCAAAGTTTTACACTCCGGCAACAGGGGGTGCAAATTAAAATTGCACTGAGTTCTTTTCCTCTTCTCTTAAACCACTTCAAACTAGCTTGTAATTGGTTTGGAGGGATTGTTTTAAAAATAACCTTATAATATTTGCTTAAAATGATGTTAAGGATGTTTTACAATACCTAGAGGATCACACAGCACTTGAGAGTTGATTACCTTTTTTTTTTTTTTTCATTTTGCATTTGCATCTCCTGCTGTAAGAGTAACAGTGCAATCTGGGAATCATTCTGGGCCTCAAATATTGTTTCTACAAGTTATAAAGTACAGTGGAGAGTAAGCTGTTGTCTAATTTATTTGATCAAGCTTAGTAGCTAACTTAGAAAATTGGTCTTCTCCAGCGATTTCTTACATGACTTGTCTGGTGTGCTAGTCTACACACAATGGGCTCTAAGTTGCTTTAAGCACATAGACTAACTGAACAGAAGAGTTGCAACATCACATTGTTCTGCGGTATATTTCAGCTATTTCTGCATTTTTCCAATCAAAACAGGATGCGTGGTTGAGTATTGTCGTTTTGTTGATTGGAATGATCAACATTAAAATGTTCAAGGATTCATTGGACTGAACCGGAAGACCACCAGGAGACCTTGAAGAGGCTGGGTAAGCCCCGGGACACTGAGCATTCATTCTTCTGAAAAGTTCACAGAGGAGTGCTCTCTACTATTTTTTCTGTCCCCTTTCTAAGAAAATGCAAAAAAAAATGCCTTTCTTCACACCACTGGACAAATTACCTTAGGATAAATTGAATCTTGTTTGCAGTCCAGTGGTTTTATGTAATCAATTTTTTTTGAAACCTGGTTTCAAACGGGAACACTTGAATAATATAAAAAATCTAAGTAGGGCTAGGAACTGTCCTCTCAGATAGCATGGGGAAAGAGCAGTGTGACTAAAACTGAAAGTTTTGGTCCAAGTTCAGGCTTTGCCTTTCCCCAACAGTGTGGTCTTGAACAGGTCATTTATACTCTCAGTCTCAATGCCTTCCTTGGGCATAATATTACGACCTCAGTTTGTTTGTTTTGTTTTGTGACTACCAATAACACAAGGTGAACATGCTTTGTAAATTCTAAAATGTTAACAAACATCAAGTTATGATCTTGATGATTCTTGTTCTCCATCAATTGGTCAACAGTCTCACTGATGAGCAATCCCCTTTGTAAGCTTTATTGTATCGACAATAGCTGGATGATGGGAAAAGGAGGACAAAGGGGGCTGTCAAATGAGACAAAGGAAACAGTGAGGGCACAGGAAGAAAGACTGGCATATGGTGAGGTGGGGGAAGGGCAAGGCACAGAGGATACTGGTCAGAGGAAGAAACACACAACACACACACACACACACACACACACACACACACACACACACGCGCTTCTGTAGAAGTAGCTCTTACAAGTAAAAGATGGATAGTAGGGTGGAAATGTCCCTGAATGATCTTTTTGTCAAATCCTGTCTTATAAAATCAGCTGTCAATTGCAGATTGGCAGCTGCAGCCATGCTTATTTAAACAAATTTAATCTCGGTCTCATTTTGTGGGTGATAAGAGGCCTTTAACTGGTAGCTTCTGGGTTTGTTCTTAGGCCTTTGCATGTCATTATCCATTAAACAGACTATGTCCACCAAATGGGGGGTTTAAGGTGGTGCTCTGACTGCCTGGGCGTGGAAACAGTTCTGGAAACATCCTCCAGGTGACACGATTAATGAATTTCTCAGTTTCCAGTTGGGGTCCCAGGATTATTTGAGGTTCTGGTGTTAACGCAGATTCCTGAGACCTTCAAACTGAGCACATCAATGTCCGTTTCCACAGAGCCCGGGAATCTGTATGCAGAACAGGATTTTTAGGTGGTCGCTGCCCACACACCGGGGTGACCACCCCTGATGGGGTCATTGTGGGCACCAGCTGCAGGGTCCTGGCAACAGGGCAACCTCAGCAGGGGGAGCTTCAGGCTGGCTGAGATGCCCAAAGCTCCCAGCAGCTGTCCCAGAGGCTTTTCCCTGGAGGGAAGGTAAACTAGGGTCCTAAGTGTCTCATCCTCGTTTGGTCTTTTCCCGCTTAGAAGCTCGGGGATACTCCGGAGGCGGTTTCATCCCTGGTTTCTTTGCCTTTTGTTTTTCATCTTGAATCTTCACCCTGGCCTTTCTGTTTCAGATTGCTGGTTTAGTTTTGGTTACGGTTGGTGAGTCACAGAAAGCACGAGGCATTGTTATCTGCAACTTTTGGTGTGCCCTAGGGACTATCTGTGTATTTTGGGCCAAGGGATCTCTTTTCTGGATTTGGGAAAAATGCAGAAGAGAAAGAAAACTTGATATTTAGCACAGGGGCTACTGTCATGCATCAATCTACATCAAAAGAACCCATGGCTTCCGGCCCGCCCCTGCTCACTGTCTGAAGCCTCCACAAGCCTCAGACCTCGCTCGGCAGAAGGAAATGTGCGGAAGTGTAGTTTTCACAGGAATTAACTCTTGCAGCTAAACAGGCACATCAGGTTGCTTTAGATCCCTTACCTCATAAAAGCCCACCTTGTGTTCTCCTCGTCCACACTGGTGTTCTGTTTTGCTATAACTTTGCAAATTCAACGAATGTTTTGCAGGTGAGAAAAAAAAAAGCCCACAGAATCTTTATTGCCATATTTAAAAAGGAAAAATCTGTGGAGCAAGAAAGAATGTGACTGCGTTTTTATTTATGGTCAATGAGCCCGGATGAATATGCGGTAAACGTTGCTGAGACCGTCACAAAGCAAATCACCATGTCACAAGAAATATTATTAAATTCTATAATTTCCTTTTCTGAAAATAGTTTCTCTGTATGGAGTTGGAAAAAGAAAATTGCATTCAATATTCACCTTAACTGAAAAGCAGCTGAGTGCGGTGGCTGATATCCTATAAATAGCAGATCTGTGACCTCATTCCTGTTCTCTCCCTTGCCTAGCTGTTTCCAGTTTCAAGTTGAATAGAAAATTGTCAATCATCTGGTGAATCTGGGCATCTAGGCCAGCTTATGGGGAGAATTCTGGCCCGGTCCTTGTTTTCCTGTAGTCATTCAGGTACGGCGCCTCCATTTAAGCAAAGCAGTCGGCAGTCTGTGTCTGTTCCTTTTTGCCTACATTGCACAGGTAATTGCGGTTGTGTGGAAATGGCCTTTCCTGACCTTGGAAAACTGCTTAACCTTTCAGAGCCTCAGGTTATCCATCTGTAAAGCGAATATTGTAGCTGCCTCTCCCTCATTTCAATGGAATGCTTTGAGAATTGATTAGATAGTGTGCATAAAGCAAGTTGACCTCCTCAAGAAGGAATACAATGTATGATTTTATTTCTGGTCCCCAAGCTCTTAGGCCAGGCCTCTCCAGTACAACGTGGTCATTATCTGTGCTGTTGCACTGCCTGGAGAGGAAATTCACACCATTCAGGGTAAAACAATCCACTCCAGTCTCTAAATGGTGGGGATTGTCTATCTATGGAGCACAAATTCAACAGATGGTTGCCAACCTTCCACTTGATTTTGTGGCTCTTTAAACTGTGTTCATTAAAACTTCAACTTGCAGACAGCTTTGTAGAGACTCGAAGGGATGTATGAATGTCAGTTTGCGATATAACGGCTACAGCTGGGGTCTTATGTGTCTGATTCTTAGGAGCAGTGGTTAAATCGATGTGTAAAATAACACACAGGATCACTATCAATAATCAGAAGGGCTTGCTTCCCACATGTTTGTGAATCTTCTACTAATGTCAACATTTTGGAACTTCACTAATAAGCCTGTTTTGCAGAATTTCAGCACAACCATGTTTCATGTTGAATTTCAAGTTCCTTTTTTTCAGAAGACGGAACGCAAATGTGAACCAAGGTTTTGGGGAAACAGACCAAATGTGTTTCTGTTTTTGTTTTACCATCGTTAGAGAGATGTATAATGCCATGGCACTTTTTATTTAAAGCTCACTGACTTCTTTAGTCTTCCTTTCTCCCTTTCTTCTCTGGGCATGCACGCATATGTGTACTCCGTACTTAGCTTGTGAAGTTTTCATTTATTTAGCAAATGCCTTGCTTTACTGAACATTTTGACTATTTCCTTGGACTGTTTTGTTGCAAGAAATAAATGTGTTCTTTAAATGATTTATTTCGTTTTCTATCGACTTGGGAACCAACATAAAATTGACATTCTTAGAAAACAAAGGTGCTGTGGAACTTGAAAACATTTACTCTGAAATAAAAATTTGTGTTTACTTAGAGCTCGGTTTCAGTTGAAAAACAAACATCGTAGCCCCTCAGAAAAAGAAGAAGAGAAGCCCCCTGCTGACACATTCTCTCATTGATTGATGATGTTGTCTTGGCAGAGCAACTTCAGAAATGGCAATGAGGGAACAAACTGGTCGGGTTTTATTCAATAAGATACCTTTTAAAAAAGAAAAGAATTCCTCTCAAAATTCAAGGAATTGCATTTGAAACTTGTGAAACACAGTTGTGTGAGTTCAGTCTTTGGAACACAAAGAAAATGGAATTGTGTCTTGCTCTCATTCCTAAGACATCAGTCCAGTTTGAAGGCCACTAGTCCACACGACAATGTGTGGCATTATATGTGTTGAGGGATACACATCAATAGGAGTATGACTTCTCTGTTTCCTACTGGGCCATATAAGTCTTGTATGGGCCTGACCTGAGAATTATATACTAATTCTATATACTAAACAATACATGCACCGAAAGGGAGACTTATGAAATATTTACAGTGGGCCAGGCACAGTGCATTATGCGTATTAACTCAATTTATCTTCACATTGGCTTTAGGATAGGTCTTTATTATACAGATGAGGAAATGGTACAGAGTAGTTAAGTCATTAGCCAAAGATCACACAGCTAGAGAAGAGCAGAGCTGGGATTTGAACCTAAGACATCTGATCCCAGTTATCTCTTGTTAGACCTATAAGCCTTCTTTGTATGTATTAATAATAATAATAATAAATCCTTAATACATTGATAGCTTAGTACAAAGGTAATTTCTGAATTAGTCACATTGTTTTCATTTCTCATTCTGTACTTTCAGACATTTTAAAACTTTAATTTGCTTTTCATTTCTCTAACAGGTTTGGTTATTTTTACTGCAAGACTTTTGGACCTGCGTGATCCAATTTAACGCCATTCATTAGCACTTTCTTTTAGATTGCTGTGGGAGTCTATAAAATTACTTCAGGCAGGTATAAAATTCTTTCCCATTTAGTTCTAACTTTTTTTTTTTTTACCATGAACAAAAGTATATCTTTTAAATCTTATTTTTAAAGTATAATTTTGACCATTTATAATCATATCTGTGTTTTCCTCTCGGATATAGCATTTCTCAAGATTTTAGGGGGAAAGAGTGATTGCTTGGCCTTTTCTTTTTTTTTTTTTTTTAACTTTTTTAAAACACTTATTTATTTTTGAGGCAGAGAGAGACAAAGCATGAATGAGGGAGGGTCAGAGAGAGAGACCACAGAATCTGAAACAGGCTCCAGGTTCTGAAGTATCAGCACAGAGCCTGACGCAGGGCTCGAACTCATGGACCGGGAGATCATGACCTGAGCCGAAGCCAGACACTTAACTGACTGAGCCACCCAGGGGCCCCAATTGCTTGGTCTTTTCAATGTGGATGCTTGGTCTTCACCCCTCACCCCTGATTTGGGGGTATTTTGCTTATCTATTTTTTTCACTCCTCCATTTGTACAGTAGCATGTAGCATTGTTTATGCTAAACAGTAGCATTGTTTATGATAATAAAAGGAAGTCACTTAAGAGCTTCCTAACCATTTATAAAACACTAAATGTAGAGCTTTGGTATTTAAAAGAGCATGTGTTTGGAGAGTAAGTATATGGGACCCTTCTTTAGGTCTTGATAGGGTTTTATAAGTATATGACTAGGTTCTTGATGTATTCTCAAACAGAACAAATTAGGGGACTTGGCTGTATTCTACTTTTAAAGATTTCTAATTCAATACTACAAACAATCTGAAGGGTAGCCCATCGATGACCCTGTGAAGCATAAATAGGAAAAGCTACAGGGTGGTAGGTCTGAAATTTTATACCATTGCAACACTTTTTTCTACCATGCTGCTGAAGTGAAATCTTCCCTTAAATTTTGCCTACCAATCTGAATGAAGAATTTGATCTACCCTTGCAAGATGGTGTTGACTTTGGTAGCCTCAACACTTTCATAGTGGAGGCCCATTAAACAGGAACAATAGCAAAACCTCTTTAAATGAGAAAATAAGGTTGAGTTGCCCAGGATCCCCTCATTTGAAAATCAACAAACCCACCTACTAGGCAGAGAACTTTCCCAGACTGCTAAGGAGTGAATCTGTGTGTCTTTGAGTAACTATACTCTAGATTACTCCACTTTCCTAGAGCTGAGTCTTTTAAGTGGCACAAAGCAATTGAATTTATTTTTAAAGCTCTGATAAAGATTCAGAAGGTGAAAACTTTTTCCAAATGAGTCCTACCGTGTACCAAGATGACTAGACAACGAGTCTTCAAAATCATTTTCTCCGGAGATTGCAGAACACTTTAAAAATCATAACTAGGAAGAGATACAGTTACTGGAATTTGTTAGAAAGCCAGAATAAAATAAGAAAATGCAATAAATATCTCAATGAGGATTTCTCAAAATCTTAATCTTCCGTAGATGGCTCTCTGTTCTCTAATTTTGCTTTTTTTTTTTTTAAGTAAAATATTGTTACTTCATGATTTTTAATGTCTTAGTTTCCACTTTGGAATCTATGAATTGTTAAGACTTTCAGTTGTCTGGGACACTTCTGCTTGGAGACAGTAAATGTAGACATTTCTTGCAAGACGTTTGGCAGAAAAAGAAGGAAAAGAGGTAGGGCCTGGAAAGAGAACTACAGTCAAGGGAAGGTTTGAATTCAAATGAGTTTTAAATCAGAAGATCTGGGCCTCCTCCCTTCTTCTATATTTATTCACAAATTAGTTCTTGTAACCAAATGAGCTGATTGTCTACCATATATACATACAGCAGGCATTGTACTGGGCTCTTGGGAAAGACACATTTTATTTATTTATTTTCACATATATTTATAATTTGCCTTGTTGCACACATGATTCGAGGTAAGAAGAAATGAAAACTACCTTTAGGCTGCCCTTCCATGTTTGAAGTCTACCAAAGGATAGATTTAGCTATAGAAAAATTACAGTACAATATGAGTAAGTGCTATCATCAGGAGATGGCAAAGCACTATGGGAGCACAGTGGGTCTAGTAACTACATCAGCAGCCTGTTGATTTTCAGCTGCTGCTTTAATTGATTCCTTAAAATGTACATAACTTTACTATATGCCCCAGGAGAGGTCTAGATTCCTGGGCTAAGCAGAAAATTCGGAGTAAGCATCGCCACAATCCGAGGTGCATAGCCTGCTTAGTAAAGTGACTCTGATACACTTACTAGATATGCAGGCAATTTTTAGTTTGTCCGAATCCCCATAGGGCAACAGCACACATGGTCTTGAATTCATCCCAAAAGATTTTGAACTTGTATAAAGGAATCGACAACTATGCCCAAGGATCTTGAGTGTTTAAGCAATGACTGTTCTAAGATCCTGGCATTATAAGTGGCGAAAGTATATTTTTGTTTAAAATTTTTTGGTTTCAATGGCGATATTTGTGTGTTTATTTCCTCTGGAGAAACAAAGATAAAGAGGAAACGAGGGGAGGGGACTGTGGTCTAAGGATTGCAAATAATTCTTTGTGGTATGTGTTGCTCTGCCTGGACAGAGCTTTATTTTCTCTATTTTGGGGTTATATGTAGTTATATCCATTAGTTATGTTTATAGAACTGGTTACATGTGGTTGAGTTATATGTGGTTATAATTATGTGTGGTTGCGGCCAGAAGATGACGCTGAGTAAAAACATAGGTAATTATCTGATTTCCTTTCTAACTTTGCTCTTAGCAAATGAGGACATTTGCCTGAGATTGAATTTGAGCAGTTTTACAAGAACAGGTAAAGACAAATTACATAGCTCTGGCAATAATATTTTGTGTTGTGCTAGTAACTTTAAAAATTATAATTAAGTATTTTTTTTATATTGCAACTTCTCCTACACCTCCTGTTAAAAGTAAATTCATGTGGAGTCTCGGCAAAATTCATGTTTTTTTTTTTCTGCAGGAATGCAAATAATACAAAGTTTTAAAATAGGAAATCCAGAGATTATTCCTATTCCCTTCTTAGGGCTGTGTTATAAAGACATCCACTGGCAAATTTATATTTATTTCAGTAATACAAAGGTCAATATCCTCCTGACTGCCTGCTCTGTCTCCTAATACAAAGTGTTAATCACAAGTATTTTCTGGACGAAGTGATGACAGATGTTACCAAAACGTCCCTATTTGTTATAAATTAGTTCTACACACACACACACACACACACACACACACACACAGTAAAACACAGCAGAAACTCTTGCGTAAAAGGGAGCTGAAGGTGGTTGAAATTCAGTCATGATCCAAGTACATGCTAAGAATTAGGCAGCATTTTTCAAATTCCAGAAGGACTCACTGAGAGGAGGGGAGCAGAGAACTGGCCAGGAGAGTGCGAATTGTATCTTGGGGGAGGGGAAGAGAATGGCCAGCTTTTTATACCTCCTTCTTTTATAGGAAAAAAGAGCAGCCAGCAGAAACTAGATGGGGATCAACATGGGGTGAGGGCGGAGGGACTCAACCGCTGAGACAGTCAATAGGCAGATTGTTCATCGCACATTGCCAGAAGATTAGCTGAGCAAAAGCACAGACAATGCTGATTAGCGACTTGAAATGCATCAGTTCTTACTGGGGAGAACAAAGCCGGTCCAGATCACTGCCCTACAGCCTAACTGCAATAATGGAACCCAGCTATGCTCAACATAATGTTTAGAGCTGAGAAATGTGGGCAACGTGTCTATCTGTTTGTATTCACTAAATTTCTCTCATCTTTGGAATGGCCTCAAGAGATACATATCTTATTTCTACCAGGTTCTCAAGGGACAGCAGTCCTATAATCACACCCCCACATATTTCAGCCCCTTGTGGATTGTGTATTTCTTTTCACTTAATCTGAGAAGGCAGATATTGAATTGTCAAATTTGGCCTTTTTTTTTTTTTTTTTTACACTGACCTTGCAAAGGCAGGTGATCATATTGGGAACATTTTTTAAAATTGCTCTCAAATTGTATTATTTGCTTACATAAAGAACTGGTAGCGACCGTTATAAATGTATTTGAATATTTTGAAGTTATGAAATAAAGTTATGAACTAAAGTAAAGAAACATATTTGCCTTGTATCCTATGAACATGTTTCAGACAAAGCCTGTGGATGATTTGTTTCATCCTGATCTCCTTTCATATTGAGCGCAGAGACCTCTAGGGTGTTTATTCCTCCACCCCACTTCAGAGGTTTGGTTCGGACACCTAAGAAATGGAATATGACCTTGGGGTGGCACAAATTCTAAGATGCTGGAAATTTTTAGAGAAAAGTCTTTATATGCATTATTACTGAACCCATCAAATATAGCCTTTTCATTTAATTGACGTTATAATTAAACCTAGGAATAGCCATCTCTTTTTACATTTTCTTTACATATGTAAAAGCAATCTTAATATTATTAATAGATCTGTGTTACTCTTTATTGAAAGGCTTTCTCTTCCCCAGATAAAGGAGATTTACTTTAGTCATAATGCTCTTAATAGGATTCATCTAGGAGAAAAGCACTATAAGGCTGATGTGTCTTTCACAATCCTCATTGACATTGTATACCTTATTGGGCTTGTAGTTTCTCTCCATTTCCTTTTGTTCTTTCTTTGTATTTTTTAATGCTCAGCCCCTTCTAACTTTACTTACACACTTTCTAACACCTGATTAATTGAGAGATTCTTCTCTACATCAGGGAAACAATGAAAAAATTTTCAGAATATTTTATACGAATGAGATTTTCTTTTTTCAAGCTAACCACACCACCTTTAGAATTTAAAATATATTAGAATTATTTGCACCAAATTCATGAGACAACGGATTGTTGACAATAATCTATATAAAAACTCCTACAAATAAACATTTTGGAGAAACATATAAAAAATTCAGTGCCAAAAAGAAGCAATGGCTATGATTCAGAGATGAAATGCAATGGCTAAGAAATGTGAAAAAAATGCTCATTATCACCGGTAAACTGTGTTAAATACAGACTGAAAATAAATTGCGATGATATTGACAAAAATTGTAAAAGGTGGATAACATCCAATGTTGGCAAAGCTATAGAGAAAAAAAGTAATGGTGTAACTTAATACGCTGTATTTTTAGATAGTTTGCCAACACCTATCAAAATGTAAAATTGTGAACCCTTTCTTCCATTAATGCTATTTCTAGCAAGTCATTCTACAGAAAATTCAGATGGGAGCACCAATAGTTTTTCCCCCTTTTTAAAAATGTTTATAGGGAAGCAGTTAATTGATGGCATTGCTGTTATATTCACAGCATGGAGTATTATAAATAGTTAACATGGATGATGTCCTAACAGAAATACCTGTGCAATATATTGAATCTCAGAATGAAAAAGATGAATCTCAGAAACATAAGCACAGAGTGATCTCATAGATGCAAAAGAGAAAGAGAAAGGGAGAGAGAGAGAAAGAGAGAGAGAGGAAAAAAAGAAATCTACTTATCTATGTGTATAAAAGTACAACAAATACTTGAAAGGATAACACAAAACTGTCACTAAGGTAACTTTGGGGAAAGAAGAGGGTTATAACAAGGAATGAGGAGGAAATTACTAAACTATCCTAGATTGTTTCAATTATGTTTTATGTTGGTAACACAAACCCATAAAAAGAATACATATTCCAGTGCATAGGTGAATTCAAATTAAGCTAACAAGAATGTTAGCTAGTACAGGTCTGCAAAAAATATGCTTAATGAATGAATAAGAACAATGGGTTACTTGTAAATAGAATATCATATGAAGTTATAACACTTGTTTTGAAAATGAGATTTTTTTCCCCAAACAAACTGATAGAATAGGGAATAATTTGAGCATAACACAAATGTTCCGTTCCTTTATGTTTGTGTCTATCCATGGAAAACACTAGGTGTGTACAGAGAACAGCACCCAACTCAGTTGAACTGTGAGGAAAACACAAAATGTACACACACACACACACACATACACACACACACACCTCAAACATTTGCCTCCTATCTCAGTCACTGTGTGTATGATGAGTCACCCATGTACATCTGTTGTTACATTTTCCATCTGATTTTAGATAACCCGCCCCATTGCTTTGTAATAGCTCAGAACTGAAACTCTCAACAGTCCCTTCTACAAGCAAACTTCAAGTTTTTTCAAGGTAAAGTGTCATATTTATTAGAATATTTATATTTAGTTAAATATTTCACATGTGTAAAGCCACACTACTGTGTTTATTAGGTTTCTATATTATTTTTAGTGTGTCGTTGACAAAACTTTTGAGTGTTGTACTCCTTAACACAATTTTCCCCAAAAGCTCTGTTATTTTCATTGCATAATTTTACACAGCATGGCACTTTTTAGGAACGCATATGTTATATTATTGTAGAACTGGTCCTACTCTATATGTGATAGAATAATGAATCCCGGAGTCTGGTTCTCTGCTTTGATGGAAGTCCATAAGTAGCATTTGTCGGGAGATAATTATCTATAGGTGTCTCACATTTCTGCCCATCTTCTGAGTAAAGGCACAAAGTGTCTTTCTTCCAGATGATCTTTTCAAGGATGTTTATATAGCAAACGGCGTCTGCGGTTAGAGAAAGCATCTCTCTCTGGAGCAAAGGCGGGTGTGTTTACAGTCTTGGAACACAGAAAAAGTATTTCCCCTCCAGAACAACGAGCAAGTACGTTTACTACTCAGTATAAAAGATTTGGTTCCCTAAGCTCAGGATTTCTTTTCTACAACCAACTGGGTGTCCACATGTCGTTTGACCCTCTTTGTATCACTCTGTGGGGACTGAGGCTTGGAGAACGAGTGCAAGAACGATAATTCTTTGGCCACTAATATTGCTTTGGGTAATAAACTTTTCTTTGCTTTTGACTCGCAGGTTCCATGTCTCTCGTTAGCATGCACGAAGCTGTGGAAGATGAGCAGACACTGATCTGTAAACAGTATAGAACCCCAGACCCTTCAGTTTTGGGCGAGATGTCATGGTATTACAGATATCTTCAAAAAATTATTGTTCAATATAGTTCAGGACCTTATTGCAAAGGTAATGATGATCATTAAATATTACTGTTTTTTTTTTTTTACTTTAAAGAATGATGTATCCAATAACAGCAAAATAAGATGGTCCCTAAGGACGTTTGAAATAAACAACATCTTTAGTCATCAAAAAGTGGGGTAGAGAGTATTTTTAGTTTTCATTTTACTTGACTGAATGAACAATTCTTCGTTCACATTACTTAAAATAAGAATTATGCGGGTTAACATCGTCTTGCTCTGTGTAATGGGTTATCTTTGAAATTCTTAGAAACAACTTACCATTCACGGAAATGTAACTAATTCTGCTATAGTTTCATTTATTTGATTAAACAATAAATATTAAGTTTCTACCCTCTGCCAAACACTATAGCGGATACAAAAATGAACAAGATTTTCAGAACTTTGCACTCTAATACAGGATAAAACAAAGCAAAACATAAGCATTATGCACTATGTCTCCACATGATAGGAACAAATAAAGGAGGTGTTCCGAGGAGAGACGGATAGGAGAAGACACCAAGGAAGAAGTGGAATTAGGAAGAGGGACATTTGAAGAGAAGGGAAGGGTGTGCTGATACAGGAAAGTTAATGCCCTAGTGGAAGAAAAGCCTGGAAAGAAGAATTGGGAGGAAGACCCCAGTTCTACAGAGTCATGATTGTTATGGATACTTACTTCATTGATTCTAAGGCAAACAGTTTTAAAACTGGAACACTTCTCTAATGCATTTAATAATCTACGGTACTTTACAATATCTGGTGTCTTGCAATTGCTCTAAGTGTGTTAGCAGCCATGACATAACTGTATGAACATAGCTGCTTGAGACTTTCTGATGAGATCCACAAAAGTCCAGAAAGAGTCCATTTTGAATTAATGTGAGCACATTCATGTGATTATAGGGTAGAAACTTAGAACCTTGAAAGGGACCTTTCGAATTTGAGGGTGAGTCTTCTGGCTAACATACTGTAAAAAAACCCACACTGTTTGGAAAATAGTAATAACTATTGCCTACAGCCTAGCATTTCAGATGTACTCCCTTGCCATACGTAATTCTTACAAAATTCCTGAGACGGGGATCAGTTCCATTTTATGGATAAGAAAAAAAGGGTTAAGACAGGTTTTGTAAGTAGTGCAAGTTCACAGAGCTAGTAACTAAAATGTGGATTTAGGTAGTTTGGGGATTTAAATGCAGTTCTTGCTTACTCTAAGAACTGTTCTGTTCGTTATTCAATTTCTTCTATAGCACATCTTTGCTTAACCACATATGGTGATAGTGAGCTCTTTTCGGCTCAGGGCAGTGCATTCTAATGTGTGGACATGGTGAGGGTGTCAGAGAAAGCTTCTTGAGAAAGTCATTCTTGAATCTAAGGTCAATCATCAATTTTGTTCCTCATTAAGATGGAAAAGTATTTATTGTTATTTATATTTACTAACATTATTACACATTTATTTAAGGCTTAGACACATTTGAGGCAGAGATATGTGGTGAAGCCACCGTGTAGCAGCTTGCTGGAAATGTAACCATCACGTGCAATTTTCAGCAGCTTCTCCTTATTTAATTAATGTTAGTAGTTTAAAATTTAGAGCAAGTAGCTTTATAACTACTTAATTTTTTGCATTATTTTCAACTAAGACACGAGGGTTGAGGCCCAGAGAGGTTGAATGGTTTGTACAAAGTCACACAGCGGGGCAATACGGGGGAACTTGGTTCCTAACTAGCTTGAATATCCAATGCTAAGTAATCTGACACCCACCATCATTCATGTTACATGACACGTATGGCCATGCATTGGAAGATTTAATCGTTGAATTGTGACCGAAGTTCTGAGAAACATCTGCTTGTAGTTGTTGCAAACCCAAATCTTTCAAATTCCTTTTTTCACTCCCTCTAGTGTTTGAAATATGTTGTGCGTTTGCTTTCCCATTATTTTCTTCTACATCCAAGTCAATTCTGGGATTGGATTATCCTAGGATGATTTTATACAAAAGCTCGGTTTTCAGCTTAAAACCTCTATGGCTTGAATGTGCTTTGCTTAAAAAAATAATTCCTTTGAATGTGAAGTAGGATGATTTGTTTCAGTTGTATCATCAGGATAAGACTTATCAAGAGCCAATGTGATAAATGCAAATTAAAATATGAGTCAAGATATTGTATTAAAATATTACCAAGTGGGTGAAATGGCCAAATAAGACAATGTGCTAAAAAGCATCCAGTTGGTAAGCGTTTAGAATTTCATTTGTTAAAATATGCCTTGGGGGAGGGGGGAGGGGGGAGGGGGGAGGGGGGGAGGGTGCCTGGGTGGCTCAGTCAGTTAAGCACCCAACTTCGGCTCAGGTCATGATTTCACGGTCATTGAGTTCCAGCCCTGCATAGGGCTCTGTGCTGACTGCTCAGAGCCTAGAGCCTGCTTTGGATTCTGTGTCTCCCTCTCTCTCTGCCCCTCCCCTGCTCATGCTCTGTCTCTATGTCTCAAAAATATATAAAACATTAAAAAAAATTAAAAATAAATAAGTAAAAAAATAAAAATATGCTTTGGGGGATAGGGCTCTTTTGGCTTTAACTCATAAACACTGCTTTCATAGTTTTTTGTTTTATGTTCCATCAAACAATAAAACCTTGAAATTTCGAACTTATATGAAAAATATCAGATCTTTAGATCTGCTTCTGTATTCTTACCCTGAATTTGACTTAATTAACCAGTTGTATGAAAAGGATTGGCTTGAGTGGTCGTGGACATTTAACAGTTCACCCTGAGCTTGAACCATGTGGTACTTTTTTAGCCTGCAAATTATGTGCTAGGTTCGACGATCCATTTGTAGGGCACGTGGGTGGCTCAGTTGGTTAAGCGTCCAACTTTGGCTCGGGTCATGATATCCCAGTTTGTGAGTTCAAGCCCCTCATCAGGGTCTGTGCAGACAGCGAGGGTCCTGGAGCCTGCTTCGAGTTCTGTGTCTCCCTCTTTCTCTGCCCCTCCCCTGCCCTCGCTCTGTCTCTCGCTCTCTCAAAAATAAATAGATGCTAAAAAAATTTTAAAAATTTTGGGACTTGCTCAACATGAATAAATTAAGCCAATTTTATATTTTAGAGAAAAAAATAGATTACTTGAGTAATAATCATCATAATTAGAACTAGTCATGATAAAACCATGATACGTGAGGGAAAATAGAATGACAGTGTGTTCTAGGTATATCTGAATGATTCATAATTATAGACCCACAAATTCTCAGTAAAAACTGATAAAACAATGAGTCTCACTGGTATTATCATTCTACTGAACATGCTCTAATACCGTAATTAGATAAACGAGGCATATCCTTCTTCATAGAAACTATAAATATTGAGAAGTATTTTAGTAAAGTCTTTGGGAATTAGATTCATCTGGATGCATCAGCTGTATATATTTTAGATTTATTTGAGAAAATTTATCATAATATCACTTTCTTCTGACACCTGACAAAATTAGAAAATTAAATTTTAAAATATTATCTATACATTTTAATATACATAAAAGGGACATATTATACGATATCATATATGGGATACCATATGTATGATTTTATATATATTATAAAATATTATTGTAATAGTATTTCAAACGTAAACTTCCCCTCAGTTTTCTCTTCTCCCATTTGGAAACCTTATCCCATTTGGAACACTGGCGTGTCAAAGATGACTGACAGTGGTTTTATTTGTATGACAGTCCAGTGTAGCCCCACACAGACTTCATTGCTGAGCTAATGAAGGAGGTTCGCAAAAAAAAGGTAACCATAATGGCTACCCCTTCAACCTTTGCATAGTTCTGCACAGGGGCAGGGAAGTTACCATGAGATTGTAGTTTTCTGACTTGGACCCTGTCAACTCTGAACTCTCCAGATAACGACCAAAAAAATCTGCTGCATATCAAAGCTATATTTAGTACACTTACGACAGCAAAAGAAAAAAAAATATTACCTTGGCAGAATCTTAGTAATGTCTCAGAAAAGTCAGGGAAGAATACTTCCAGTCTTTAATGTGGGATGGATAAACTTAAGGTCTTTCAAGGTAAAGGACTGGATGTGGGTAGGCAATATTTATAATAGTTTTGTTTGGGGCACAGAGGTGGGGATCTTGAAGAATTTGTTTTGTTTTTAAGTAAGTTCTAGGCCCGACATGGGCCTTGAACTCATGATGTCAAGATGAGTGCTCTACTGACAGCAGATGCCCACTGAGAACTTCTGGATGAAGAAGTTGTTAGCTATAAGAAGAAATCAATTATTACTGGTTTACAGTTTATCTTCTAGGAGCAGATGTTTTCTGAAGCAAGCAGCTAAGTTATCTTTGCTTGTTCTCAGTATTGTGTAATATAACACTGAGACAGGAATTTAGGCTTGATGATCCAAGTAGGATTTAATTTAGGGACTGAGTTTCAGTTCTGTCTTCATATTGGTCGTTCTTCAGCGTAAGCAGGAAGATAGGTGATTATCATCTGGAACATGATCGATCCATACCTGTGCCACTGCGTGCTGCATAGAATTTCTGATGATACTTATTCCAACCCTTGTGTTTCCCTAATTCTCTTGTTTTTCAAGTGGGGATATCATTTGTTGGAGTGTTTTGCCAGGACAATGGCTGCATAGCAGCATTTAGGTCTTTAGAGATCACAAATTTGAGAACTGCAACACAAAGAAAACGATGATGATCGTTGTTTGTTACATATGTGTAAGCCAGGAGCCAGTGGCTCTCAAATGAAAACAAAAGAACAGATCTCATTCCTAATCTGTAGAATTGTATGAGGGATATTAGCCAAATTACCTTCCTTCATGATTTTGCGGTTTCTGACATTTATTAGTAATATACTTGCAAGATAGATAGAGATATAGGGATGCCTGGGTGGCTCAGTCCATTGAGCATTCGACTTCGGCTCAGGTCATGATCTCAGGGTCCGTGAGTGACCCATGTCAGTCTCTGTGCTGACAGCTCAGAGCCTGGAGCCTGCTTCAGATTCTGTGTCTCTCTCTCTCTCTGCCCCACCCCCGCTCATGCTTCAGATTCTGTCTCTCTCTCCCTCTGTCGAAAAGAAATAAACATTAAAAAATTTAAAAAAAGATAGAGATATAAATGTAGCATCCTTTCCTTCAGACAGCACATGTTTCATCTGGAGAGCTCAGAGTTTCAAATGGCTGTATTTTCAACTATCACTGTACAATTTTCATGAACCTCTTGGCCTTTGTTAGAAGAAGAATAGTTCCCAACTATATCCGTCTCCTCATTTCTGGAACCTGAGTATGCTGTTACATGGTAAAAGAGAACCAAGGTTGTGGACGGAACTAAGGGTGCTACTGAACTGACTTTAAAATGAAGAGTTTTTAAATAATCCGGGTGGGCACAAGGTAATCCCAAGGGCCTTATAAGTGGAAGAGAGAAGCAGGAGTGTCACAGAGAAGGAGGTGCAACTGTGGAAACAGTGGTCAGAAGGATGAGATTTTTGGCTTTGAAAATGGAAAGAGGTCATGAGCCAATGAATGCAGGTAGCCTCTAGAGATGAATCCAGAGATGATTTTGTCCCTAGGGACTTCAGCGGTCCCGCCAATACATTGATTCAAGCCCAGTGAAATTCATTTTGGACCTTTGCTCTCTGGAACGGTATGGCAATATATTTGTGTTGTCTTAAGCCACTAAGTTTGTGGTAATTTGTTGCAAAAATTAATAAGAGACTGCTAGATCCTTAGTGACATAGTCCCATTCACCTTCTATTCTCCGAATGATAGGATGTGTAATTTCCCCTACTTTTTGAAAGTTTATTTATTAATTTTGAGAGAGAGAGTGGGAGAGAGAGAGCATGGGGGAGGAGCAGAGGGAGAGAGAGAATCCCAAGCAGGCCCCATGCTGTCAGCACAGAGATCCACGTGGGGCTCGAACTCACAAACTGTGAGATCATGGCCTGAGCCTAAACCAAGAGTTAGATGCTCAACTGACTGAGCTGAGAATTTGAGACAGAAGAAACAAGTTCAATTTTTTTTTTCAATGACTTCAGTTTTTAACTGAATTCAAGGCCCCGGTTTTTGTCTTTGAATTAAATTGTGTCAAGATCTTTTTTTCTGGAGGTGAGGAAATAAGCCTGAAAGACCCTTGATGATACCAGAGGATATACTGAAGGCAGGTGTCAGTTTACAAAGATAACAGATACTTGTTTGGTTTGCAGGTAATAGGCACGAAACTTTTGTGTTATAAGTCTAACGCCAGAAGACCACACAATGATTATGTTTTCAGTCAATATATCTGTATGTGATTTTTTAAACAGCATTATAACATTTTGGTGCCACTCATCAAGTACAGTCCTAAGCCAGGTGATGAATTTATAGTACAGAGATCATTGACCAAAGAGGTTAGAGTACAACCTAAGTGGTATGCCTTTGGTTAAGGTCTGTAAAAGTGGGATAGTTTCCAAATATACACTATCTGGTCCCTAGCTCTTTGCAGAGGATATAGCTCCTGTGAAAGTTCTATAAAGGTTTGTTTCTGAGAAACCTCCATTTTTAGGTTTGATATGATAGGGGATTTTAGATTTTTATTTTTCCAGTCTGTCTGGATACACACACACACACACACACACACACATACATACATTTGAGGCAAAATTGGTATATAACATTATATAAGTTTCAGGTGTACAGTATTATAATTCGACAACTGTATGCACACAACATGTAGTGATCACCACTAAAAGTCTAGTCACAATCCATCACCATACAATTGACCCCCTTCACCATTCTGCCCTCCCCTCACCACCTTTTCCCTCTCGTAACCACCAATCTGTTCCCTGCATCTATGAGTTTGTTTTTGTTCATTTTTTAAAAGATATATATGGATATATATATATGATATATATATCACACACACACACACACATATATATCATATCTTCTTTATCCATTCATCTATGGATAGACATTGATGTTGTTTCTATTTCTTGACTATTGTAAAGAATGTTGCAGTAAACATAAGGATTCATATATTTTTTTCATATCAGTGTTTTCGTATTCTTTAGATATATGCCCAGAAGTGGAATAACTGGGTCATATGGTAGTTCTAGTCTCAGCTTTTGGAGTAATCTCCATACTGCTTTCCACAGCGTCTGCACCAATTTACATTCCCCTCAACAGTGCACAGGGTTCTTTTTTTCCATATCTTCACCAACACTTCTTATTTCTGATAATAGCTGTTCTAACCAGTGTGAAGTGATATCTCATTATGGTTTTGATCTGCACTAATAGTAATGTTGAACATCTTTTCATGAGCCTGTTGACCGTCTGAATGTGTACTTTGGAAAAATGTCTATTCAGATCTTCAGCCCAATTTTTAATAGGATTGTTTGCTTTGTTGTTGTTGTTGTTGAGTTATATGAGTCCTTTATATATTGGATATTAATGCCTTGTCATATACAAGATTTGCAAAAATCTTCTCCTATTTGGTAGTTTGCCTTTTTGTTTGATATTTTTTTTCCCCATGCAGAAGCATTTTAGTTTGATGCAATCCCATTTATTTACTTTTGTTTCCCTTGCCTTTGGAATCAGAACCACAGATATATTACTAAGATTAATCTAAGAGCTTACTATCTATGTTTTCTTCCAGGAATTTTGTTTTCAGGTCTTATGTTTAAATCTGTAATCCATTTTGAGCTAATTTTTGTGTCCAGTGTAAAACAGTGGTCTATTTTCATTTTTTTCCACATAGCTGTCCAGTTTTCCCAACACTATTTATTAAAGAGACTGTTTTTTTCTTCATTTTATGTTCTTTAGTTTTTTATCATGAATTAATTGTCCAAATATGTATGAGTTTAATTTTGGGCTCTCAACTTTGTTTCATTGATCTGTGTGTCTGTTTTTAGGTTAATGCCATACTGTTTTGATTACTATAGCTTTGTAGTGTAGTTTGAAATCAGAGCGCATGATACTTCCAGCTTTGTTCTTTCTCTCAAGTTTTATTTGGTTATTCAGAATCTTTTGTGGTTCCATACAAATTTTAGAATTATTTGTTTTAGTTCTGCAAAAAATGTCATTGGAATTTTGAAAGGAATTGCTTCAATCTGTAGATTGCTTTGGGTGGTAGGGGCATTTTAACAATATTAAGTCTTCCAATCCATGAGCATGAAATATCTTTCTATTTATTTGTATTTTCTTTAACTTTCATCGTTTTTCTAATAGTATTTAGTCTACAGGTCTTTCACATTCTTGGTTAGGTTTATTCCTAGGTATTTTATTCTTTCTGGTGTATTTATAAATGGGATTGTTTCCTCTTTCTGATATTTCATTATAATTGTGTAGAAATAGCACAAATTTTGTATGTTAATTTTGTATCCTGCTAATTTCCTGAATTCATTTATTGGTCTAACATTTGTGTGTGTGTGTGTGTGTGTGTGTGTGTGTGTGTGTGTGTGTAGTCTTTTAGGGTTTTTTTTTCTAATTTTTTTAACGTTTATTTATTTTTTGAGAGACAAAGAGAGACAGAGCATGAGTGGGGAAGGGGCAGAGAGAAAGACACACACAGAATCTGAAGAACGCTCTAGCACAAAGCCTGTGCTGAGCTGTCAGCACAAAGCCCAACGCGGGGCTAGAATGATGAACTGTGAGATCATGACCTGAGCCGAAGTCAGACTTTCAACTGACTGAGCCACCCAGGTGTCCCATCTTTTAGATTTTCTATGTAAAGTATCATGTCATCTGTAAATCCCGACAGTTTTAATTCTTCCTTTATAATTTGGGTGCCTTTTATCTTTTTCTTGCCTAATTGCTGTGGCTAAAACTTACAATGCTATATTGAATAGAAGTGGCAAGAGTGGTCATCTTTGTCTTGTTCCTGATCTTTCAGGAAAAGCTTTCAGCTTTTCATCATTAAGTATGGTGTTAGCTGTGGGTTTCTCATATATGGCCTTACTATGTTGTGGTACATGCCTTCTATACCCATTTTGTTGAAAGTTTCTGTCATAAATGGATGCTGAATCTTGCTAAATGCTTCGTCTGCATCTTTTGAGGTAATTATATTATTTTTATCCTTCATTCTGTTAATGTGGTATTGATCTGCAGATGTTAAATCATCCTTACATCTCTGAAATAAATCTTGCTAGATCAAGATATATGTTCCTTAATGTATTATCAAAATTTAATTTGCTAATATCTTGTTGAGTATTTTTGCATGAATGTTCCTCAGTGATATTCACCTGTAATTTTCTTTTTCTGTAGTATGCTCTTCTGATTTTGGTATCAAGGTAATGCTGGCTTCATGAAATGAGTTTGGACATATTCCCTCATCTTCAATTTTTTTCAAAGAGTTTGAGAAGAATATAGGTATACACTCTTCTGTGAATGTTTGGTAGAAATTACCAGTGAAGCCATCTGGCCCTGCACTTTGTTTGTTCGGAGGTTTTTGATTACTGATTCAATCTCAGTAAATGGTATATTTAGATTTTCTTTCTTTCTTTCTTTGTTTTCATTTTTCAGTCTGGGAAGAGTGTGTGTTCTAGGAATTTATCCATTTCTTCTAGGTTTCCCAGCTACACAGAATTGTTCATAGTAATCTCTTATGATCCTTTGTATTTCTGTAGTGTCAGTTGTAGCTTCTCTTCTTTTATTCCTGTCTTTATCAGAGTCCTTTCCCTTTTTTTGTTGCTTACTTTTGCTAAAAGTTTGTCACTTTTGGTAATCTTTTCAAAGAACCAGCTGTTAGTTTCATTGTTTCTTTTTTCCTTTTTCTCTTTTTTTAGTCTCTATTTCACTTATTTCCTCTCTGATCTATGTCATTTCCTTCCTTCTACTGTCTTTGGGATTTTTTTTTGTTCTTCTTTTGCTAGCTCTTTGGGTGTGAAATTTGATTGCTTACTTGAGATTTTTCTTGTTTCTTGAAGTAGGCTTGTATTGCTATGATCTTCTCTCTTCTGCTGCATCTCAAATATTTTAATATGTTGTATTTTTGTTTTCACTTGTCTGTGGGTATATTTTTATTTATTCATTGATTTCTTTGATAGCTCGTTAATTGTTCAGCAGCATATTGTTCAATCTCCATATTTTGTGTTATTTCCAGTTTTCTTCCTGTAATTGAATTCTTATTTCATACCATTGTGGTTGGAGAAGATGCTTGATTATGATTTCAAACTTCTTGAATTTATTGAGACTTGATTTTTTAAATAATTTTATTAACTTTTTAAATGTTTATTTATTCTTGAGAGAAAGAGAGAGAGACAGAGCATGAGCAGGGGAGGGGCAGAGAGAGGAGACACAGAGTCCGAAGCAGGCTCCAGGCTCCGAGCTGTCAGCACAGAGCCTGATGCAGGGCTCAAACTCATGAATGGTGAGATCATGACCCTACCTGAAGTTGGATGCCCAGCTGACTGAGCCACCCAGGTGCCCCTATTGAGACTTGTTTGTGGCTTAACTTGTAATCTATCTTGGAGAATGTTGTGTGTGCACTTGAGAAGAATGTGTATTCTTTTGGATAGAATTTTCTGCATATATCTATTAAGTTCATCTGGTCTAATGTGTCATTTAAGGCCAATGTTTCCTTATTAAATTTTGTTTGGATGATCAAGCCATTGATACAAGTGGGTCATTAAAGCCTTTTACTATTATTGTGTAGCTGTCAATTTCTCCCCAGAAGTTCATTAATATTTGCTTTATATATCCTAGTGCTTCTATGTTGGGTACATACATATTTATAAATGATATGTCTTCTTGTTGGATTGACCCCTGTATCATTATGTATGTCCTTCGTTGTTTTAAGGTTTATTTCATCTGCTACGAGAATAGCTGTACCAGCTTTCTTTTAGTTTCCACTTGTAAAGTATATCTTTCTCTATCTCTTCACTTTCAGTCTGTGTATGTCCTTATTTTTTAAGTGAATCTTTCACAGGCAACATATAGACAGTTTTTGTTTTCTTTATACATTCAACCACTGTACATCTTTTAATTGAAGTGTTTATTTAGTGCATTACACTTAAAGTAATTACTGCTAGCTATGTACTTATTACCATTTTGTTCATTGTTTTCTGATCCTTTTTGTTCTCTTTTTCTCTTCCCTTGTGGTTTGATGACTTTGTTTCATGTTATGCTTAGATTTCTTTCTCATTTTCTTTTTTGTATTTACCAGACGTTTTTGTTTTGTGGTTTCCATGAGGTTCACGTAAAACTTCCTATGGGTATAATATTCTGGCTTGAGTTGACAGCAAATTAAATTTGAACACATGTCAAAACCACATTTTTTTCTTCCCCTTCCTACATTTTATATAGTTGATGTCACATTTTACATCTCTTTATTTTGTGTATCCTCTAATTACTGAAACTTTAGTTCATTTTATTATTTTTCTCTTTTAACTTTCATAGTTGCTTTATAGGTGATTGTTCCAGTACCTTTACTATAATTACTTTCTCCAGTGAGATTTTTACTTTTGTATGCTTTCTTGCTCTTAATTAGTACCATTTCTTTTCAGTTTAAAGAAACATTTTAACATTTCTTGTAAGGCCAGTTTAAGTTGTGATGAACTCTTTTAGCTTTTGTTTATCTATAATATTCTTAATTACTTTTTCAATTGTCAGTGATAACCTTGCTGGGTAGTGAATTCTTGGTTGGATGTTTCTTCCTTTCAACACTTTGAATATGTCATGCCACACTCTCTTCTGGCCTGCAAAGTTTCTGCTGAAAATCTGCTGATAGCATTATGGGTTTCCTTTGTATGTAATAAGTTGTTTTCCTCCTGCTGCTTTAAGATTCTCTCTTAATCTTTAACTTTTACCATTTCAATTATATGTCTCAGTGTGGATTTCTTTAGGCTCATCTTTTAAAATTCTTTGTTCTTTTTGCTTCTCTGGCTGGGTAAATTCTATTGCTTTGTCTTCCAGCAAAAGAACAATCAGATCATTGGCCTCATGCAGTCTGCTACTGAACCCCTCTAGTGTATTTTTTGGTTCAGTTATTGTATTCTTCAACTCTGTAACTTTTGTTTAAAACTTTCTTATATTTTTCATCTCTTTTTTGAAGATATCCCTGTGTTCATCCATTCTTCTTCCAAGTATTAGCATGACTTTGAACTCTTTATCAGATAGATGGCTTATCTCCATTTCACCGACTTCTTTTTCTGGCGTTTTGTCTTATTCTTTCATTTGGAACATATTCTCCTGTCTCCTCATTTTGCCTGATTCTCTGTGTTTATTTCTATGTAGTAGGCAAATCAACTACCTCTCCCAGTGTTGAATGGACAGCCTTCAAGTTGAGTCTAGAGTGAATCCCCTCTGACCACTAGAGCTAGGCAGTCAAGGGGCATCCCCTGTGTGGGTTGTATGTACCTATCTGCTGTGTCAGGGCTATATCTGTGGCATGGAGGTAGTGAGGCTGGCACTCAGCCCAGCTGTGACATGTGGCCTCACTGAGGCATAGGGGTAGGCTGGGCTGTACCCAACATAGCTACAACATGCCCCCATATGTTGGGCTGTACCCAACATAGCTACAACATGCTCCCAGTTATGCTGGGGCATGGGAGTGCACTGTGCTGTCACCCAGCCTGGATGCAATGTCTGACTTGGCAGGGTTTTCAGCTAGGTGCACCCACTAACTCTAACAAGTTAGAGTGGCAGTTCCAAAATGGCACTCAGCAGTGCCAACCTTAGCCAAGCAGGATGAGGTCACAAATGTGGTGTCTACAAGTGTCTCCATCCCCAGAGAAAGTCCCAATAGTTTTCTCCTCTCCAGCAGGCACTTTAATTTTAATAACTGGGCCTCCTTCACATATGGTCTAGCCACTTTTCAAATTGGTATTTGAGTGCTGGGTCCTGGGGAGAGTGAGTCTGTACACAAGTCCTTTAGGAGAGGGCTCTCTGTTCTCTACAGTTCTTTGGTTTTTCTGGATGTAATACCTATTGGTTTCAAAGCCCAACATTTAGAAGTCTCACTTATTTTGTGTAGGATCTAAAAGTTGGGGTCTATGATGTGGGGTGCAAACCCTTCATTCATCAGAAAAAAATTCTGTGCTTTTGAGATGTCTCCTGATTGTGTATTGCTGAGCCTAGAATGTTTTTGTTTTTTGTTTTTTGTTTTTGTTTTTTTCTGGTGAGATGATGTCTCTGGCTCTTCTACCCATCTCAATGTTTTTCTTTTTGGCTTTTGTTATGGAGGCTCTGTTCATACAGTTTAATTGTCTTTTTCAGAGGAAATTATTCCATACGTAGTTGTATATCTGTTGTGCCCATAGGCCGGAGAGAGTTTAGAATCTTTGTCTGTAGCCATCTCGAACCCTCTTTATTGTTCTTAATTTTAAAAGTTGCTTAATGGCTTGGTCCAATTACTAAGAAAAGCAAAAAGATTAATTTACCAGTGCTTATGAAAGGAAACTTGGTGACATCTAGGAAAAATGAGTACAAACCCAATAATAATTTTGATTGTATGTTTTTTTTCCCCAAACCATAAGCAAATTTTAGTAAAGCATTGAATTTATACCAACGAGTGACTAAGGATGTTAAAGGCATTATTAAAGATAAGAATCTTATAAATGTAAAAATTAAGAGATGACAAGAGTCTGTTAAAAATCCAGAACTTTATAATAGCTAAGAAAAAAGAAAACCACCGAGAAAAAATAAAGCAGGCAGATTGAAGCGTAACAACCTGTGGCTCTTGCTTATGGGTCTTGTATAGAAGATGTTCACAGTAATCTTTATACACACAAGCTTTGAGTGGAAGCTTTATCTTCCCAAATGTTACCTGCTTTTGGAGGATTCCTAAGACTGTCTCTGGTTGGAACAGAATTCAAAACATATATTTGTGTTTTCAATTGGGAAATGTGAATCTAAGGACCAACACTCTAGAATTTTACAATTGTGTCAACTGTTAGTAGCATCTGATATAGCCCTTGTCAGATACACAGAGTTTTCTTGTCATGGAAATTTTACCTTTACTGTATACTGTTACACTTGTTTTCCTTTATTGTTTATACATCTCTGAATTAATCCTAAGATATCATTTTATGTATGTGTTTAAATAGATATCTATGCAAAGGGATGATAAAGTTGAAGTTTTTAATCTTATCTTTTAAATATCAGTAGCTACATCATCTACACATAATCAGTATGTATGTCTTATTTTAACACTATTATTTCAATAATCTAGAACAATTCCTTTAAACACCAGGTAAACCATATTTATTATTTTGCATATAGGTTCCTGTTTCTCTGTGGTCATTTATATTAATTAAAGCCTTTAACTAAAGGAACCAACTTCTTTCGAATGTGAACAGCAGAAAGAACTAGAAGATAGCACATCAATACTTATTAAGCAGCTTTCCCCCCAGGAGCACATATTTTATGCAAGTTGAGCGTATTTTAAGCTGTCGGAATAAACATACACATAATATTATTTAAAGGGATAAATATGCTAAGTATGTACCCATTCCATATAAAATAAGGAAAAATATTGTGTAAAATAATATTTAGTAACCAGCATTTGTAGTGCTTTTTTCATATTTAGAACGTGTCTATCAAAAATGTATTAAGTTTAATTTATAGTAGGCTAAGATCCTAAGTTAACTACAAATCTGGAAATTATTAGTTGACACATTAAACCCTGTTGATTTATAGCATAAAAATACACAATATTAAAAAGATATCTATTATTCAATTTCACTCAGTTAAACATTTTAATATAGGTATGTCATCTAAGCTATTTATAGAAACAATGATAATTTGAGAAACTCATGTAACTGTTGTGGGAAGAAGTTTAAAACATGAGAAATTAAACCCACACCATATGGTAATTAAAAATATTGTGCTGGCATTACTTTTCTGGTAGTGATATTATGGAGAAGACTAAACTTGTTGTCAAGCTAGAGTTAATCACTCTAATTTGTCTAAGTAACCATCTACTTATATTGCATGAACTTAATAAATAGAAATGAACCTCTGTATTTATATATCAGAAAAATACGATTCTGAATTTATGTCAAAAGCTCTATGTGCGTAGCTTTTCTTTTAATCTAACAAGATCATTTTCCAAATATACAGATAAGCTTTTTCTTTTGATTTATACTTTGGAAAACAAAACAAACCTTAGACTTATTTCTTTTTGTTTTTGGAAATTCTTGACTGTTTATTTGAGCTAGATATTCCTAGAGTATGTATAGAATAACAAAACACCTACTTTTTGATCAATTAGTCTCCAAATTTACCCAAGAGACAGAAAAAAAAAGTGGGAAAGGAAAGGAGAAAAAAATATAAGAGGGAACAGTTTTAGGTAGATATTAAGTTCTCACTGCAAATGGCAAATGATCTTTTTCTCTGCAAGGAGAGAAGGCTGAGGTTCAGGAAAACCCATTTTTGCGTATATGCACATAGGTACGCACATACACACAACAGACAGAGAGAGACAGAAAGAGAGAGAGAGACAGAGGAAATGATTATAGCTGATTTAAACAGTAACCTGGAATTTTTGCAACTTTATCAAGCTGTGTGCCTTTTAATTGTACATCAAACTTTGAAGCAGGGTCACGAGAGAGGGAGAGCTTCCTATTTTAAACAAAGAAATGTTTCTTTGAGACAGACAAGTCAATCAGAGAATCTGTCTATAATCTCTCTATTTGTTTTAGTGCCTCTCTTAAATAAATATTCTTGTTCATGCCAAAAGTTTCCCGAAGTGGCTACTGAAATTTTAGGTTGTCCTGGCTGGAGTTAAAGTGGAGAGATATACACATGAGTCAATACCTGTAAAAAGACCCTCATAAGTGGCAAATGTCAGAAAGAGGTAGTAGCTCCTACTTTGTGTCTTTACACGGGGCCAAAGACATGTTGTTAACTGTTGGGAGCTGAGGGCAGACAAAACTAAATGAAGCATTTCTGGGACCTAACGACAAGTCTCAAGAATGTTCTTAAATGTCTATCTTAAATCACCTTTGTTAACACATAATTTAAGAAAATAAACTACATTCACTCAAAGCATATTACAAATTTTGTCAAAGGATGACAGTCATACATAAGCTTCTGAACTCTTCAGTCCTTTAGGGGAGGACTTATTGGGTCTATGTACCAACTCACCCTATAGACTTTCTCTTATGGACTCATAACAGCAGGACAGACAGGAATATAAACCAAAGTGTTAAAAAAAAAGGGTGGGGGTGTTGTTCATCAAAGAATTACTAAGATCCTTTATTCTTCATTGAGAAAACAAACAATTTTTATGAGTTGATGGAAGTAAATTGGAGCTTAGACCCAATTTAGATCATACCGCACTTGGATTCAGAGACCACCCTTCAGTTCCAACTTAGCAGATCAAGCGCTTCTCGTAATTTCTTTTGAATGGAAACAGCAATGTGGTGGCTCCACTGGGAGTCTAACTCAGGATTTTCTGCATGTCAAGCAGATATGATGACCACTACTCCATGGAACCTGAAGGTCCAGCTTAGATTATCAGGAGTCTTGGGGGAATGTACCTCTCCAGTTATTGCACAAAGCAACAAAAAGATGCTGATTAGATCCTTACGGAACTTCTAGGTTTGTATACGACTGACTCCTTAAAAATTCACTGGAGATACCAGTTGATCAACAAGAACCCATGCTTATCAGATGTGGAAGAATGCCACCTTTACAAAATTTTAGTAGTGTTTTAGAAGGGGGAGCCAGGGTAGGATACCAAACAGGGTTTTAGGGCCTGGACTGGGAAGGTTTTCAGTCAAGTCTTGCAAGATAGAGTACTGTGCTTTGCTTTCGGGATTGTTCCACATGGGAGCAGAAAATTATGTTGCTTTCAGCTTTCAAACCCCATTCCCCCAACCCCTGCTAAGGAATTTGCTTCAGGTGTCCAGAGAGTAGAACTACCATATTAGTCCAATAAAAGTGTTGTAAAACTAGGCTATTGTAATGACTCAGACCTCAAAGCCACCTTATTTGAGAGGCCAGTAATAGGTGCTAACCCAGTGATTTCCACTTAAATTAGCCATCTTTTTTAGTGTTTCTTGATTGACATACATCCAACTTTAAAATGGACTATTTTGCATTCAGTAATGATTTTTATGTACATTTTTGTTTTATAAACACATTAATTCCATGACCAAATAGTAAGTTACCTTGAATTGACTCTGTACATTTCTGTCCTACTACTCTCAAGTGCACAGGCTGGGATTCATTACTGGAGGCTAAGTCAGAGGAGAAATGAATTGAAGTAATGGTAATGATGAGGATGAGGATGGTTCTCATGACAACGTGGACAATATTAAAGTCACACAGTCCATTATGAACCCACAGCATCCGAAACAATAGTGAGGCAGAAACATAAATCCTTCACAATGCATGAAAATACCAGGAAGCGCCTTCGTGTAGCATGGAGAACTTCAGCATGGGTGAGGCTCTAAGGAAATGAAGTAAATTCATATTTGACAGTGGCTTTAGAGAGAAAAATGATTAGTGGCCACCAATGGAAATCTGAGCTACTCTGGGACCACAACAAGAGGAGAAAAACATGGAACATGCTAGTAAAGCAGAGTTCCAACCATTACCCTTGTATTGTCTCAGAACTGTAGTTATTGAAACCCATACTTGCTTGATTGAGCTCTGTAGTGTCCCATAGTTGAAAGGTAAAGAGATAAGGGTACTCTCATTCACACACACACACACACACACAACTGTTAAACTTCAAGGGCATGTCAAGTGCATTACCAACGCAATGCATTAAGAATAGACAAATCTAACCCCTAAAAATAGGCACCATGACAAAAATGTGAGAGCTGATGTAACTAGCTCTTGAGCTCTGGAAGCAAACAAAAATTTCCAAAGAAAATATCATTGCCAAGCCTATTTTGGGGGAAAAAAAAGACTTTTTAATTTTAATTTGGTCATTCAACCTTTTAAAAACAATTCCGTCTAGGGGTGCCTGAGTGGTTCAGCTGGTTGAGTGTCAGACTCTCGGTTTCGGCTCAGGTCATGATCTCATAGTTTGTGGGTTTGAGCCCCATGTCAGGCTCCATGATGACAGCATGGAATCTGCTTGGATCTGCTCTCTCTCCCTCTCTGCCCCTCCCCTGCTCACACACACGGTCTCTCTATGTTTCTCAAAATAAATAAATAAATTTAAGAAGAAAAATAAAAGCGATTCTGTCTCAATTTATAAAATCACAAAGCTTACAGCACTCCAAACTTCTAATTACTTTTCACATGTGTCCGTGCTTTCTGATAGAAATGGCAAGCCCCAGAATTTGCAGGACCCGTGACCAGGTGCTGGGAAGCAGGTGGCTTTACCTGTTTCTGTAGGGTTGTACTTGTACAGATATTAATGGCTAATTAGGTCTGACCTATTTTCCTTGGATGGAAGAAACAACGTGATCCTCCAGATGATTCCTTTCTCTAGGATTGGGACAGCATCTGCTGAAGATGCTAAATCCTGAATATCTATCTTCGGAGGCATAGAATCTTTAATGTCCCTTTGTTGGAAACTATTTGAACTTTATTTCTTATAAGGGAACTTAATGTCAGTGCTTCACAATTTTCTGGGGGAAAATAACCTTTGGGTATCATTCTTGAACCTGTTAGTTTATTCCCTGGAGCCTCAGTGAATTCAAGGAAAAACACTAGCCTGCAGGCATTCAGCCTGGGGCTGTAAAGTTGTCAGATCTCATAAGCTAGGCACAGAGTTTGGGTCTGGCCAGGACTTGGAGAGGAGAACTCAAAAGGAAAAAAAAAAAAGTTCGTGGAACACACATCTGTTATGCACCAGATGGCAGCTGTTATTTCATCTCCTGTGGAACTTTTTCCTATAATTCTTGTTACATCTCTTCTACTGCAGTACTTATGGGTTTTCAGGAGAAAAAGCAAAATATTTGGGGAAAAAATGAGGTGAATGTGACATTAAAACCAAGGCTTTAATTGTTCCAAAACTCAGGATTTGCAGAGTTAAGGTTCCCACAGCAATCCTCCAACTGTGCAGGGTGTATTAGAATGGGAGCCCTTATTACATAATCACCAAACCCCGGCTAATGTTACAGAGTGTTCAGCAGATAAAGGGCACAAAATAATGGAAAGGAACACTGCACTTTTTCTCTAATCTTAGATGTACAGAGCATATTATGTTACTGCATAAATATTACATGATCATGTAACAAAATATACTAATGAAATACACAGATGCAAAGCAAGAGTGCAAGGGTTGAGATTGCACTGGGAACATTTAAATTGATTTTCTTATTCTTTGCTAATTCAAATTCAAACTTAATCTAGCATTTGTGTCTTTTTATGAGAATATAATGTGTCATGGGAAAACTGACAGTTTTTAGTGGTGTATAAACTGGTGCTTAGAGTCCTATGGACGTACAACAATATCATCATCTTTCATCTCCCAAATTTCTGTTCCTGATGATGTCTTAAGCATTTCATTATTGACCTAGAAGCTAAATTTCTGCACAAGGATTCTTCCTGGAGAGTACAGCATATTTGTTCTTTATATTAAGGACAAAAATGTTGCCTTTTGGGGTTGGTGGGTTTCTGCCTATGTTTGTCACTTACTGTTTGTGTGCAAATTTGTCAGCCTATTCCAGTAGACCCCCTCTACCAATTTATTAAAAACACATTTACATAGCCCCTACTTGTATCAAGAGCTCTGTTCTAGATTCCGATGTGACAGAAAGAAATGGTCATGGGCTTGAATTTTAAGAAATTAAGACCTTCAGTTACTGATGGCAGTGTTGGCTATGTTCATTTTGAGTCAGATTGCGCTGTGCGCCCTAAACACAACTTTGACAGGGCTGGCATATTATGTCTCATTACATTTTTTCTTTCACTTTAAAAAGGCTCTATTTTATGCAAACATGTCCTTTTATTCCTATCCCTGTTACTTGGTGTTTTCTTTTTCCTATCTTTTGATATTTTTATTTAATGTTTTACTTTTAAATGGTTATTAACATTTTATACTCTTAGAGCAATTTCAAGTTCAAAGAGAAGTTAAGGAGAAGTACAGCCCACTTTTAGTGTTGTGTAGCCTATGAGTTTGAACAAATGTGTAATGACATGTACCCATCATTACAGAATCATACAGAATATTTTCAGTGCTCTAAAAATCTTCTGGGCTCTGCCTATTCATCCCTTGCCGTCTTCCGCCTTCCTCCCAATCCCTGGCAACCACTGATCTTTTTACTTTCTCCATAGTTTTGCCTTTTCCTGAATGTCATATGTTAGAATCATGTTAGAATCATAGTGTACATAGCCTTTTCAGATTGGCTTATTTAGCCTAGTAATAGGCATTTAAAATTCCTCATGTCTTTTCATAGCTTGATAGTCATTTCTTTTTAGTACTGATTAACAGTCTATGGTCTGAACGTACCACAGTTTATTTATAAATCACCTACTCAAGGACAGCTTGGTTGCCCCCAAGTTTTGGCAATTACGAATAAGGCTGCTATAAATGTTGGGTGCAGGTGTTTGTGTGGACGTACATTTTCAACTGCTTTGGGCAAATCCCAGTAGGAATGTGATTCTTGGATCATTTGGGAAGTAAGTGGATATTTAGTTTTGTAGGAAACCACTAATTTTCTGGCAGAGGGATTGTACACTTTTGCATTCCCACCAGTAAAGAATGAGAGTTCCTGTTTCTCTGCATGCTCACCAGTGTCGTCAGTGTTCCAGATATTTACCATTTTAACATGTGTGCAGTAGAATATCATTGTTGTTTTAATTTGCATTTCCCCGATAATATATGCTGTGAAGCATCTTTTCATATGCTTATTTGTTATCTGCATACCTTCTTTGGTGAGATAACTTATCAACTGTTAAAAGGTTGTTTGCTTTCTTATTGTTGAGTTTTAAGAGTTTTTTGTGTATTGTACATGACAGACTTTTACCAGATGTGTTTTTTTGCAAATATTTTCTCCCAGTCTGTGGCTTTTCTTCTGATATCATCATTAGCAGAGCAGAACATTTTAATTAAAAAAAATGCAATTTACCAATTTTCTCTTTCGTGGATAGTGTCTTTAGTGTTGCATCTAAAAAGTATCATCTAGGTTTTCTCTTATGTTATTTTCTAGTTTTGTGTTTTACATTTAGGTTTGCAATCTATTTTGAATTAATTTTTAGGAGGCCTGTGTCTAGATATTTTTTGTTTGGTTTTATTTGTTTTTTTTGCAGGTGGATGTCCAGTTATTCCAGCACCATTTGTGGAGAAGACTATCTTTGCCCCATTATATTGTCTTTGACCCTATGTCAGAGATCAGTTGACCATATTTAGGTGAGTCTATTTCTGGGCTCTTCATTCTCTTCCGTTGATCTATTTATCTATCTTTTCACCATTACCACGCTGTCTTGATTACTGTAGCTTTGCAGTAAGCCTTGAAGTCAAGTTGTGTCAGACCTCTATCTTTATTCTTCTCCTTTAATAGCGTGTTTGCTATTTTGGGTCTTTTGCCTCTCCAAATAAACTTTAGAATTTTTTTTTTTTGATATCCACAAAATAGTCTATTGAGGTTTTGATTGGTGTTGCTTTGGTTTGATTTTGATTGGCATATGCATCATAATAATATTGAGTTTCCCCAGGAAAGCAATTGCCTTTTGTATATTAACTTTGTGTCCTATGGCCTTGCTGTAATTGCTTATTAGTTGTAAGAGTTTTTTTTTTTTGTTTTTT
Organism: Felis catus; assembly: GCF_018350175.1. Lineage (NCBI taxonomy): Eukaryota > Metazoa > Chordata > Mammalia > Carnivora > Felidae > Felis > Felis catus. The sequence goes on from NC_058372.1 coordinate 125,794,537, forward strand.
TCCTTTCATTTCTTTCTGATTTTCTACATAGATGATGATGTCATCTGTGAACAGAGACAATTTTATTTCTTCCTTCATAGTATGTACACCTTTTATTTCCTTTTCTTGCCTTTTTTTGCATTAGCTAGAACATTCAGTATAGGGGTGGCAAGAAGTGTTGAGTGGGAATATCCTTGCCTTGTATTTGATAACAGTCAGAAGGCTTTGAGTGTCTCACCATTAAGAACGATGTTAGTTACAGTTTTTTATTTTTTGTAGATGTTCTTTATCAAATTGAGGAAGTTCCATTGTACTTTAGGTTTCTGAGAATTTATTTCATGAATGGGCGTGGGATTTTTCTCTCTACTGATATGATCAGATGAATTTTCTTCCTTAGTTGATTGATATGCTGGATTAACTAATTTTCAAATGTTAAACCAGCCTTGCATACCTGGGATAAATATCATTATGGTCATGGTTATAATTCTTTTTACACATTGTTAGATTTGCTAATATTTTGATTTTTGCATCTATTTTCATGAGGTATGTTGGTCTATAGTTTCTTTTTCTTGCAATATCTTTGTCTGATTTTGGTATGAGAGTAATTGTGGCTTCATTGAATGAGTTAGAAAATATTTCTTCTGTTTCTATCTTCTGGAAGAGATTGTAAAGAATTGTTATATTTCTTCTTCAAATATTGGGTAGAATTCACTGGTAAACCTGGTGGTTTATGTTTTGGAAAGTTATTAAGTATTGATATAATTTCTTTAATAGACATAGACTAATTCAGATTGTCTATTCTGTGAGTTTTGGCAGATTTTATCTTTTAAGAACGTGGTTCATTTCACTTAGGTTATCAAATTTGTGAGTATAAATTTGTTTATAATATTCTGTTTATGTCCATAGTGTCCTTTTTTTAATGTTTATTTATTTTTGATAGAGAGAGAGAGAGGGTCAGAACACGAGTTGGGGAGGGGCAGAAAGAGAGAGAGATACAGAATCTGAAACAGGCTCCAGGCTGTCAGCACAGAGCCGGACACCAGGCTCGAACTCATGAGCCATGAGATCATGACCTGAGCTGAAGTCAGACACTTAACCAACTGAGCCACCCATGCACCCATCCATAATATCCTTTTAACGTTTAGGGGATCTGTAGTGATGTGCACTCTTTCATTTCTGGTATTACTAACTTGTGTTCTCTCCTTTTTGAGCCTTATTACTTTCATTGATCTTTTCTTTTTTTTAATTTTTTTTTAATGTTTTTATTTATTTTTGAGACAGAAAGAGACAGAGCATGAGCAGGGGAGGGGCAGAGAAAGAGGGAGACACAGAATCCGAAGCAGGATCCAGGCTCTGAGCTATCAGCACAGAGCCCGAGGCAGGGCTCGAACTCACACACCGCGAGATCATGACCTGAGCCGGAGTCGGAAGCTCAACCGACTGAGCCACCCAGGCGCCTCTATTGATCTTTTCTTTTCTTTTTTTTTTTTTTTAATTTTTTTTTCCAACGTTTTTTATTTATTTTTGGGACAGAGAGAGACAGAGCATGAACGGGGGAGGGGCAGAGAGAGAGGGAGACACAGAATCGGAAACAGGCTCCAGGCTCCGAGCCATCAGCCCAGAGCCCGACGCGGGGCTCGAACTCACGGACCGCGAGATTGTGACCTGGCTGAAGTCGGACGCTTAACCGACTGCGCCACCCAGGAGCCCCTGTATTGATCTTTTCAAAGAACCAGCGTTTGGTTGTATTCATAGAGATTTTTCTCTATTGATTTCCTGTTTTCAATTTTTTTTATTACTGCTAAAATTCTTACTATTTATTTTCTTTTGCTTACTTTGGGCTTAATTTGCTCTTCTTTTTCTAGTTTCATAAGGAGGAAACTTAGATTATTGATCTTAGATCTTTCTTTATTTCTAATATATCCGTTCAATGCTATAAATTTACCTCTATGCACTGCTTTTGCTGCATCCCACAAATTTTGGTAAGTTGTTTTTTTTTTTAATTTTCATTTAGTTCAAACTACATGCTCTTCATATATTTCATAGATATGATCACATATGTGATGTTTTGTGTGCAGTTACTCTTAACTGTGTTATTGGCATGCCACTAATATCAATATTCTGGCAAGCAAAACAATTTTATAGAATCTCAGAAATCAGAACTGGAAGCAAAGTTAAAAGGTATCTAATTCTTTATGAAGATGGAGAAACTGAGGCTCGGGGCTACTCAAGATCACAAATATGTTATAAGCAGAGAAGACTAAAAAGAGCTCTCCCTGCTTTTGTGGTTTATCTTCCCTGCACACAACTACTGGAGATTGGGTAGTGGCTAGTTGTGTGGTCACAGAATAATTTTTTTTTCAATTACATTTAGTTCTTAAGAAGGTAAACATGTTTTGAGTAAGAAATAAAATAAAAGGTTAAAGTAGACATTGATATATGAAAATGGAGACAAAAAATCTTAGTAGAAGAAATATAAAGATAGAAAAGTTTTTGAACTCATTTATCCCTGCATCAGGTGATAAAACCAATTTATTCAATTCCACTTATTATTTAAAACTGCAATCTGATCTTTAAAAATGTTTTGTTGTTTATTCGTCTTAAAAGTATTCCTTTGATTTATTTTCATTATTTTGTATTCTCAAAGTCCATGATGGAATTACAGCTTGTTACAGATAATTGTCACTGTTAGGTTAATTCTGTAATTCAATTATCAAATGATATACCTTAGTGATAGCTATTTTTTCTAATTAATTCAGTACCATAGGAATATGTGCTTTATTAAGAATGATCTAAACTGGGGCGCCTGGGTGGCGCAGTCGGTTAAGCGTCCGACTTCAGCCAGGTCACGATCTCGCGGTCTGTGAGTTCGAGCCCCGCGTCGGGCTCTGGGCTGATGGCTCAGAACCTGGAGCCTGTTTCCGTTTCTGTGTCTCCCTCTCTCTTTGCCCCTTGCCCGTTCATGCTCTGTCTCTCTCTGTCCCAAAAATAAATAAACGTTGAAAAAAAAATTAAAAAAAAAAGAATGATCTAAATATACAAATTTGAAATAGCCAAATAATGTTAAAATAAGAGAAATTGTTTCTAAATATTGTGAGGGAAATAAAAATTTAAGTACTTTTGCGTTGTTGATAACAAACAGAATGGTCATCATGACCTACTGAAGGATTTTGCTAAATGTTTGTAAATATAAATTTGCATTTTTCTTGATTGTGACTGTGTACTGTATCTCCAACAAGGAAATGAAACAGAGGGAATAACTAGAGGTAAGGAAATCTCAAACTGCATGAAAATGTACTGTATTAATTCTGAATGGAATCAATTACTAGACATCTGAAAAAAGGTATTAATATTTACAGCATAAAACAATTGTGCAGTAATATATAAAATTAGAGAAAGTAATAAAGCATATTGTACTTAAGATATTTGCAAATACCTGAATTCATGCATTATTGTGGAGAATTGAAAAACAATGAGCCAAAGATTGAAAAATACTGGGAAAAAATCGTTTTAAATACTCTTAAGTTTCTACTTATTATAATTCTATTTTTAACATTCTTGTGTATATTTTGTCACTTAAAGCTAGCATAAATCTCCTGCTAAGAAAGTTTTGTTCAGCAGTCTACCTTAACAAGAAAGAGACTTTTGAATTGGTCCAATGAAACAGGAATTTTTTTTATTAATTAAAGAAAACTTCATTTCTATCATTTTACTTTCTGCCACATGAGGTATAATGGAACATACCATAAATGTTGACAGTTTTATTTGCAGTTTTTAGTTGTTAACACATTTACACAGATTTTTTTTAAGTTGGCCCCACCATAGTTCATTTTTATAGCCATAATTACTGTGTCTGCAAAATTGGGTTCACACTTTTACCAAATTTGGCTGTTTTTTGCCTTAAGTTAAAATCCACCTTAACTTTGATCAAGTCGGATGTATATTGTTATGGACATCTTTGAAATGACCGTCTACATGGGATTTCCAAATGATTTCATCAGTGAGGATCTGTTAGCTTTTATATATTGCCAGAAACTTCATACTAAGACAAAAATAGGCTTATTTATTGGATAAACTTATGATCTTAATTCAAAACACTATAAACAACACCTTCAACAAATTAATCACTTATTTAAACTGTTTCCTCAAGATATTCCTAGGGCAATATTCCCACAGTAAGTATATTAATAATTATGTAAACCACTTTTTTGGTCTTATATTTCCATTTAAACATTGTTCCTTGTTTAAATACCTAAAGTATTTAAGTTTTAGCTAACACCTTAAATTTGACAAAGTGCTGTGGTTGTTTAAAGGATGTCCTTTATGTTTATTTTTTTATACTGGTGCCATTTATATACTCATACAGACTTTGTTACTCTTCAGAATCACTGTTCAGTGAGAAAAGCATTTACAAACTCTACTGTACTATTTCTCTCTAAACATACCTCTTCTTCCTCTGCTTGTTTACATGGAAAGATCAAGATAAGTCGGCATGTGATTACAGGAGGCATGATTCATCAACTGCCAATCAGAAGGCTGAGAGTGAAGTCTTGGCAGAAAGACAAATATTTGAAAAACAATGTGATTTTAAAGCAATGTTTTGCCGAGTGTCAATGCCACTGATCTGTAAACTCTGAGGAACTCCTTTCCCAAGTATCTATTCCTCTTGGCTAGATACACTCACCTTATTTTTCTTGTCCAGTGGATTAATCAGCTCTACCCTATTTAAGCGTGATCATTTGTCTTCTGTAAACTCATGAACTGGAAAAACTTGCACTGGAACCCTACACTTCCAATGTTTCAGTTCAGAATTCACTCAACATTCATTCCATAAATACTTACCACACACCTATTATGTCCTTGGTACATTGATAGAGATGACCATTCCCGTGAGTACCAAAGATCTTTGATAGGTTTTTAATATATCCAATTGTCTTAAAATTCCACATTCACTATGACATTTTTTCCCAATCATTGAATTGGCTCAGAACTGAATAAATTCTTTTCCTACAAAGTAACAACGTATAGTCAATAGAAAAAAAAATGTTAAATAGTTATCAGAATAATAGAAAAGCTACTATTTACTAAAATGCAATATTTTTCTAATATTTAATTTTGCAGTTTTTTCCCCCCCTTAATAGGTAACAACTCCACAGTATTGTGCCTGTAGTACTATGACCTGTGACTTTCCTTTACCACTTACCTCTCATTTGTTAGGATGAATTCTGGCACTTGCCCCTATCAGCTCATTCTTCTGCCAGGATCCAGTTGTTTTGAGGTTTGGACAAGGTCCACAAATTTGAGTACAACTCTCAAAAGAGAGCAAACAGGTGACAAACAAAACAGCACAAGCATTAGTATCCTTTGGAAACACAGCAAAGCTAAGGGTCTAGTTTCCTGGAAAGATAACATTTGTCATCTGGAACAGGGTACCCCACTCCTACTTACCTGGAAATGACATTTACCCCATGAGAACAGACATTCATTGTTATTAGATGGTTTGGAGTCAGTGAATTTCTTATCTTTGTTGTTTTTTTTCCTTTTTGAAACTTTATTTTTTTTTTGAAATGAAGACACATTAAAATGATAATTAAGGCAGATAAAAGTAAAAATAAAGTAGTTGAAAAGAATTTATCTAAGGAACTTGACCCTTCTTTTGAGCACTTGGATTAACAACCAAGGGCTTCTCTCAGCTATTTCCCCTCAGAATCCAAAGGCTCTCGGGAACAACCACCAGACCTGTTGGAAGGTCAAGTGGAGGAAAACAACAAATACATATCTACTTCAAGATTCTAGGTACTTTGAAACCTCACCACTCATTTAAATGCTTAGCAAAGGCAACATTGCATGTTTATCCCATAGTATTCCAGTCCCTGGTAGATTATATGCATTTAAAGATGTATTAACCCAAACTATATAGATACAAGTTCCTTTACCTTGAAAGGAAATATTAGTAAATTTTTTTCTCTTAAGCACTAGGTAGTTAACTGCTTCCCTCCTGAACATAAGTTTTTTTAATATAAAGAATGAGCGAATGATGATTTTCAAATATCAGTTTTGTTGCACCAAAAAGAACTGACTGCGCATGAAGTTGTAATGGTAAAAGGTATATGGAGATACACATTGCAAAGCAGTTAATGACACCATGAAAACAAAGTGTTCCATAGCAGTGTTTCATTTACTTTAAGCCAATAAAACAATATGTTTCCAAAGTGTTTCAATCTACATCAAAATATCTCCATTTTAGGCAGCCATAGAGCCAATCTTTCCTCTCACTTGATGGTAAATCACCACCAATAATATTACTTAATATTTTTACAACAACATTTGGACATTGCCTTGGCATAACCAGACTTAAAGTAGCCAAGAGAGCTTCTAGAAGACTCATTTTGGTTTTTAGATTAATATAGGCTATGACCTATAGACCAACTGCTTGTTTTTTGTAAATAACGTTTCATCAGAACATGGTCATGTCCATTGGCTTACTTACTTGCTTTCCAGTGCAAAGGCAGAGTTAAGTAGTTGTGACAGAGACCATGGGGTCTGGAAACCTCAATTATTTACTATTTCCCATTCAAGGAGTTTTAAGAAAAGGTTTTCTGACCCATGATCTTAAAAAGCACTTTCCAATAAATAGAACTCATGGTGATGGAAATATTCCATATTGGTTTACCATATACTCTAGCTACCATATCTAATATGGTAGCCACTAGCCACATGTGGCTAATAGGTCCTTGACATGTGACTAGTATGACTGAGGAATTACATTTTTAATTTTATTTCATTGACATTTGTTAAAATTTAACTTTGAAGAGTCATGCATGACTAGCAGCTACTATATTAGCATAAGTAAGGGACAGTTCCATCATCATTGGGTTCTACTGGGCAGCGCTTCCCTAAACCAGTCAGGAAATTGTTTCTTTTTTTTTTTTTTAATTTTTTTTTTCAACGTTTATTTATTTTTGGGACAGAGAGAGACAGAGCATGAACGGGGGAGGGGCAGAGAGAGAGGGAGACACAGAATCGGAAACAGGCTCCAGGCTCTGAGCCATCAGCCCAGAGCCCGACGCGGGGCTCAAACTCACGGACTGCGAGATCGTGACCTGGCTGAAGTCGGACGCCCAACCGACTGCGCCACTCAGGCGCCCCTGGGAAATTGTTTCTTAAAGAGCCACATGATAAATCACATGACTAGGGAGCAATTGAAATGTGGCTAGTGTAAATGAGAAACTAAAGTTTGAATGTTTATTTCATTTAATTAATTAAAATTTACATAGCCACTTGTGGCTAGTGGCTAGTACAATGAACAGAGGGGGCTACAGCAGTAGATCTCAAAGTATGGCATCCAGGCCAGTGGCAACAACATTGACTGGGAACTTATAGAAAAGAAAATTCTTGGTTTCCACGCCAGATCTACTGAATCAGAAGTTCTAGGGTTGGGAGGGAGACTGCCTGGTTGACCCAGAAGAGAAAACAGAAAAGAAACGAAAAAAGAAAAAAAGTCTCCTGGGGTCCAGGAAACTACATTTTGACAAACATTCCAGGTCGATGTTTCTCAAAATTTATCATCCTCAGAATCATCTGACAGGCCAACTGAAACCCAGATCTCTGGACCTCACACCCAGAGTTCTGACAACTTACCAGGGTTTGCAAAGTTCTGCGGATCCAGGAACCATGCTTAGAGAGACAAGAGTCTAAGGCAGCAGTCTTCAGAGTCAGGTGTGTGTTTGGACAATCTAGTGAGTTGCAGGAAAACACTAAAGTTTTTATTTCTATTTATTTTTCACCTAAAAGAAATAAATTAGGCTTTATTAACAGGTATTATGCCCTCACTTTGTGCCTATGTCAAATGGTCATAATGCTGATGATGGGTTGACTGTGGCCTCATTTGCTTTCTATTTTTAACTCTATTTTTTTTTAATTATCAATACAGTAAATTTGACTTTTTCCTTTTGGTTTGCAATACTGTAAATTAAAACACGTGCATAAGTTTACAGAACCACCACCACAATTAGGATATAAAACAGTTCTATCACCATAAATAAAACTTTCTTGGGCTATATCTTTGGGGTTGTGTTTTCCTCCACCAGTAATCCCTGGCAGCCACGGATCATTTCTCCATCTCTATAGATTTGTCTTTTCGAGAATATCATAAAAATGGAATTATAAAATATGTGACCTTTGGAGACTCGCTTCTTTCACTTAGCATAATTCCTTGTTCCTATATGCTGCTGAAAAATATTTCCTTGTGTGACTCTGCACGGTTTATCCGTTTACCCTCTGAAGTTCATTTGAGTTGTGTTCAGTTTGGCCAGCCATGAAAATAGCTATTTAATGGGTACAGGTTTTTAAGTGAGAGTGTTTTTCACTTATCTAGTATTCAAAACTGGGATTGTCGGGTCACAGGGTAAGTACATGTTTGACTTTGTAAGAAATGATCTAATGTTTTCCAGAACGATTGTACCATTTTGCGTTCCCACCAGCAACACAGGAGAGTTTTAATTGTTCCACATTCTTGTCAGTATTTGGTATTGTCAATATTGTTTTATTTTGGTCATTCCAATAGGTACAGGGTGGCATCTCTTTTACGGTTTTAATTTACATCTTCCTCATTTCGAAAACTTTTTTGGGTGCCTACTTGCCGTTGTTATCTTTTCTGTCATTCCTTGTCTTTTTCTGCAAAATATCTGTCCTTCTCTTTTGCCCTTTTGTTGCATCATTTATTTTCTTATTGTTGGGTTTCAAAAATTCTTTATATATTCTGGATTCAAGTCCTTTTGGGTGTGTGATTTCAAAATACTTTCTTCTATTCTTTTAGCCTCATTTGCTGTTAATAAAGGGATATGTTAAATTTAAGTTAAAATTCATTAATTTTATTAATGTGAAGCTACGTTAAGTTGATGCATTCAATACATTATCCAGTTTAGGTAATGGACAAAACAGTCAAGTGTACCAATAAGTTGTCTGTCACAGAAACTCTGGCTGGGAAATGACTAGTAAGGCAGGCACATGAAAACAGGAAAATGGCACAATATACATGTATCCCTAATAGAAGCTCTTTATCATCCAAATTATGAGGAAATAACTGTCAGTGGTAAGTGATCTGGCATATATATCTGTAAATGTGCCATTTTCTACAAGGAGTGAGAAAGCAATGGCTCAATCTTGAAAGATACGCATGCTATAGAGAAATTTTTTAAAAATTCATGCTAGGAAAATTTGGAGTGATTTTGTTGCTAAAAACAACATGAATATGTCATCTATTTAAAGTCTCACATCTGAACACCTAAAAACTTTGGAAAAAGAATTCCCAAACTTGTTTTTTTTTTTTAATGTATTGCAGCCAAAGAACTTCAAAGGTGCCTGTTTGTTACACATATAAAATTATAACATCTTCAATTTATTTCCTCAAACAACCAAATGACATTAGGGAAGATGCAAATTTACTAGCCTTGTTTCAACAAAATTCTTTTCAAGTTTTTTGGGTGGAGTTAAAAAAAAATGGTATTACAATTTTATAAGAATGTCCCTGTCTTTGAGAGTTGTCTTTTTCACAGATAACAGCCACAAAAATCAAGAACCAAAATAAATTGAAGTTTTTACCATACTGTTTTAATTATATACCTGTTGGTGTTAAAGAAAGGTTTTTAAAAGGAAGGAAGCATTTTCAACATTGTTTTCCCTTAAAAAAACCCCAAAACATTCAAACTGATAATGTATTTTCTGAAAGCAAACTCTTTTGTACCATCAATAAGGGAAAGGAAAATTATTTAGAGAATATGTATTTCTTCCTTATTTCATTCTATTAAAATGTCTACATATATTTGTTTTATGTCCCTGTTCCTGGCACAGAGCTTCTAAAAGCCCTGATTTTTTTTTTAAGTAAGGAGAGCCATAAATATGTCTTTTGCTATGTAAATGGGGTGACTTTTCAAAGGCTCTTAAGTCTCCGAAGGATGAAGACTGGTTACAAGAGAACTAACTGTGTGGTTAGAGAGTTGGAACTTTCAGTCCCACTCGTTCCCTCCTCCCCACCTCTGAGGAGGGAAAAGGGGCTAGAGATTGAATTAAATCTTCAATGGCCAGGGATCTAGTCATTTATGCTTATGTAATGAAGCCTCCATAAAAATCCAAAAGGAAGGGGTTCAGAGAGCTTTCAGGTTGGTGAACAGGTGTAGATTCAGGGAGAGTGGTCTGCTGAGACAGCATGAAAGCTCTTTGTCCCTTTCCACACACCTTGTCTTATGCATCTGGCTGTTCCTAAGTCATCTCCTTTAATAATAAATTGGTAATGTAGTACGTAAACTGTTCTTCTGAATTCTGTAACCAACTCTAGCATATTAATGGAACAGGAGAAGGAGGTCATGGGATCCTTCTGGAAACCTCTCATTTGTAGCCAGTTGGTCAGAAACTCAGGTGACAGTCTGGACTTGGGAATGGCATCTGAATTGGGAGTGGTCTTGTGGTCTTGAGCCCTTAACCTGGGGCATCTGACACTATCACCAGGTAGGTAGCATCAAAATTGAGTTAATTGCTTGGGGGTGGGGAAAGAACCCTGAGCATTTGGAATCAGAATTGAGTGCAGAATTGTAAGTGTATAAAATATGTTAGTTTAAAAGATTTTATTGATGGGTTGGTGATCACCTCATCAACAAGTTTTGAGACTCCTAGGCAAGAGCATGACAAAATTCTTGAGGAGAGCAGGGCTTCATGAAGATTCTGTTTGAATACCCTAGAGGGATAAGGACGAAAGAAAAAGAGAAGGAATGGGGTAGAGGCAAGTATCATGTAGTGTAGACATTTTCTGGATGTCTACTCTGAGGCCTCCTATTAGACAGAAGAACTGAGGCTGAGGATGAGGGGGGAAGGGAATGATTGCAAAGTTGAACATAACATTGACCTTGTCTTCATAGATATTGAATTCTAATGACAGGGTCAGGGGTATATAACTTAAAACATCACTTACTCTGTAATTTTGCCAAAAGCTTTCTCTTTGGCCGGGTTTTCAATGTTCTCTAGAAGACTGTACCTTGATAAGAGTGATCTGTATCATTTTGGATGCAGACAGCAGGCTAAAGATATCTGTTGAATCAATGTTATCCATAAATGCAGTGGCCACCAGACCAGATAGCCTCAAGGTCAGAACCAGGACATTCTCTCTTTCTGTATGGAGCAACAAGAAACTTTAAATCTAACTTTCATCAAGGCCACAGAAACATTTGCATGATCCTGGTTATAGTTAAAAACACAACTACTCCAAAAGTTTTGAAATCGTACAGAGAATCGTGGGTGAAATATATGAGTTAAGAAAATAACTTTAAACTTGGAAAGCAATAATTCTTCCAACTTACAGTTTTGTCTCTTTAAAAAATAGGAAGTAAACACACCTTGCCCCACATGGTTTTAGTTAGGGCTCAATATTTCTTATATATACAGTTTTTTTTTTAAAGAAACAATCAAAATAGCATACCAAAAAGTGAATAACCGAATAATGTTGAGTGATCAGTGTTGAGGAAAGAAAAATGGAAGACTTGATATCTGCCTAAAAATGAAAGAGACATTGATAAGTAGATATGGATTGATTAGTCTCGTTAATTAACAAAGAGTATTTTTAATTGCGAAGTAAAATATCTTTTTTTTTTTTTAATTTTTTTTTCAACGTTTATTTATTTTTTTTGGGACAGAGAGAGACAGAGCACGAACGGGGGAGGGGCAGAGAGAGAGGGAGACACAGAATCGGAAACAGGCTCCAGGCTCCGAGCCATCAGCCCAGAGCCCGACGCAGGGCTCGAACTCCCGGACCGCGAGATCGTGACCTGGCTGAAGTCGGACGCTTAACCGACTGCGCCACCCAGGCGCCCCTAAAATATCTTTATAAATTATCATCTAAGGCAAAATAAATGTTAATTAGAAAAAAAACCCAAGAAATATCATAAGCTTCAGGAAAAGCAGTGGGATGGCTTCAAGGATATATTCAGGAGATGAGAGGCTAATTTCTTAAACCCTGCTATTATGTACATGGCAAGAATACGTACAAAAATAGACTATTTAGCCGACTCCACTGAAAGTATTGTCTTATCTTATATGAAAGCTAACCTGTTTCATCAAACTTTTAAATGTACCGGAAAAGATAAAAGAGTCAGTTGAAAATAGAGAGAGCATTTGTACTTACTTTATGCCCTATGAAATTAATAAATACACACCACAGAGTATTCAGAGAACTTAGTGTTAGAAACAAAATAGTACCTCATTCATTTCCCTTGCTTTTCTCTTATAGGGTGACTATTGCCCAAAGTTCTTAAAATCTATTTTATATAACTACTTGACAGGTGTTTTGTTAACATTCCACAGTTCAAAATTCAATTGCTAATCCCATTTTATGGATAGGAAAAGAGACAAAGCATCGTGTTCAAGATTGAAGCTATAGAAAGGAAAAATATGTGGAGGAACCATGAGAAAAATAGGATGAAATATAAAACCTGTTGGTCCTTATCTCTTTCCACAGGTCTTTGATTTATTAGGGCTGTAGCTTATAAAGTTACACTCAATTGGGAAAAGTATTACATCCCCAAATATATTAAAAATCAAATGCCTGCCTCCTTTTCTTTCTTATTTTCTTCCCAGCCTAGCTCACACCTCCCATCATCTGTGAACAACATACCATTGTTCACGTGTTGGTGACTGAGGTCTCTCGGAGTGTTTGTCACTGTCATGTTTTGATTGTTTGTCTACAGCGCCCAGACTTTGTTCCATCTTTGGCACACAGACATTGAAATGAAATGGTATGTCGGAAAATCCAGGTTGCCTTTATAACAAAGAGCATGTTGCCTCTTTAGGGAACAATGAGACACGATGAATAGCTATTCAATTTTTTGTAGCACTTCCAACACTGGATAAAGCAAAAATCTGGCCCAATGGTGAGAGCGGCCATCTCTTTTGTAGCCAGTACTGGAATGGTTAATTACTTTGTGGTTCTCGCCCCAACCAAAAACAAAACAGACAGATAGCACTCCACAGCTGAAACAGATGGTTGCTTCCAGGGCTGACAAAGCGAGCATAAACCGTAGAGGCTTTCTTCTCCGCCACAGTCCTGAAGAGGTGAAAAGAACACCTTCCCTTTGGAAGGACACAGACACGCACATCACACTGCACCATGTGACGCCACACCGGCTAAACTCTAGCACGTTATTGCCTCATAAACTATCGCAACATCCTTAGCCATGCGAGATGGCATTCAGGAGAAATTGAAATGTGTCTCTGGGCTTTTCCACAAACATGCAGAATAATGGACTTTAATCAGATTGTGGCGGACAGGGTAGAGGGAAAAATGTGTCCACCTCAAACCTGCCTCTGACTTACCGATGACAGGTTTTCGATCCGTTCATTCTTAGAACCAAGGGAGGCAGAGAATTTATTAGTATGCTGAAAAGTCACAAAACCGAAAGAAAGGTATTTTCAAATTTCAAAAAAGAAAAAAAAAGAAGGAAAAGAAAAGAAAAGAAAAAAGAAACCAATTCTTTTAATGAAGATTAAAAACCCAGATATGTGTCCTTTGGCTCAGCAGTGTTTAAACACACACACACACACACACACACACACACACACACACTCTAGTAATCGGCAATGGGTCTTTCTAAGATGCTTATGAGGTGGAAGGCAGAGGCAAGTCCGGGGATATTCCAATAGCTACCAGGATGAGAGCAGGCATGAAATGAAGACAACGAGAATGTGAACTGAATGTCAAGAAAACCAACTTTGTTCCAACTGCTCGTCTACATTGGAACATTCTTTCCATACAGCTCCAGCATCCCCATGGCTTCAGCTATTTAAACACTCAGTCATATCAGATTGTAGCTGGAACTCGCTAACGATCACAGAAGTGCTGACCCTTGTAGAATGGAAAGATGTCCGACTGGTTTTCAGAACCCTGTGAAGCTCACGGGTAGAGGCATCCAACTGCCAAGAGGAGCTGTTGGCTTTGTAAACATGCTGGAGGCCTGGGGAAGAAGACGGCCTTCAGACTCTGTCTTGTTAACATTTGGGCTACTCAACTGACCAGGGTAATTGAATGATCTCCAGTTTCTATAGTTTTTGTGAAATCAGTTCAGTGTTTTCTTTTTGTATTTGGGTCCCTTTTCCTCATCAATCTCCCATTTTATTTTGCAGGCTTTCTCTCCCCCTTTTTCCTAAGGTTAATACTTCCTCTTTCTCATCCACTGCATAATCCAATTCTTTTGATTACTTTGCCGCGTCTCTCCTTGGCCTGCTCCACATTTATACTTTCCCCATTTGGTCGTCTTCATCTGCCATTTTACCCGGGGATCCTATTAACTTGCCAGGGTTCAGCTGCCACCTGCTGTGCATGTTAATGACCCCTCACGCTTCCCCTGCCTTCCCCTTTCTGCCCTTTTGCACTATCTACCTTTCTCCTGCCTCTCAGATACAGCCACCTGCACACCAAATGAGGTCAATATGCCCCAGATGCGCAGGGTGTGTGTCATAAAACGGCTTCTTGTTGATATTTCTTCCCCAAACATCTTTTTCTTACCAGTTTTCTCTTCAGATGGCCAGGGAGTCCTTTTATTCCAACATCTCACTTAGAATTTGGGAAAGCATTTCACTTCTGCTTCTCCCTGTTTACACAGCCTCTTGACAAATAACTTTTGCTTTTTTTTTTTTTAACTTTGCACCGACCAGCTTCACAATTCGCCTCTTCCTTTCTAATGTTCTCTCTGAGCCAGTGTATTTATCACATCCTTTTCATAATATCCTCTCCGACCTTATCTGCATTGCTTCTGGTGCTTAGCCCCATAGAATTACCTTATCATGGCATTGTTTTGGGGGGACCCAGCCGAAGATTGGTCAAATTTTCTCCTCCTTACAGTCAGGAATTGAAGGGACCAGGCAAAGGGGAAGTGATGAAATGGGATTTCTTCTCTCCTTTTTTTGAAGAGTATGGTCCTACTGTGTACAAGTCCTTTAAAATCCCCTCTGTGTACAAGTCCTCTTGTGTTCACTCCATTCTCTTCTCCTCTGGGTTTTCCCATAGGCTCTTTTTGTCATTTCTAGTGAAACATTCATAGCTGAAACATGTTTCCTCCTGTGTGACTGTGTATATCCTTTTTGTCTTTTTCATGTTCATGCCAGGAAAATCGAGCTCTCTGCGTTTGAAATGTAAACATTGTTTCTTGGTGTTCCAAATCATCAATTATCATGCCTCTAGTTATACATAAAATTTTGATTCCTCAATCTGGACTCTTTAACTTGAATGTTTTAGATGAACTGATGTCTATTTCTGGCGAAGGATATAGCTATCATTCCATTTGGATGCTCTGCCCCAAGGAACTGACCTGTAGAGTCTTATTTTTCGGGGATCTGCGGATTCATCATCTCTACTGTGGCTCATACTGAAAAGTGGGTATGTCAGGGGTGGAGTAGGATACCCAGGCTTCAGGGTATCTGTTTTAATGGTAGATAAAAGTTCTCAGGAAACAGCTTCTGTTATCCTCAGCATTTCAAAAAAAAAAATCCTTGGAAATATTTACTCCAATTCTCTAGTGGGCATCTTCTGCAAAGCCAGTCTCTATATTTTAAAGAAAAAGCTGCACTCTGAGAAACGTGCCTCTGCAATCACTTCTCTCAGTGTTCTATAATGTGTCAACATCCATAATTGGAAATTCTATCCCTCCTTTATGGATGTGAAAAGTGAAGCAGAATAGATCTGTGCTCCATTATGACAGGACTTGGCTCTCTGCTATGGTGGCTTATAAATAATAAACAACATTTGGCTTGTGTAAGTGTATGTCCATGACCTAATATATTAACCACAGGGTGACACGGTTTTTTATTTAACCCAGATGTCTAGAGGCAGTACCTTGCTCCAAGGGCTGAGCATGAAACTTGGGTATTGGGTTTGAGGAGAAGTTGGTGGAGACGCTCTGGTGGAGAACCCATGGCCCAAGGGCTGAGTATGAAACTCGGGTTCTGGGTTTGAGGAGAAGTTGGTGGAGACGCTCTGGTGGAGAACTCATGGCCATCCTGAGTGTTGACATTTGGCTCCACAGATAACCACTTGCCAACTAATGGCATCATCTCAAATGACACTAGGGCTGGACTTCTGTTCACTGTTCTGCTTTGAAAACATAAATGTTACTTTAGTTATTCTGCTATCTTGGAATATTGTGGTGCAGGAATTGCTCTGAAGTGCTGAGTTCTTTTCTTGACATGTAGAGTTCAGTTGAAAATTGAAATTACTGAAGCCCAGTGGTCCTGTGTTTCATTCTTTATTCTCACACACGCTCACACATACACACAAATACCTATACTTTCTTCACTGTCGTTAAGTGTAGAAAATAAACTTTAAGGCAATTCTTAAAGTCTATATGCCTGGGTAGTGTATTTACCAAGGGTTCTGATATTGGAAGCAGACTGACTTTGTGTATTAGTCCTGTGATGGTTAATTTTACATTTTCATTTGGCTCGGCCACGGTACCCAGTTTTGATTAAATACATTCTAGATGTTGATTTGAAGGTGTTTTTTTTTTTTTTTTTTTAGATGTGATTAGCATTTAAATCAGTAGACTTCAAGTAAAGCTAGTCACCCTCCATAAGGTGAGTGGGCCCTGTCCAATCAGTTGAAGGCCTCAAGAAAAAAGAGGCTGACATCCCCGAGGAAGAGGGAGTTCTATTAGCATCCTGTCTTCATACTCAAATGACAATATCAACTCTTCCTTGGTCTCCAGCCTATATGCCCTTGCAAACACTTAAGTCTATTCCTCAAAATAAATCTTTCATTTTGGGGCACCTGGGTGGCTCAGTTGGTTAAGTATCTGACTCTTGATCTCAGTTCAGGTCATGATCTCACAGTTCATGAGTTCAAGCTCTGCATGGGGTTTTGTGCTGACAGCCCAGAGCCTGCTTGGGATTCTCTGTCTCCCTCTCTCTTTGCCTCTCTCTCAAAAATAAATACACATTAAAAAAAATAAGTCTCTCATTTTATATACATATCCTATTAGCTTTTTTACTCTGGAGAATGCTTTTTAATACAGGTTCCACCATTGAATAGCTTTGTGACTTTCAGTAAGTTGTTTAACATTCTGTGCCTCAATATCTCTTATTTCTAAAGTGGATATCATAATAGTACCTATGTCATGTGGGGGAGGTCATGAGAATTAAGTGAATTAATGTAAGTAAGAACAGTGTCTGACACATGGTTAATTGCTGTATAAGTTCTAGACATAATTGCTGTTTTATCATAAATAATATAATTACATATATTTTTATTATCACTTTTAGCCATAGGAGGCAAAATGCTGCTTCACTTGTTTTTTCAAAATTGAGAATATTTTGTTTATAAATATCAGTCTTTTGGTCTAATTTTATTGCTCCCGATCATTTTCTAACTCGCCAAGGCTTATGAGAGGTTCTGGGGGTGATGTCTGTTAATTCAGCAGCAAATTTTATTAAGTCCTTACTCTATGCCAGGTTCTTTGCTAGAGACTAGATGTCACAGTGGTGAACAAAATAGACAATTCCCTGCCCAAGAGGAGCTTACAGTTTGGTGCGGGAGGTAAACAGACAGACAAATAGATGTATAATTGCAAATTGCATTATGTGATGTTCAAGAGAATCCACGAGTTTTATAGGAGAATCTAGAAGTTTCATATTTGAGGTGGGAAGGGCAGTCAAGCTGGTTGTCTCTGACACTTTGAGTCGAGGTTATAAGACTGAGTGTTATTCAACTAGAGGAAAGGGTCAAGAAGGACCAGGCCAGTAGAACTCTCAGTGTCTGTACTAGAGCAGGAGGAAGTTAAGACATTTGAGGGGAGAAGGGAGAGGCGAGTTGGGGTAGAGAAATTGTTGCAGTTGGATGTACTTCAACTTCAATTTGTAAAAACCCCAAACCAATCAAGCATTGTAAAAGTTCCTCACTCATTCCATCCTGAAATACATTATTCTGCAATCTGCTATTGTCTTGTTCTGGAATGTATTGTTGCTCTTTTTTGTTTTCTTTGATAACTACTCATACTTTTCTTATTCCTTTTTACCAACTGATGGTGTTTACCTCGTACACGACTTCCTCTCTCTTTCTTTTCTTTATAATTTTCTACATATGAAAAACTTTCATTGCTGTGAAACCTGCGATCTGGTTTTAGGTTCCCAGCTAAGTGGGGGTCCAGCTTCACCTTGAGTCTATCCTTCTTTGGGAGGGATGTCCCTGAAGAATGTTCCCTCAGGGCATTTGTCCTTAGGTCACTATTGTGCATGTGGTAGATGGTATATATAGAGATATATAAATAATATATATATATATATATATGAGAGATAATATACATATTAGATAGATAGGTTATATGTATTAGATAGGTTATATATACAGTAAAACCTTGGATTGCGAGTAACTTGTTCTGTGAGTGTTCTGCAAGGTGAGCAAACATTCCTAATAAATTTTAACTTGATAAACAAGCGATGTCTTGCATTACGAGTAGTACGTGATGCTGAATGTCACATCATCACCGCTGAGCCAATGGTTCTTGAAATTCACTTTGACATACAAGTGCTTTGGATTACAAGCATGTTTCTGGGATAAGTTATGCCTACAAACCAAGGTTTTACTGTATATAAAAATATATATAATGTAGATAGTTTATAAATTATATGTATACATGTAATTATGCCTATACGTATGTGTATATAAACATATATATGTATGTATGTATATATAATATATACACATCATCATGTATATATCATATATATGTATATATAATATAGATAGATAGATAGATAGATGATAGAGCCTGAGACAAACTCTAAGGAAGATTTTTTGGGTCTTTATTTTGTTTTTTTGTAACCAGTACAGTGTTAAACAGCTTTTAAATTAGTCCTGCTGAGTAAGGTTCCTGCTAATGGATTTTGCTTTGGGGGGAAGTTGTGAGGCTCCGTTTCCCACCCTGATTACTAATTATTATTGCCTTTGTCTTTCAAATCCAGTGTGGAGATCACAGAGCTTTATTTAGCCACAAGCCGTGGACTCTATGATAACTTTGAGGAATATTTCTCATGATTTCTATTTGTAGTGAGTTTATATTTGTATATGGAAATGTTCAGTTAGATCTGATCTGTGGCTCGTCGCAAATGTGCAACGTGTGCGTGTTGATCTTCCAGCCTTCCTCGCAGGGCAACTCTGCCTGATCAGTGTGTGAACAGGAGGCTGTGTCTCCTCAGTCTTTCCCTTAAATCGCGTCTCCTATGCCTCGCAATTAGAGTCAGTTGAGGAGGTGAACTAGATGGAGACCACTGAGTGATTTTGCATGCTGTGGGCTGCCGGCACATTGTGAATCCCTAGGGATCCCAGAGCCCGTTACCAACCCAGTGAATCACTCACTCTGTTTGCTTTTCCACAAAAAAGAAATGTGCAGCTGCTTACTCGTGCCATGGACTTTGGAATTTTGTTCCCTTTTCCATCTGCCTTTTGTGTAAAGAAATTCTGCCTGAATAATTACTTGTCTGTCCCCTTTGCTCATTCCCAATATCATCATTCTTCAACCTTCTGTTTCCAATTAGTTCTTATCTCAAATGGCTTATTGGCATCAATCTGTTCTCAGCATCACCAAAGTGCACAAAACTACCCTGAAACATGAGGGAATCTAGATAAGGCTGAGGCTTACCAATCAGTCCAGCACAGTCTCTACATTTCACCCCAGTGCCTTCCTTTTCTCAGGAAACCCGAGATAGGAGATGGTGTCGAGACATGTCATTGATATAGCACATTCTGGAACAAAATGACATGCGTGAGCATTGCAGAGACTGTGTAAGGCCTGTGAAAATAGCCATTGTTGGACATCTGGTGTCGAAAAGAGCTGTTTCAAAACAAGTTCACAGTGTTAAATCATGGTGTAGACAGCTTCTGAGCAGCTGTCCACTGCTGGAGAGGGTGCCCTGAGATCTGTTTGTCAATGGTTGTGTTTTAAGCCTCTCTAGTCACTTTGATCTGCAAACCTTTGTGCCACAGTAACATGGCTAAAATTGGGCCAAAAACCCAGAAAACAAAAAACAAAAACCAAAACCCAAAACACTGCTGTCATTATTAGCCAACTAAGCATGAAGAGAAAGTGGTAATAGGATCAGGCAAAAAAAAAAAAAAAAAAGAAAAAAAAAATATATATATCACTTTTGAGAGGACTAACTATCTTGGTTGGTTGAAGCATGGCACAAACAAATCCAAGGACACATGTTTGAGATTCATGTAGTTACAGATGCTCAGAAAAACAGGGGTTTTAGAAATTATGTGTCCAAAGTTCTTTTTCTATAGAAACTGACATCCAGGAGCATTACATGGTTTTTCCAATGTCATAGCTTATTAATGTCATAGCTTATTAGAGATAGCATCCTAACTTTTTTTTCTTTTAACTCCTGGTAAAGTGCTCATTCTAACAGATCACACTCCAAGACCATGTCTGGGAAAAATAGTTTAAAGCATAGGTCAAAGCCAGACTTTACATTCTATGAGGCTCTGGATTTGCCTTTTTGAGTCATTACATATATAATATATGTATATATATATATGTATATATATGTATATATATGTATGTATGTATGTGTATATATATGTATGTATGTATATATATGTATGTATATATATACATATATGTGTGTGTGTATATATATATATGTGTGCATATATATATATATATATTTATATATATATAGTGGAGAAATGAATCTAATCACAGTAAGGAATTAGTACTTATTGAGTGCCTCCAATGGGCCAGACACTTTTCATACAGTATCTCATTTGGCTCTTATGTTGGTAAGGGGTCCCTGGGACCATTCTGTCTTCCTAGACTCTTCTAAGGAGAAGCCACATTGTAATCAGATTTCATCTGGTCACAAAAGGAGCCCTTAAGAAATTTAAAACTGGGACACTTGGGTGGCTCAGATGGTTAAGCTTTAGACTTCTGCTCATGTTCGTGAGTTTGAGCCCTGCATCAGGCTCTCCGTTATTAGCACAGAGCCTGCTTCACATGTTCTGTCCCCCTGTCTCTCTCTGCCCCTCTCCCACTTAAGCTCTCTCTCTCTCTCTCTCAAAAGTAAGTAAACATTAAAAAAAAGAAGAAGAAGAAAAGAAAAGAAATTTAAAAGCTGTAGGCCTTAGTTATAAAATGTCTGGGGCATTTGAAGCTCACATCACAGTCTGATTTGGGAATCACCAAACATTTAGGATTGGAATTTAGCTATTATCTAAAATGCTGTGTTTGGTTGGCATTGCCTGGCCAATCGTAGTCCCTGTCTTCCTGGCCACCTCTGACAAATTCTACCCTTTAAACACTTCCTCACTCAAGGTGCGAGCAGGCTGTCTCCAAACCCCCACTCTACAAACTCTACCCAATCCCACTGAATCTGTAAGACTGGGGGTTCCTTATAGTCTTTCTCTGGGACAGTCTGAGACCACAGACATGAAGTTGGCTTGACATTCTGCTCCTATCCTCCTTGGGATCTCCTGATAGAAGTTCTGTTATTCTTCCGGCTTGTGAGAAAAGAACAGGGTTTCGAAGAGTAAGTGGCTGTCCAGATAACACTGCAGTCCTTCTTTGTTGTTAGTGTATCCCATGCCTGCTTGGAGTGGTAAAGATGTGTGACCCTTAACATCCCTAGCTGACTGGAATTCCTTCCCCTTCCTTATCTTTTTAATGTTGGAGGAAAAAGGTGGCATTACAGCTGGCTTGGGTTTCATTTATTCCCTGTGAGTGTCCACGGCGAGATAGTGGTACATAATGAAGAGGGGAATGAAAAGTTATTTTATTCCCCCTAGAATAGAAGAGTTGACTTCAAACATGAGTTAGGTGTTACGACCTTATATATGCATGGAGAAACCAAGGTTTAAAGAGGTTTGTGTGTATGCGATTTCAAGGTCCCTCGACTGGTAAAGAAGAGAAAGCAAAATTAGCACACAGGCTGGGCCAATTCAGAAACCCACCTTCTGTCTGCTACATCACACTGCTGTTACGTGAGAGAAGATAAACAGGTATGAGAGTCAATAGCATCTCCTTCTTGTAGATAATAAACGAGATAAAAGGAAAGTAATAGTTGATTGCAGAATTACAGTCCTCATTGGCACAGTTTCCCGAGAGAAAGAGAAGTGAAGGTATTGTTCATTCGTATTTGTCCGACACACGCACCCAAAGTCAGCAAAATTTCATGATAAACTCATGCAGAGTGCTATTCTCTTAGGGTACTCTCAGGTTTTGGAGACACTCCTTTGTATTTTGTGACTCTGCCTCTAATGGTACAAAATGAGCTGATGTTGTCAAGTGATGGTCTAGCAAGAAACCACTGTTAGCTCAGTGCCAGAGAGAAATCAGTGGGCTTCACCCACTGCAGCAGCTTCTAGATCAGTTGGTTCACCAGATTTTAGTTTCAATAAAAACTTAACTCCTTGAAAATTATCTTGAAAACATTAACAACGTTTTTCTTTAGGAAATTGTTTTAGGCAGTCTTTGTAAAATCTATTTATACAAATTCACCCTAAAAACGATTATAAGTCCAATAAGGTTGTGGATAGAATAAAACCCAAGATTTTTATGGTTCACATATCTAGCCACAGTGAGAGAGAGATTTGCTACCTAAGCCACTTACTGTTACCTGTTTTTACCTCTCTTTTTTTTTTTTTTGAGAGCATGAGCGTGAGCAGTAGAGGGAGAGAGAGAGAATCGTAAGCAGGCTCCATGCTCAGTGCAGAAAGCAATGTGGGGCTCGATCTCACTACCCTGAGATCATGACCTGAGCCGAAACCAAGAGTCAGACACTTAACCGACGGAGCCACCTAGGTGCCCCCTTACTTACCTCTTTTATTTATGCATATATTTATTTTTATATAGTTTCTGGTATTTAGTGACCACAAATTCTTTAGCAAACAGTATGTGGAGTAAACTGGAGGCTTTGCTTTTCTGAAAAGAAAGAAAGATCAGTTCTGAAGCTTGGATTGTATTACTCAAAATGCTTACTAACTATGGCCGATTGATTCATTGATTGACGTAATATTCACATTGTGTTTTAGGCATGATGCATTCACCCTTTGACCCACCATCCTCCAGACAACCTCTAAGGGAGGTATTTCATCACCATTTTACAGATGAAGGAATTTAAGCTAACGAAGGTTAAGTCACTTGTTTAAGCTAACTTACCCAGTATTTGTCAGAGCTGAGTTTAAAACCCAGGTCTGGGGCGCCTGGGTGGCGCAGTGGGTTGAGCGTCCGACTTCAGCCAGGTCACGATCTCGCGGTCCGTGAGTTCGAGCCCTGCATGGGGCTCTGGACTGATGGCTCAGAGCCTGGAGCCTGTTTCCGATTCTGTGTCTCCCTCTCTCTCTCTGCCCCTCCCCCATTCATGCTCTGTCTCTCTCTGTCCCAAAAATAAATAAACGTTAAAACCCAGGTCTAACTGCAAAGATCTTGTAAGGTTCAATAAGATGTAACATTAAAAAAATTTTTTTTTAATGTTTATTTGTTTTTGAGAGGGAGAGACAAGCAGAGTGAGTCTGGCAGGGGCAGAGAGTGAGAGGGAGACACAGAATCCACAGTAGTCTTCAGGCTCTGAGCTGTCGGCACAGAGCCCAACATGGGGCTTGGGCTCGTGAACAGTGAGACCATGACTTGAGCCGAAGTCAGACGCTTCACCATCTGAGCCACCCAGGTGCCCCAATTTAAAGGACAGCTTCAAATCTTAGTTTCTTTTATAAGTAATGGGCAACAAAATCATCTTTATAGGTTGCATGTCTAACGCTTGTCTTTCTTCTAAGAAAAGCATAGAGCTTTGAAATATAATTTTGATGTTCTGAAATCTCAATAAAGCTTATTAAATGCATCAGTGAAGCAAGAGTTAAGTGCCCACATAAGCTACATGCATATGGGACAGAACTTTGACACTTCTACTGAGCTCTTATTCAAAATACAGAACCATTTCTGGAAAAATACAAGACAGAAAAAAATAACAAACAAAAAATAGATACTGTCTACAAACCACTTCATGTGCATGTGATTTGGCTATTTAATATGATAAACACATAATAATTTATTCAATTGTCATAATAATACACCATTTTTTTTTTTTAGTAGCATGACCAGCAAACTAGTGTGCCTAAATGATCTGCCATATAACTTCGACCAGAAGCTTGGGGAGACACTAATATTCAAGGCAGATATTCTAAGGAAGTATTAATTATCAAGTTTTCAGTATTGTTTACACATACATTTGTGTCCATGCTCTGCTGCAGAAACATGCATGTCTGTACCTTTTCTTTCTGTCACCTTCTCCTTTTTCTCTCCATCCCCCCGCTTCACCTCTCACACTGCCTTTATAGAACTACAACTTTTAACATGCACTTGGCTTCAGTGTCAGAGCAATATAAGGAATAGCCATGTGGAACGTCTTTATATTGCTTGTAAAATTGCTATGGGGGACATTATGGAGCTCACTGCCCTTATATAAAGAGCGTTTTGACAAATTCATCTCCGAACTCGGAGATAGGAAAGTTTGCCTCTGTTGATGAACTGGTGTGTTTTCTTTCCGTAGAAAATGATAGCCCTGTAATCCATCATGTTGTCTCTTTGCTTAGACTGTTAGGAAACAATGCACTAAGAGCTGGCCCAGTTACAACCCTGTTCCTCAGGTAGGGTTTCCTGTCTGCATTCTTCCTCTGGGTTTCCCCGTAAGTGTTTACTTGCGGTCATTATTTTGTTGTAACAGGTTTTGTTTTGTTTTTTAATCTTTCTGTATTTATACATTTGTAAAATAACTCATTATTTATTCCTATTGGAATTAAGTTAGGGCATAAGTGAGTTAATAGAATTATGTGTTGGCAGGTGTGTGCATGTGTTAATGGCTGCATTCGCGTGTGAGAGAGCTGTATTTCCCAAAATTCATAAACTATATGTTACTGCTTATCTCTGTGGAATCATCATAAAATTATTCAGACTCCATGGTGACATGACATTGGGCTAGATAAATATAGAAAAAATACAGCAAAAATCTGAATTTGTGAGATGGATGGCCAGGAGAATATATTAACACTTAAAATTGTATGACTTCGACCTTAAAACTTTCAAGGCTTTTGGTTGGTTATGTAAGAAAGTGGTTGGAGAGGTCAGCCAGTTTATTACTCTAAACATAGATCATGCTTTCCTGAGTGTACCTTCAACTAAATTTACTAAAACAAGATTTATTTATTTTGATTCCTCTTGGTTCCAAAAAGGATTTAAGCAGTTATGTTAATAGGAACTAAATATCTGATTGACATGTAATTAGATTGTAATAAGGTTCATGCTAACATGGATAGGACTGAGAGATTAATGTATTCATTATTTATTGGTGTTGTTACTTGTACATAGTTTGGTACCAAGGATTTTACTTAAGAATGGTAACCACCTCCTCTAATTTAATGTAAACACTTACTTATAGATATTTATTACCTGAGGTTTGTACCTTTTGACCGTCTTCACCCAGTTATAAAATAAATGTCATGGGGTTGTAATGTACAGCATGGTGACTGTAGTTAATGATACTGTATTGTAGGGGCTCTTGGGTGGTTCAGTTGGTTAAGCGTCTGACTCTTGATTTTGGCTCAGGTCATGATTTCATGGTTCAGTTCATGAGTTGGAGACCTGCATCGGGGATTCTCTCTTTCCCTCTCTCACTACCCCTCCTCCCCTCTCTAAATAAACTTAAAACAAAACAAAACAAAACAAAAAAACCCACTGCATTGTATTTCAAAGTTCCTGAGAGTAGGTCTTAAAACTTCTCATCACAAGAAAGAACATTTGTAACTGTGGGGGTGGTGAATGCTAACTAGACCTATGGTGGTGATCAGTATACACAAATATGCAATCATTATGTGCTATACCTGTAGCTAATATAATGTTCAATGTCAATAATATCTCAATTTTTTTAAAGAAGCTGTTTATTACTGTTTTAGTTATATATATATATATACAGATATATATACCTGTATTATATGTAATATATTTTTTATATTATATATATAATATAATACACATATTTTATATATATAAAATAAATGTGACTTTTTTTAATGTAAGTGGTTCCACAATACAATCTCTTAAAGAGTTGCCTAGGAATCAAAAGTGGTTTCTAAAAAAGAACAATTCAAAAAAAGGAGAAGGATCGGGCAGGGTAATACTGAAATTCATGGGCATGGTTGAGAGATCCAAGCTCCTGGTTTATGCCATTTTATGATTAACTGAGGGTCAGTTTTGTTTGCTGTGAAATCAGGTACTGGAAGGGAAGACGAGCTGGCATTTCAGGAATGCACTTTCCTGTGTGTTTAATTTCATGAAATACAGTGAAATTTCTCTCTTTCCCACCACCCTAGAACTCCCCCCCCCCCACTTCTTACCTTTTGCTTAATTCTAAATGAGGTGTCCACATGCTGTCTCACTGCCTTCAATTTTGCATCTGGATACGAATGAATAAGTACTAAAAATTATCATAGTTGACATGAGTTGAAAAGATCACCTTTTGGAGAATATTTGCATTTGAATAGGAAAGTCCAGTCTGTAGAGGGAAACTCTGCACAACCCAATGGGATGATGTCCCATGGTGGATATTTAGTCTCTACGATAGGCCAGCGGCTGACATTGGAGTGAGATAGATTTCTGTGATGAACTTATCAAAATCATACCACAGATTTGTCCAGATCTGCTCTCAGGTATACGTTGGGACATACGAATTTGTACTAATCTCTAATTCAGTAAAAGGAGACCATTGATATTAAAGCCACAGTATTTTAGAAAAAGAAATTGTAAAATACATAACATCAACTTTAATAATTAGTGTGCTCCTACAAAACGCTGTGTACTTCTCTTTAAAAAAATATTCTATAGCCATGGCCACTAACGAAAATTTTGCAAAATTTCATATTCCCTTTTCCCATAGATTTGGAAATTCTATATTATCCTCTCCATTTTCATCAAATTAACAAGCATATTTTATTTTCTTCTTGGTGCTGGAATAAAATACTAAAGCATTTTAAAACTTCATCCATCAATTACCCTTTTTTTCCTTTAGAAAACTATTAACCTCCTTTTCATTGATTTTACTGTCTCACAGTCAAATCAACTTACCTGTATTTGTTTTTCATGGTTCAGTGTGCAGGAATGAGCAATGATTTCCTTCATCAACCATCCACCTAAAAAATTGTTTTGCTTATTAGTCAGTATAAATTGTTTTCCTGCCAAATCATAACATATCAGAGTGGAAGGATTTATTGCCCAATTTCGCTCTACTGAGTTTTCACTTGTCCGGTACAGAAGCATAAAAATACTGGTGTCTGGTGTGCTGTAAAGTGAGAACAACAGAGTTCCAAGTTCTCTTTAATTTAGCAGTGTCTACCTTTGTAGCCTTATCTCCTGTTTGTTCCCAGCAATAATTCCCTCTAGCTCGTCTGGACTGCTTCCTTAATATGTTTTTTTAAGTCTGAATTCCCTTTCATGAACATATTTCTTCAGTTACCATCTCTCAAATACTCTCTCCAATCTGTGTGTATAGAAGTGAAACTTTTTCTGATTGTTTTCCTATAACTTTCAGTCTGAACTACTCATATGACTTTTATCACTTGAAGCTGGAGGATAGACTTATGTGCACTTGTCTATTTGCCTTATATTCCTAAATAGTGATGAGCTCACTCTATTCCACCGCCAATATTGAACATTTACCATACGGCAGATGCTATATTATGAAAAGAGGATATTAAGAAAAGCTAGCCACAATCTCTGCCCTGGAAAGCTTACAGTTAAGAGGAAGTGACAAATATTTAAATGAATAATTTGTGTATAATGTCATCAAAGCCGTAAGAGAGGGATTAACAAAGTACTGATGAGACCCAAAGATGTATCATGACTGTCAGAGATTATCTTCATCAAGATGATGATATCTGAGTTGGGCCTTGAGGGGTAAAGTTCTTGGAAGGCAGAACGGTCATTAGTAACAGAGATTTTAAAGAAGAAGAAAAGAAAGAGCATAGCACATTTAGGTGACAGTGATCAGCAATCCTTTATTCACAGTTCCAAAGTCCAAAAAGTTCTGTAAACTGAAAGTTTGTTTTTGTTCCTTTGGTATTAATCCTGATCTGATTTGACCTCAGTGGTCAGGAGAACCTCATTTGAACTGGCATGAGATGAATGATTTCGCTTTACTGCAGATGCCTCAGTGTGTTTCGTTCTATGGTGTTACCCCAGACTACTGATCATCTAAAGTTGGGTGCCGAATCACCTGTCTAAAATCTGAGACATTCTAAATTCTAAGACACATTTGTTTCTACCACTGTTGGATAAGAGATGATAGGGATGTAGGAAAAAGCTCTGCTGGATGTTAAGGTGGAGTGAAAAAGATGAAACTAGAAAGATAATTTGGAGCCAGACTCTGTGGGGTATTTTATTCCAAGGCTAATGAGTTTGGACTTGAACCTATAAACATGAGAGAAGTATGCATGGGAGGCCTGGCTTAATATGATTTTTGAGGCTTGTTTTTTATATTTTATAAAATATTTGTATTTTATATTTATGTTTTAGGCCTTAACAATAATATCATATCCTTTCTGAAACTTTCTCTTTACTCACAGCTACAGCTAATCCCTTGTCTCTATTTCCCTATGGCTTTATTCAGAGGATCCTGGTAATGTATCCTTGTATCACACAACCTCCTCGGTTTGTTCCTCCCTTTAATTAGAACCTAAACTACATCAAGAGATCGTTTATTAGAATCCATTCAGTTGCTTTTGTTT
The DNA here is from genome assembly GCF_018350175.1 of Felis catus. Classification (NCBI taxonomy): domain Eukaryota; kingdom Metazoa; phylum Chordata; class Mammalia; order Carnivora; family Felidae; genus Felis; species Felis catus. The sequence continues at coordinate 125,823,314 of NC_058372.1, forward strand.
ATTTGTGTAATTATAATATTTTATTTGTTTCCTGTCTTACTGTGCTCCGGCTGCTATAGCAGAATACCATAGACTGGGTGGCTTAACAACACTAGAAATTTATTTCTCACTGTTCTGGAGGCTGGGAAGTTCAAGATAATAGTGCCAACAGATTTTATGTCTGATTAGACTTGCTTCCTCTTTTATGGATAGCTGTCTTCTCTGTGTCCTCACCTGGGGGAATGTGCAAGAGAGCACTCTGAGGTTTTTTTTATGAGGGCACAAATCCCATCCGTGAGGGCTCCACATCACGACCTAAGCACCTCCCACAGTCCCCAACTCTGTATACCGGGCTGAGGGTTAGGTATTAGCATATGAATTTCCAGAGGATGCAAATGATCAGCTATAGAGAGCACTTGCCTACAACTCTCCTTACTCCGAAAGGATGTAAGACAGCTGGGACCATCTCTCAATATCTTTGCATTGAATTCATTAATTAAAATAAATACTACATTCATGATGCTCTTACTTAGGACCGGGCAGTGTTCTCGAGGTTTTACACAACTTGAGGTAAAAACCACCTCATTGAATCCTTACAACAATCCTATGGGATAAGTATTATTATGATACTCATTTGTAAATTGGAGAAACAGATGCTCAGTGAGGTCAACGAATTTGTTTAAGGCCACATAGCTAGTAGCTGCTAAAACCAAAGGTTTTCATTTGGCTAAACCACGCGGCCTCTGGATGAATGAACTCTGATTTCTAAGTACCACCTAGCAAAATGTCTCCCTTGAAACATGTTTTCAAGATAAATTTGTTTGAGACTGGATCAACAAAATTTGATGTTTTAAAATGATAGTTTGCCTGGGGCACCTGGGAGGCTCAGTGGGTTAAGTGTCCGACTTCGGCTCAGGTCATGATCTCACTGCTTGTGAGCTCGAGCCCCACGTCGGGCTCTGTGCTGACAGCTCGGAGCCTGGAGCCTGCTTCCGATTCTGTGTCTCCCTCTCTCTCTGCTCCTCTCCTTCTCCCGCTCACACTCTGTCTCTCTCCTTCAAAAATAAACATTAAACAAAATTAAAAAATAAAAAAAAATATAAAATGATAATTTGCCCGAACTAGAAAAAGCGACATCCTTTGGGGAGGGCCTGGGGGTCTCAGTGGGTTGAGTGTCCAACATCAGCTCAGGCCATGATCTCAGGGCTCCTCAGTTTATGCCCTGCATCAGGCTTGCTGCTGCCAGCACAGAGCTTCCTTCAGATTTTCTGTCCCCTTCTCTCTCTGCCCCTCCCCTGCTTATGCTCTCTTGCTCTCAAAAATAAAATAAAACCTTAAAAAAAAAAAAGCATGACTTCCTTATTTTGGTGACATCATTTTACCTGATTCAAAGTGCCCCATTTGGGGTGCTGAAGGCCGATCATGCAGGTATGTACTATAATGGCTAGAAATAAGTGTAGTTTTTAAATACTCAAGTAAGCCGTGCTCACTTGTAGAAAATTGAAACAAAAATTACACCCAAAAAAGTCAAAGTGCCTTAATTTCTCTCCCCAGACTTTATTCCCCAGTCTGTTCCTCTGAGTAGTTGAGCTTCCGCATTGATACAAACAAGATAGTTTTATTTATTTTTTTTTTAATTTTTTTTTCAACGTTTTTTATTTTATTTTTGGGACAGAGAGAAACAGAGCATGAACGGGGGAGGGGCGGAGAGAGAGGGAGACAGAATCGGAAACAGGCTCCAGGCTCTGAGCCATCAGCCCAGAGCCTGACGCAGGGCTCGAACTCACGGACCGTGAGATCGTGACCTGGCTGAAGTCGGACGCTTAACCGACTGCGCCACCCAGGCGCCCCCAAACAAGATAGTTTTATACGTAGGTATCTAACACGGTTGATTCAAGTGTCTTTAGCAATTTCAGTCCAGTGGGTTTAATATAACTTCTTCCAATATCAAAATTATGGTTGCCATCACTGTTATAAATGTTAATAATTTCCCAGCAAATAGAGCTCAGAGTTCCTCCTTTTGGCAGAAATGGAATATCGGCATAACTCCTGCATCATTTAAAATATTATTGCGGGGGTACCCGGGTGGCTCAGTCGGTTAAGCGTCCACTTCGGCTTAAGTCATGATCTCACAGTTCATGGATTCAAGCCCCCTGTCAGGCTCTGTGCTGACAGCTCAGAGCCTGGAGCCTGCTTCACACTCTGCGTCTCCCTCTCTCTCTGCCCCTCCCCCACTCACACTCTGCCTCTCTCAAAATAAGTAAACATTAAAAAAAAAATTAAATAATATTTCTAACGTGGGTGCTCTGTGAGGGACAATGTTTCGCACGACAAGACAACTTGGGAGTCTGTGAGGAGGTGATCGTGGTTTAATTTGCCACACTTTTCAAAGATCTACGAGAAGGGATAAAAAGAGGACTCAATTAAATTTATAGATCATGTTAAATTGGGAGATGTTAAGAATATCTGTGAGGAGAGATATTTATATATTTTTTTTCAACGTTTATTTATTTTTGGGACAGAGAGAGACAGAGCATGAACAGGCGAGGGGCAGAGAGAGAGGGAGACACAGAATCGGAAACAGGCTCCAGGCTCTGAGCCATCAGCCCAGAGCCCGACGCGGGGCTCGAACTCACAGACCGCGAGATCGTGACCTGGCTGAAGTCGGACGCTTAACCGACTGCGCCACCCAGGCGCCCCAAGGAGAGATATTTAAAGAAGTTAGAAATATGTGAAAGAAATAGCAAAACAATATTTAGATTGCAAAATATTTAATTGAATTCCTTAAAAGCTTATTAATCAGTGCACCAATTACTCAAAGAAGTAGAAGAAGGCATAATGAATTCTGCTCTTCTAATGTCGCATGGCTGCAAAACTAAGATCGTACCCAAGCTAAGCAACCCTTGTTCATACAAGGGTTGAGGTGACTTAGGTTGAGGTGACTCTAAGTTGTCTCAGTCTAGAGAAAAAGCTAGAAAGAAATTAATGCTTAGTGAAACCTATTGTCAATGATCATGTCGTTTACGTGGATTACCTTACAAAATTCTCCTTATAACTGTGTGAAGGAGGTACAGTGTTAATATTTTTGTTGTTCATCTTTATTTCAGTTTATATCTGAATTTGACAATTTATTTTCTGATGTGACATGTTCTCTTAACATCAGACTTGTGTGTGAACTCCCATTCAAATAGCTATACATATTCAAGTAAGTAAAAAAAAAAAAAACTGAATACATTTTTACTTTAATTAAACTTTTGAAATTAAAATGCAATGCTACACTAGTTACCACTCATAAGCCAATGAGTGATTCCTAAATGAGTCCAATTATGCAGAGAGAACCATAGAGAGTTGTCTGATGAACTACAGTAATAATGACATGTGTCCATAGTTTGTTGTTGTGTCTATGCCAGGCATTTGTGAAATATCTATTCATCAGGCGATACTTAGTGAGAAAGTGTTTAGCCATTATAACAAGGTACATGCAAATGAGCTTCCCATGAGACTTTGCAACAAACATTTAATTAGCTATACAAAGAAACAGTTAAATATACAAACACACGTTACAGAAAATTGGCTAGTGTGCATTGTTAATTTTGTGCACATAATTCCTAAATAGCACCATTTAATAACATATATCTTTATCGCATGCTTATTAGTGGAAATGTGTAATTTTACCTGAAAATTAATTTTGTTGATTTTCTTATATTCTCTTTTTCTTACTATAAAAATCGGAAATATACTGAGTAACATAATTTAGTTATATTTAGCATTTCATTTGTAAATAAGGATGGTAAAATGTCAAAATTGAAATATCTATTCATCAAGTTGATACAGAAGAGAGAAATTCAGAGACTAATATACGCTAGAGAGATAGACAACAAGCATTAGTTACCATTTATCATTCTGCACAAATAATAATACTGATCTATATTTTTAAAATTATTATATTTATTCAAAAATACTTCCCATTAAACTGTTTAGTTTCTTTACTGAGCCACTAAAATAGACATATATTTCTTAAAATCAAAACTCATTAATGACATTTGCCTTCTGAGTGCTAAATGCCCTGAAAATTCTCTTTTATGAACCTGTGTCGTGAAAAAAAATATTTTATTTTCTTGCCTTAAATTATAAAGGTATTCTAAAGGAATAGCGTCAGGATAAAATTAAAATTTTACTTTTCTGTAATCGTCATACTTTTTCATATCTTTTGAAGAATCTATATTACTTTTTGTTACTAAGTCTATGTTTTCTGTTCACATGATTGACAAAGTGTTAACAAACAACATTTTTGCATATCTAATAATATCGTAATAAGATATTTAGAATAATGTTCTTAAAAACACATTCAGAATAGTCTTTTTTCAGGGATTTAGAGGGTGATCGCAACTTATAACAAGGATATTAGGTCACAGTTTCAAGCAAGTGTTTTGATTTTGAGTATTACATCCTTTCTATGTAATTCAGAAATACTTTTTTTTTTAAACAAGAGTCATTTTATCATTTTATTTTTAGATACTCAGGAGGAGTTACTAGGTATAGCAGCTGACCAGCCAGCCTTCCCAAGACCATTTGCATCTCTGAAGCCCCCAAGGACAGAAAGGAGTCTTTTAATTGGTGATTCAACTTTAGTGGAAACATGCATTTAGGAAATGAGGCCTACACTGTTGTGTTCACACCAGGCAAACCAGCTCCTGTTGTCATGGTGATCTTCTATAGCATGCTAGAGCCAGTGATGTGGAAAACAAGATGGCTTCCTCGTTTATTTAGCCTTAAAGAAAGTTGCAGATATTAACAAATGATTATTGAGTTAATTTTTTTTTTAAAGATATATGGACATTAAGTTATGTGGACAATTTTGCTTTGGATAAAACTTAACTGTCTCCAAAACTTCTAAAATTACCATGTTTTTAAAGGTAAAAGAATTATTTCCTTTCTTTTAAATGTAAATATCTTAAAACACTGCCTTCCCATGGAGCTATGCTTCAAGGAACAGGCCAGATTTCAGTTCCTGTATGATTTCTATTTATTTTGGATTAGCATGAAGGTTATAGGATGACACATGTTATATGTAGGCTTCATTGTATAAAAATAAGCCGCTTCAACAATTTCAGTGCTTGTAAAAGAGCTTTACATCTGAAAGAGACCCTGAATTTTCAGACTGGACACCAATAAAGTAGGAAAAATGCAGAAAGGAGTCACCTTAGTCATTAAAAATGAGAAAGAAGCTCCTTGGTGCTCACAGGTGACTTTTCAATCACCAGTTTAAAAATGGGATTGGCAGTAATCTGAGTGACTTCTTAATAAATATTTGGGCACAAAACAGTCTTTGCATTTTGAGCCACTCTCCCTATTTACTGAACTGAGAAAATCTCTAAAATACTTTATAAACATTAGAAGAGATAGAAGGATTAAGATCAAAGTACTTTACAATTAATAAATTAGCTGTTCACACTAAATTTTCTCATGAAAACAAGCACATGGAAAGACAGGCAAAATTCCCCCCAATAGTACAATATGTATTTTTAAAATCAGTATGAACTTTAAGCAATGATCATTGCAGTGTTGTGCATAACAATAAATTTGTGGATTGCTTATTTGATTACACTTTTAGGAAAGTGATGGTTGAACTAGGTTTTATACATGTAGCTACTCCTTATATTAATTCATTATTTTGATATTTTGATGAATAGCCATAACGTTCAATAAAGATACTGATATCGAGGACTGTTAAACTTCACATACAGCATTTTCCAAATCGTTCTTTGGGACACTAGTGTTCTGGGCAATGTTAATAGTTTTCTGTGATCCAAGACTTTTACAGTCCAATTAGTTTGGAAAGGATTGCATTTTCCTCACCCTTCTGGTGGTTCAAAATGGAATTACATACCAAAGATGCAGAGCAGATCTACAGTAAAGAGATCTGTTGGACCCCATTTTTTTTGACCATGGCATGCTTTCCCCTCCATCCCTACAGAATATTTAATTATATCTGTGGCACACTATTGGTTTTGGAAACACAATTGGGAACTATGGTTTTATCAGGAGAGATTCTACAACTGTCAAGCCTCTGATTTTGTTTCTTCATGACTCCGGTCAACTTCGTTTGCTTATAGTTAGTTAGTTTGCATACAGTTAACATGCATAATCCTGACCACTGAGCTTCCTAGAGAGTGTTTCTTTTAGCATCTCTGTCTGTAATTCCTGTGCTGCTGTTTGGCAAAATAAACTATACAGAGGTAGAAGGTTATATTAGGGAGACAAAGGTATGGAAAACCCTCTTACACAAAAGTTGAGCAATAATTAACAATAAAAATATATGTACTGTGACAGTGTTGCAATAAGCTAATGTAAGACCCACAGTATGAAAGTTCTAAATATTTTGTATGAAGTTCTTTACCATGTCATATCCTAAACAAAATTTGAACGTTTGGAGTTGTGAAGTAAACTTCAAATTAAAAAAAGTTTTTTTTAACGTTTATTTATTTTTGAGGGGAGGGGCCGAGAGAGAGGGAGACACAGAATCCGAAGCAGGCTCCAGGTTTTGAGCTGTCAACACAGAGCTGGATGCAGGGCTCAAACTCAAAAACTGTGAGATCATGACCTGAGCTGAAGTCGAATGCTTAACCGACGGGGCCACCCAGGTACCCCGAAGTAAACTTAAAATTTATTGAGAGCAAAAATAGCAATTTTTCTAGAAGATCGTGCTGTCTTACGAACGTTTCGCTAGTATTTTTGTGCTGTTGATTACTGAGTTTCGCTGAAAAGCAGTCGTGCCATTAGACTAAATGACTCCAGTGGATACATAGCTTCCTGCTGTTTTGTTTGAAGAGGAAGACAAACGAACACTTAAATTTCTTTTGGCCTTTGTGGATACATACCTTTTGTAAAGATCTCTCTTTTAACTTGTACTTATTCATTTATTTATTTTTCAGAATTTGTGGATAGGTGGAGGGTGTCCTCAGGTATAGCTGCTTTGCCCCCCCACCCCCACCCCCCTTCTTGATTTGGGAAGGTTGTGACTCCATCAAGTTAGGGGGGCATTCCACATGTCATTTGCTCAGCGGAGATGAGAGATGCCAAATTAGATTACCTGCTCAGTCTGAGGACCTTCCTCCTCGTATTACTTGTAAGCATTGAAACATTTATAAAGCAGAGTACACAGGCAAGAGGGACAGCCTACGATGATGAGCTACATAGACGGGTGACGATAGTCAGCGAAGCACACACACACACACACACACACACACACAAAAGCCAAAGTGAAATGAGCAAGCAGGTGGGTAAGGGGACAGAAATGTGAGGCAAGAAGGATAGGGAAGATAATGGTTCACAGACGGAAAGGTAAGTGTTCACAGAGACAAACATGGACTTTCACGGGTAAACCATTTTCCTGGGTTTTCGGTGATTGTTTTCTCAATGAGATCAGCAGAGGCCTTGCACGAAGGTGTCAATTTCCTGTGCAGAGGCCCACATAACTTTCTGGCTTTTGCCCTGGCATTTGCCACCTGCCCTTGGGGGTTGTCAGCTCAGGTAATTCCTATCGAATATCCTAATTACTGTCAGTTTTTTCTCTAGTGTGGCTCATTTTAGGGTCCAGGAAGAGCAGCACTACAGAAACCAGGAAAGGCTATTTTCAACACATTAGCAGAACCTGCCTGCCTGTATGTAAAAGTCATCGAGGCAATGCTTTCTTCTGTCAGACATTCTCACGAAACTTGCTGTTTCTCTGATTTGGGCGTCGAGTTCTCTACCTCCTGCAGCCCTCCTGCCTTTGTCATTTTCTTAATACTTCTATTTCTCTGATGTATTTTCTCCCAAATTCCTGGACAAATATGGCAGTCTTCTAAACTGACATCTACTACGGCAATTATCCTCCTTTTCTCTAAAATGAAGGTGAACAAAAGGAGAAAGAAAATTCACATTTTGTTTCACTTTTCTTTAAAACATGAACTTGCAGTAGACGGAGGGTTGCACTGTTAAAAGAGCACTGCCCCCCTCCCCCCAAGCAACTCCTGTTTTCCCAGCAGTGAAGAAAATGAGTGATGCACACAACTGTTCCTTACCTCATCGCATCAGAATCACACGGGGGTGGGGCGAGGAATCATTTTGCCATGAATAACCGGGAAGTGAGTTTTTGCAGGCAGTCCTTCAGAATGAAAGCTGCGACTGCAAATAAGTTGGTTTTAGAAAAAAAAAAATGGAAAAAGAAAAGGTTGAATTACTTGTGGAGATAAGGTTATAACTATGTCAGGCCTGTTTAAAAGAAGTTGAATGCCTTGCTTCTTCTTAAATTTGGTTTCTCCCAGATCAATTATTTCTCGAGTCAAGTACACAGAAAACGACTGACCACTGATTTTCGGGAAGGCTACCAATCGAAAGATTTAATTCCTTTGTCTTTTCTCCCCTCCTGAGTTCCGAACAAGAAGAACGTTTGTTTTGGCCTTTTAAATTAATTTCTACTTTAGCTGCTCGTTTTCCTCTACCTGAACAAAGTGTGATTCTGGATTCAACTTCACCTGAACTGAACAGCCAGTGGTAGGAGGCCTAATTCAGAAGATTGAATGGCATGCAGTCAAATTGAATAAAATTACTCAGCTTATGGCAGAGAGAAGTACAAGTGTTCTAGGAAAGTAAGTAAACTCCAAAATCTGTCCCTTAGGCTTCCATTCAGGGAAGGGTATTTTCAAACCTTTTAATTGAACTTGGATGCCTTGTATGTCAGTGAAGTTTGATCTTCTCTTTAAGAGCGCTAGGTTGAATATCAAGATTTTGAATCTCCAGGGAGACCTTTCATCAGTGGGGTTTTTGTTGTTGTTGCTGTTTTTACGACATCTGGCCAGTGACTTCTAACAGACGGAAATTACTGTCTTTTTCTTTTCAATTTTCTATGCAAAATCTATTAGGAAGATTACCTGTGGTCTAGAAAACGAAACAAATCCCATGCTACACGTCCTTTTAAATAGGCCTTTGTAGTACACAGAGAATACAAGAGCAATTTTTATGGTCTGAAAACATTTGAATTTGAATTCAAACTGTAAGGAGCCCTCTCTGGCTGTCCAGGATACTGGGGTATGAATTAGCCTGACACCTCCGTGCAGCTGGGGCACTCTACACTGTGCAGTAATTATGTAAAACAATCAAAATCCATCTTCTTGGAGAGTCTCAATCTAAGGCATTTAAGGAGAGGCATTGCAGTAAGGCTGAAACAGAGCTACCCAGAGAAAAGATAGCAAACAGAAACCGAGGGGCAGTAGACACGAGGGGTATGTAGAGGCCATGGCAGAGAGAGGGGTGAGAAAGCAGTGGCAGAAAGAGTGGAGACAGCCTGAGGAGGAAAGGAGAGGCTAGCTGTGTTCACGTAACAGCGGGTCGCTGGAGTCACGAGCAATGATTATCAGCCGGAAAGTACCGCGAAAGAAATGCCGACTACGTCTCTCAAGCTCCTTTGCAGTTAGGTATGGCCAGGCGAGTAAGTTTGGCCAGTGAAATCTAAGCAGGGATGTCACATGGGAGAGTCTGGGAAGCTACCCAGATAAGTGTTTGAGGAAGACCTAAAATTCTATTTTGTTTATGTCACTGTTGTCTCCCCACCCCTCACTCCTATCCTTTCACTCAACCAAACCTAATTGTAAGTAATACATGCTGGTTGAAGAGCCTGGGCAAAACTACATCTTTGAATAAGGAAGGACACATGTAGATTTTGGAATTATTTAATGCATGGTTTTGTAGCATAAAGTTTCAAAAATGCGCTGTCGCTTTTCATCTCTGGAAACGCTCAAGTGAAGCTTTCTTATCAACTCAGGAGACATTGGAAAGACGATGCCAGCATTTTATGAGGCTGTTGGACTATATGGTTACTCTGTGACTTTTCTACTCTAATACAGGTAATTATAGTTGATAGATAAACTGAGGTGTCTGCATTGTCCCCAGTCTATTATTCTGTTGTAAGAATATTATACCTAGTTGTTGTTGTTTTAAATGAAGGGAAGAAAACCCCACAAGCTTGGTTGTTTCTTACAAATAGATGGTCATATCTTTACCACATGACTCTGTCTCTCTGGCAGGCTCCCGATTCACATCTTTTTCCCAAGAAATTAGAAATAAGACAAAGATGTTCATTATTACCATTCTAGTCAACATCATAATGAGATACTATCCAGTGCAATAAACTAAGAAAAAAGATAAATACTTAAGAATTATAAACTAAGAAGCAAAGCTCTCATTTTTTTCCCCACATGATTGTGTATGTAAAAAGTCTAGATAATCCACAGATAAAATAATAATTTGGTGGAGAAAAAAAATGAAGAGAAAATCTTGAAAAGAGCAAGAGAAAGAGATATATTATACATAAGGGAATAAAGATGAGAATGGCTGCAAATGTCTTATCAGAAACAAATGCACATCAAAAGCTGGGACAATGACATTTGTAACCCACCCTCAAAAAAAAAAATCAAAACTCAAAATACAAGTGTATATTTGGAATTTTGAAATATTTTTTTCAAGATTTAAAGAGAAGTAAAGATTGTTACAGAAAAAATAATAGCTGAGAGGATTTATTGCCACTAAATCTGCACTAAAAGAAAGTTAAGAGTTACTTCTTGAGGAAGAATGAAAATAATACAAGGTGGAAACTTCAATCCAGAAAATATAATTTAAAAATGCTATAATGGCAACTATTAAAGGCTTTTTAAAACAGTTAAAAATTTTTAAATATTTTTGAAGCAAAAGTAGAAGCAAAGTATTTTGTAAATATATAGAAGTTAAAAGTCCTAAAAACAGTGTACAGAATGGCAAGATGAAATGAATGAGGGTCCTTATATTATTAGTGAAGAGAAATTATATCATTTAAACATATTTACTGCGAGACGTAAATAATGCGTATTTTAAGGCTTACTTAGATCAACCATGAGAAAAAAACAACACCAAAGAAATAAACCAATAACCCAACAGTGGAGGTAAACCGGGATATTAAAAAATGCATAACCGAAAAGACAGGGAAAGAGAAAAGAAGGCACAAAAACCAAAATAAATAGATTACTACATTACGGAATAATAGCCATACTGAATATAAAAGGTAAACACCTCAATTAAAAGGCAGAAGTAGACTGGATAAAAAGCAAGACCCAACTAGGTGCTGCCTAAAGAAAGAAATCTTTAAATAAAAAGAAGCAGATTGGTTAAAAGCAAAATGTGGGCAGAAGTGAATTTGGCTTTATGTGTGCGTGGGTGTGTTCATGTATGTATACACTCAGAGAAATAATAATGGAAATAATTCCATTTTTTAAAAAAAATAGGCAAAAGACTTAAATACTGTACAATAGAAGATATACAAATGGCCAATAAGCTCATGAAAAGATATTGAACATCTATATACAACTGGGAAATAAAAAAATTAAAATCAAGGTAATACCATTACTCACCCAGTACAGTGGTTAAAATTTAAAAGACTGATAATACCAGGGTGCCTGGGCATCTGACTTTTGATTTCGGCTCAGGTCATGATCTTGCAGTTCATAGGTTCGAGACCCATGTCTGCCTCTCCGCTGACAGCGTGGAGCCTGCTTGAGATTCTCTCCCTCTCTCTCTCTCTTTCAAAATAAATAAATAAACTTAAACAAATTAAAAAAAAATAAAAGACTGATAATACCAAGTATTTATAAGAATATGGAACTCTTTTGTTACATGTCATGGTATAAAATGGTACACTTTATATTATGTAAATAATACCTCAATAAAGTTGATTAATTAAAATATGTTTTTAGTATACCAACAAAAATTAAAATATTTTTTGCATATTGTATTCATTTAAATTTTATTTAAATTTTAAACGTTTCATTTAAAAACTTAAATTATATTACTCACGATATCTTTACACCAAATATCTAAGAATACATCTTATTGGGGGAGTGAAAGATTTTTACATGGAAATCTATAAAACTAAACCAAATGGATGGGGTGCCTGGGTGGCTCAGTCAGTTGGGCGACCAACTTCGGCTCAGGTCATGGTCTCGCAGTTTGTGAGTTCAAGCCCCGCGTCGGGCTCTGTGCTGACAGCTCAGAGCCTGGAGCCTGCTTCAAATTCTGTGTCTCCTTCTCTCTCTCTGCCCCTCCCTGACTTGTGTGCTCTCTCTCTATCAAAAATAAATAAAATGTAAAAAAAAAATTAAAAAAAACTAAACCAAATGGAGAGATATTCTGTATTCAAGGATTAGATGACCCCCTATTTCAAAGATAAAGAGTTCTTTCCAAATTGATCTATAGATTCACTTCACTTCCAATCAAAATATCAACGGAGAACTTTTTAGAAATTGTCAAATATATTCTAACATATTAAAATGCAAAGAATAAGACAAGCATAGATAGTTTAAAAAAATTTTTTAACGTTCATGTATTTTTGAGACAGAGACAGAGCATGAACGGGGGACTCTCACAGACTGCGAGATTGTGACCTGACCTGGAGTCGGATGCTTAACCGACTGAGCCACCCAGGCGCCCCAAAGCATAGTATAGTTTAAAGAAAAATAAGGGAAAAGCTGGAAAACTTACATGATCTGATATTAAGTTTTATAAAGTACTCAGTACAGTGTGGTATTGATCAAATTTTTGGCAAACTTTCTACTGCAACATAATGCACAAAGAATGATCTTTTAAATAAGGGTCCAGAATCCAATGGACATCCACATGGAGGGAGAGGGGAGGAAGACAACCTCACACCTCCAAGTAAATTCCACTCTGGTTTTAGATCTACCTGTTTACCATAAATCAATAGAATTTCTAGAAGAAAATGGAAGAAAAATTCTTAATTTGGGACAGGTAAAGAGTTCTTTGATAGAGTACAAAAAAGCTCTGAAGCACCATAAAGACATATTGATAAATAGAACTTTATCAAAAGCATCAATAATGGGACGCCTGGGTGGCTCAGTCATTTAGACATCTGACTCTTGGTTTCAGCTTTGGTCTTGATCTCCGGGTCGTGATTTCAAGCTCCGTGTTGGGCTCTGCATAGGGCATGGAGCCTACTTTAAAAAAAAAATCAATATGAATCTGAAAAGGCAAACCATGAAGAGTGTGATTTGGCTGCAATGCGTATATCCAACCAAGCACTTGTATACAGCGGATATTAAGAAATCCAAAACAGGAGAAAGAAAATGGTAGGCAATTCAATGAAAAATCAGCAAAAAAATCCAAGAAGTATTTTTTATAACAGGACACTCAACCAATAAGAAGAACTTCAACATCACTAGTTATCAGAGAAATGCAACTAATAATCATTTTGAGAATACACTACCCACCGCTGGAATGGTTAACATTGAAATAAGCAAACAAAATACCAAAATACTTTGAAAATACCAAATATAGGATGCAGAGAAATTGGAACTTTAGTCGATAATGGTAGTTTAAATTGGTATAATTGCTTTGGTGAACTCCTTGTCATCATCTACTAAGCTGACTATACTCATACCCCCTGACCTAGCATTTTGATTTCTCAATATATTTTCAACAGAAGTATATTCACAGCTGAAAACTGAAGCCAGCACTGATAAGCAGTTCAATGGATAAATATTTTTAGTGTAAATCTTATAAGTGAAAATGCCTTATAAATGCCTTATTGATTCATCTCAGATACGTTATATTGCACAGAAATCAGACTTATAAGAATGCACACTATGTGATTCCATTCATAGAAAGATCAAAAGCAGACCTAAAATCTTGTGATAGATATCATTATAGTGGCCACTTCTTAGGTAAGGGACTTGGAGAAGACTCCTTTGGTTCTGGTAATATAAATTAAATTTTTATAAAATAAATTTTTAATTTTTTGGTTCTGGTAATAAAATATTCTGTTGTGCAATCTGGGTGGTGGTTACGGTGGTATGTTCACTTAATAAAAATTCTTCAGTCTGAATACTCAAGATTTATACTTTTATGCCCTTATAAAAATGTTTACCAAAAAATGTTGTTCACAACATGTACACAAAATGTTAAGGGGGGTTAAGAATCTGGAGGAAGGGATGGGAGAAGAGAGAATGGTGTGAGGATGGGATTATGGATGCGGGCTGAAATCTCAGGAAATTATCCTGAAGATTTCAATTAATGTTGATTTCCGGTGTGTAGGAGTCATTAAAAATCCCCACACCTTAAAGCAAATAAAGTTGCAATAAACGAAGTGGTGCATAGATCCCTTTGAATTAGTGTTTTCGTATTTTGGGGGTAAATACCCAGTGGTGCAGTGTCTGGATCATAGGATAGTTCTATCATCAACTTCTTGAAGAACATCCATACTGTTTCCCACAGTGGCTGTACCAGTTTGCATTCCCAAAAATACTGCATGAGTGTTCCTTTTTCTCCACATTCTCACCAACGTTTGTTGTTTCTTATATTTATTATTTTAGCCTTCTGACATGTGTGAGGTGGTATCTCATTGTAGTTTTAATTTGCATTTCCCTGATGAGGAGTGATGTTGAGTATCTTCTCATGGGTCTGTTTGCCATCTGTATGTCTTCTTTGGAGAAATGTTTGTTCATATCTTCTGCCCAGTTTTTAAGTGGATTATTTGGTTTTTGAGTGTTGAGTTTTATATGCTCTTTAAATTTTTTTTAATGTTTTATTTGTTTTTGACAGAGAGACAGAGCATGAGTGGGGGAGAGGCAGAGAGAGAGGGAAACACAGAATCCAAAGCAGGCTCCAGGCTCTGAGTTGTCAGCACAGAGCCCGACGTGGGGCTTGAACTCACAGGCCGTCCGTGAGATCATGACCTGAGCCGAAGTTGGACACTTAACCGACTGAGCCACCCAGGCACCCCAAGTTTTATATGCTCTTTATATATTTTGGGTTCTAACCTTCTATCATAGATGCCATTTGCAAATATCTCTCTCATTCAGTAGATTGATTGCCTTTTGGTTTTGTTGATTGTTTCCAAATTATGGAAGCAGCCCAAGTGTTCAACAACTGATGAGTGGATAAAGAAGATGTGGTGTATACATACACTATGGAATATTATTCAGCCATACAAAGAATCAAGTCTTGGTGGATGAAGCTAGAGAGTATAGTGCTAACTAAAATACGTGAGAGAAAGACAAATATCATATGATCTCACTCATATGTGGAATTTAAGAATCAAAACAAAGAGCAAAGGGGAAAAAAGAGAGAGAGAAACCAAGAAACAGACTTTTAACTGTAGAGAACAAAATGATGGTTACCAGAAGGGAGGTGGGTAAGGGAATGGGTGAAATACATGATGAGGATTAAAGAGTACACATGTTATGATAAGCACTGAGTAATGATGTATAGAATTGTGGATACACTATATTGTATACCTGAATTAATATAATACTGTATGTTAGCTATACTGGAATTGTAATAAGAAACTCAATAAAATATTTGAAAAGTCCTCATACACAACAAGTGGTCAATGCTGGGAATAATTATTTGAGCATCACGGAAATTTGATATTGTCAGAGAGCTACCTGAAATGATTTTGTCTTCATGATCTTGATAACCCAAGATAGTTCAGAACTTGTGCTATGATAATTGATAATTTGGAATAGTTCTTTTGAGAAATGCCTGCTATGTGCCCACCAAAACCCATCAGCCAGTTTTTTATCCACTAACATAACCTAACCAAACTTCTTCTTTTTTTTTTTTTTATTTTTTTTTTATTTTTTTATCCCTACACCATTGCCTTTTCTCCACTTCAGTAGGATTAGTGTGGTTCCTGGATGGAGACTTGAGTGCGTGCTACCTTTCAAATTAATGACATATTTGTCAGTGTTTTCTTCTTTTAAAGCAAAACAGGGGTGCCTGGGAGGCTCAGTCGGTTAAGCCTCCGACTTCGGCTCAGGTCATGATCTCGCGGTCCGTGAGTTTGAGCCCCGCGTCGGCTTGTGCTGACAGCTCAGAGCCTGGAGCCTGCTTCGGATTCTGTGTCTCCCTCTCTCTCCGCCCCTCCCCTGCTCATGCTCTGACTCTGTCTTTCAATAATAAATGTTAAAAAAAAATTAAAAAAAAAAAAGAAGAAAAGGCAAAACAATGTAACCAGATCAATACCAATCTTACTACTTACTTACAACATGCTTACCTCCAGAGTCCAGCTTGATTTCTTCCTCTTTCATGCTTTGTTTCTCTTGACCGCTTCAACCCATTTTATAAACATGGTGTGAAACAGCAGTACTTGCAGTCTTCGAGCTCGTGTTTGGATGTTAACAGACTTCTATCTTTTAAAAACTTCTATAGCGCTTATGATTTTTCACCTTAAGACTTAGCATTTAATTATTATATTTTTTAAGGTACTTAGTTCTTGCTATGTTAAGAAAAGCAACCAAAATACCTCAGTGCCTTCACACAGTGAAGTTTTCATTCTCACTCATACTACAGTTAGACGCAGATGTGGATCCAGAACTTTCCTTTAAAATGGTGTATATGCCATGTGTGCTTCTCAAAGAACTCCTGTTTGGTCATAACCTGGTAAAACATATGTTTTAGTTTTTCTTTGTGTGTACATGCCCGCCTTTTAAAAATGGCTGAGTGTATTAAATGAATAAGATGTGAATGTATCTTCCTCCCCTGTCCTCTTTCCCTCCCCACCTTTCCCCCCCCTGCAGATCTTTTTTTTTTTTTTTAAAGTTTATTTATTTATGTTGAGAGACAGCAGGAGATGAGCAGAGAGAGAAGAAGAGAGAATCCCAAGCAGGCTCTGCACCCCTGGCACAGATCCCAATGTGGAGCTCAAACTCACAAATCGCGAGATCATGACCTGAACCAAAACCAAGAGTTGGATGTTTCACAGACGGAGCCAAACAGGTGCCCTTTTCCCTGCAGGTCTTAAGCTACATTCTTCCCTACAATGAGATTTCCTTTCCACAAGTTTTTATTATTTTTTTCATATTAAAGTTCTCCACAATCAATTATTTTTAAAGACCTCTCACTTAGTGGTACAGGCAATTGTAAACAAAATACATTTATTGAAACAACAGACAGGAGATAATTAGCTAATGTGTACAGGTGGTAATGACAGACTTTTGGAAGAATATCGCAAATAACAGTTTGTGGAAATTAGTTTTCTTTCAGCTAGGATGATTTGACAATCTTTGCCAGAACATGCAAAAATTTTATGATGAAGAGCTAAGCAAAATGCTAGCCAATTCTTGAGTATTTGCGTATCTGACAGCTTCTATTTTCAGATTTTATTGATGAGATTAAACATACTAAGTCATAAAGTACTTTAGGAGTTCTTTTCTAATTTTTATTTGATTTTATTCTCTCGCAGCACCAGCAATGAGCTGGAAAGCGTTTGTAATAATTCTGAGATAGTAGGAAAGTAGGGGCTCAACCGGAAAGGTACTTTATTACCATATGTCGGGTAGGCCCACTTGTCTCTAGAATATATGAGGAGTACAGAAGATTCTGAGCCATGAGGTAAAAATGGGTAATGTGGAAAACTTTCTGTTTTTCTTCAGACTGTCTCAGGATACATTCATTATTCAAAGCCTGAATTTCTGTTACTTTTCAAAATATGTATGTATCAGTGTCCAGGTACAGCACATTACAAAGGCAAATAAAAATGACTTTGAAGCCAACTTACTTTAGCCTTACCGACCTGTTCTCCAGTAATTGAATTGCTTCACATGGGCATCTCTATACTTAAAACTAAACTTCAATTTCAGATTTTGCTGAAGAAATAATAAAAAAAAAAAAAATCTCCATCCCTTAAAACTCCAGTTTGTATTATACTCAAGGTCAAGAGCATGATCTCAAGGGAAAGTATTTGAAACAACTCGGGCAGTCATAATAACCTTATGCTATTTTTCTTAAATGTAATAAAAACTTATAGATTAATAAAGATTTATAGCTTTCATGGCATTTTTCACTTCCATTTTTATTTTTCATTCTATGGAAAGGGAAATTGAGATTTGTAAACACTAAGTATGTTGCCCGAGGTCACTCAACTATTAAAATCTACACAAGTCTTTTGGCTCCTGGTCGAGTATTTGTTTCAGTACATCAAATAATAGTTTGAAGAAAGGAAGAAAGAAAGCAATAGGAGGAAAAGATAAAAGGAAAAAAGGAAAATATGCAATCAATGTCACTGTGAGGATGTATTGCTTAAGACCTATGAATTACTAAGATCTACTTTTTTTTAAAATTAATTTATATATTTTGAGAGAGAGAGAAAGAGCATGGGGGGGGACAGGCAGAGAGAGAGGGTGGGGGTGGGGGTGGAGAGACAGAAAATCCCAAGCAGGCTCCACGCTGTCAGCACGGATCCCCATGCAGGGCTCAGTCTCACCAGCTGTGAGATCGTGACCTGAGCCAAAATCAAAAGTCAGATGCTTAACCAACTGAGCCACCCAGGCACCCCCTGAGATCTACTTTAAGAGACTGTTTTCTCATATCATTTTAGCCTTACAACAAATCCAGAATTTCAGTCACTTAGATGAGAAAAACTGGAGGCTTAGAGAGGTAAGTTAGCCAGGTTACATGGCTTTGTAACCGGCACAGAGAAGCTAAAATTCGGGTCGTTCGATTAAGTCTACCATTATGAAGCAGTGTTGTTACAATAGCATAGCGAAATATGTATGCATGGATATGTGTATGTAGATCCTCCTAGATATCTCTAGGTGGGAGAATTTTAAGACAATGTTTATATGAGGAGTTTATAAATGTCAATATAAGTGTTAGAAATACTATACTAAAAATGGACACGGATTATTTTTAATACACTACCTAATATTTAGTCTGTCTATAATTCAAATGCCACCCACTTATATTCCCACTTATAATTACCCACCCATAATTCAAACAAACATTTATTCTTTGGCTACTGTGTGCAAGTTCATTGAAAATGAATCATTCTGGATTCTTCCCAGAAGCTTACAGTCTGATAGGGGAGATGAAATGTCCACAAAAAATTATTATAAGTAGTTAGCAAAAAATGGCTGCAGAAGAGATATAGAGATATGCTTTAGGAGACTAGAGGAGAGAGTGATTGCTGCTTGAGAACTCAATGAAGTTTGTGTGTGATTAGTATGGCAACTCTTTCTTTAAAACCACTAGAAAGGTGCTGATGGCATGTTCTGTAACTTAGACAGTAAGAATGGAAGGAATGGCACATGTAGAAGATATTGATGAGGTAGAATCCAGAGACCTCAGATTCCAGACATGACACAAGGAAGGGCAGGTAGTCAAGAGATCCCAGGGATGTTGTGCCTCTCGGCCCAGGAGGATTCAGGGGATTCATTTCCAGATAGGTTGCATTGCATGTACTAGTCAGGACACCAGATGACAGTCAAATCGACAAGTACTTCTATTTATTTTTAGATATTATTTGTTATAAAAATAATTTCTAAATCTCCCACCAGAGACTCAGACTCAAGACATCGCTATTCTCCTTGACTGCTCCTTCTTCCTTGTCACCGTTCTCCTACTCCTTTCAGTTCTATTGCCACGTGGTCCCATCTGCCCTCTCCTCTCTGAATCCTCCCACGCTTTTCTGGATTGTGGGTACCATGACGCACAGGTATGCGCACCCAGCCTTTCCGGTCAGGCTATTTCTCGCCCATAAAACGCCAGGGACTCAGGCTCCACCCACGCATCGCATTTCCTCTGTTCTCTGACATCTTGTTGCCTGGTCTGCCGTGTAAGCAGCTGCCAGTCATATTGCTGTCATTGCCTTAGGCTGATGGTGCTGTCATCCCTTGGCATGCCACTCAAGGCTGAATTCTACGTGCTTGTCTTGGGCCACCGCAGGAAGCAGTGCTATGCTCTGCTGCAGGACTGCTTCTTGTCCCCCTGGAAAGGGGGAGGGAAACAACCCTGCCTCGGCCAGTTCAGGCTGTTTCACAGGGTCTCCACTGCATTAGAGTTTAAGCCTCAAAGTGTTCTTTTATTAAGCCTTATCCATACGCAGCCTTACTCCCCACAGGGTCTTACATGATACAAGGCTGGCCAGGTTCTTGCAACAGCTATTTTCACGCTATGCCTTTGCCGTCTTCATTCTCCACTCTAGAATCTAAGTCAAGGTGCTAGACTTTATCGTTTCTCATGGTGAGTTTTATCCTTGGAGCCTTAAAAAAAACTTCCAGTTTCCTCTCCTTCACCTTCCGTATCTGGCACTTAACTTCTGTTGAGCTCCTGCTAGCCAGGTAAACATGCCCGAACCCCAATTGTTGTTGTAATTAGAGTTCTTTTCTAAAGACAATGCTTAGCCTTCACAAAAAGAAGTTGATGGTAGTGGTAATTGGGTTGGAATTATATCATGTCTGGCATCAATGTCCCATATTCAATCTTCTTAGGCTCAATAGCCTGCAATACATTAAATCTGAAAGAAAAATACTTAAAACACTACTACCCTGAATTGATTTTTTTACACTTGCTCTCTGTTATATCTCAACTTTTATATATAGAAAAACGGCATGAATTTGCTTGCTTTCTAAATATATTTCTGTGTGTGTGTGTGTGTGTGTGTGCACATGCAAACACATGCATGTATGTATCTATATAAAATAAATTGAGACATAACTGTTTCTTAGTTATCTCTGCTAAAAGTCAAAAGGCCATGCCTGGACTACCCTAATGAGGTCCCATTAAGAAGCTGGAAGCAGTTACCAGAGGAAAGTCTAAGTACCTGGGAAGGATTAAGAAATCTTTCCTGAACTTAGTCTATAGCCTTATTCCCTTTTCAGTGGCTGGAATTTAATTATCTTTCTGTGTCCCTTGAAGTGCCCCTGACTAGATGGGAAGACAGGAGACCTCAAGGCACAAAGTGAAACTGTGCCAGTCTAAATTTATTTTACTTTATTAAAAAAAATTGTTTTTAATATTTATTTTTCAGAGAGAGAGAGAGAGAGAGAGAGAGAGAGAGAAAGAGAGAGAGAGAAAGACAGAGCATGAGCAAGGAAGTGGCAGAGAGAGAGGGAGACACAGAACCAGAAGCAGGCTCCAGGCTCTGAGCCGTCAGCACAGAGACCGATGCGGGGCTCGAACCCACGAACCATGAGATCACAACCTGAGCTGAAGTCAGACGCTCAACCGACTGAGCCACCCAGGCCCCCCTAAATTTATTTTAGTTTAAAAGATCATGTAACTTTGCTCTCTAAAACATCAGCCGTATTTGTGAAAAAAAAAAATAAATTTAAAAACAACGTTAAACACCTCTACTCTTATCTCTAAACAAGATGTGTGAGGGAGATAGTCTGGCCTATATTGATACGAAGGACTTGGATATCCTTTGGTATACAAAAACTCTAGTTTGAAAGTGATCATCCGAAGGAAGAGACCCGGAGAAGATGGGGTACCCAGGGAGGAATTATAAATATTATAACTATTTCCACCTCTACCTATTTAATGATTTTCCTCCAGATTTATTTATTTATTTATTTATTTTAATTTATTTTTTTTTTTTTGCTGCCCGTGTTTGACCTCCTTACTTGATTTTCTAATGTCTCTGGCCCTAGAGAAATGTATTTCTGTTTCTCATTGTACATTTTCTATTCTTATCTTCAACTTTTGCTGCTCCTTAGACAAAGCTTTTCTTTTTTAACAATTTGACTTCCCCCTTGCTCCAGCCATTAACTTTTGCTGACTCCTGAGTTTTCAGTTTAGGCTCCTTTCTGCCACTCACAAAACCTATTGTGAGCAACTCTGTTTTAATAAAACTCCTGTGGTTTTTGTATCCCAGGATAAAGCCAAGGGGATAATGGAAAGCCTAAGAATTCCTTAACTACAACTACTTTAATAACAGTGAGAGCAACTTCCAC
Source organism: Felis catus (assembly GCF_018350175.1). Taxonomy (NCBI): domain Eukaryota; kingdom Metazoa; phylum Chordata; class Mammalia; order Carnivora; family Felidae; genus Felis; species Felis catus. Next base: position 125,845,051 of record NC_058372.1, read on the forward strand.
CTGGGCATTTAGGGTGAGGGAAGATATATTTAATCTGAATACTTTTCTACAAGGCACATTTGACATCACGTCATTTGTTATCTTTTCTGGAGTTGAAAGTCTTCGCTTCATGGACACTTTTCTAACAAATATTTAGACATTCCAACATTCACATTGATGAATTGTCCTCGGGCTTTACCAGTTAATGAGAGACATCTAATTCAGCACTTAGCCCATAAGGAGACTCCGGTCGGTGTAAGTTTTCTAGCACATTTCATCAGAAATAACCAGATTGAACTGATTTTGCCACGTGAGGAAGCCTCGCAGAAAGACTAGCTGTAGAGGAGGAGCAAATCGCTATCTAAAGAACATTGCTGTTGTTCTGTGTGCAATGTGTATAAAAATATTATCGGCAGTGCACATTTTTAATCTAGTGAAAATTTGGCAGCCCCGCTGAAATTCTTTCTAGCAGAGCGTTCAGAATGACTTTCAATAAACAGAGCCAGCAGCCAGGAAATGCAAACTTCAGCAGATTTACTGCAGTAAGTGATAGCTACCAAAAGGCTCTTATCCCTGGTTAGAGTTAAATAATTTACTCTTCGCTACCATTAAATGTTTTAAAATTATCTCCGTGTGCTTGTATGTGTGTGTTTATTTCGGTATAATTATTCCTTCTTGCCACTCTTGATGTTAAATCCTGAAAATGGATCATGGTTCTCCCTAGGTTATTGGTATATAATTTGCCCTCCAGTTAACTGCCCTGTCCTGAATGTCCAGAGCCACAGCTGTGAATGGCTCCCAGAGTGTCTTTAACTAATTAGCAACCAGACACCCTTACATAAAAAAGTTAGAACAGAGTCTTTAACCAGAAGGCTTCTACAAGCATTTTGGTAGCAGATTCTAACAAATTCTAACAGTAAATTCTAGCAAATTCTAACAGCATGGGGTCTTCCACATATTCATCAGCAGACTTTTTTTTTTTCCTGTTTCTTTTTCACATACTTTGGTTCTTAATCCATTCTTTTACAGAAAATTAGAAACGTGTCTTTTCACAGTGATTCTACCTACAGAGGTTTTACTTTTTTCTCCTTTTCCCCTGTCTTGTAGATTAAGAAAATTTACATAGTTTTTCTTACACAGGAAGAAAGTCAAAATGAAAGAATTTCAAGTCATTTTTCCATTTTATTTATTTTTTATTGAAAGGATTTTATTTATTTATTTTTGAGAGAGAGTCAGAGTGCAAGTGGGGAGGGGCAGAGAGAGAGGGAGACAAGGAATCTGAAACAGGCTCCATCCAGGCTCTGAGCTGTCAGCACAGAGCCCCACGCGGGACTCAAACTCGGGAACGGCGAGATTATGACCTGAACCTGAAGTCAGATGCTTAACCAACTGAGCCACCCAGGTGGCCCTCATTTTTCCATTTTACTTATCCAACTTTCATTCAACATACTGCTTAATCTGTGTCTTGAAATCCACTAGGCAATAGAGATATAGATTTTACATGCATTTGGAGGACTTAATGGATTTATTTGGAACACACACAACACTGCCTGTCATGTGGAATTAGTGCTATACGAGTCTCTGATACTATTATTACCGTTGTTACTTATAAGTGAGGTCCAAAGAGATGAAAGCAATTGCCCCAAGACATTTCCCAAGTCATTCCCAAGTTATTTCCCAAGTCATTTTCCCAAGTATCTGATTAGTATTTGAGATTTTACTTGTAACGTTTACAAATGTTATGTTACAATTATGCCCTCCTATATTCTTGCAAGATAAGCAGGGTAGGTACAATTATACCCATTTTACAGATTGAATTGAAGAAACTTGGGATCTAAAGACATAAGGACTAGTCATAGTTCTAGAACTAATAAGTATAGAGGTTGGCCTACATCTTTGCATTTGGATATGTAGCCTGGTATACTTATTATAATACCAGGAATACATACATAGAAAGATGAATCTTGCCATGTATATAACTGACAACATCAATTTAGCTGCATGGGTCCAATTATACATGGATTTTTAGAAAAAAATATTGTACAGTACTGTAAATGTATTTTCTCTTATGATTTTCTTAATAACATATCCTTTTCTCTAGCTTAACTTTATTATAAGAATACAGTGTGTAATACATGTCAATCTACAATACAAAATACATGTCAATTGATTGTGTTGTCTGTTAAGCTTTTAGTCAATAGTAGACTATTAGTAGCTAAGTTTGAGGGCAACCAAAAGTTAGGTGTGGATTTTTCAACTGTGTGGGGGTTGGGGGCCAGCATTTCTAACCCCCCATTGTTCAAGGGCTAACCGTATTTGCTGAGATAGGACTGAGTTTAAGGCTTTGACATTTGTGTATTGATCACCTGTATTGTTTAAAAAAGTCTACACTTAAAAACCCAAAGGTCAAAAATATAATTAAGCGTGATGGGCCATTGTTACCTCCTGGCAGTATTGTCCACGTTAAAAGTGAAGGTTTATTTCCCATATTCTCTCATTCTAGAAATATCCATCTGTGAATCAGAGCATCCTAGTTAATCTCTTTTATATTGATGGAATGCAGTGATACTTGCACTCAAAGTGTATCAACTCATTGCATAGTGATACATTTCTACCAAATGATAGTTTCAGTTTCAAAAAAGGAGGTAAGGTATGTACCCGATAATTATACTCCATAACTGCAAAGCTAATAATCTGTAAACATTGTGTGACGTACCTAGGATTCCTGACTTACTTAGTCCTACTGCCTAAGAAATCTACCTAAATACACATTAGAAAGTACGTACTTATAGGTGTTAGAATCTTTAATAATAGAAAATTTAAATATGGTTTTAATTTTCATGGTTTAAACAATTGACTTCTCTTTTCTAAGAATTGAAACGTAGGCTTTTTTATAGTATATAGGCAAATTTACTTTCAAGGTTCACATGCTGGCAGCATGTTGTAAAAATTTATTATGACCTATTAATATGATAAGCATACTGGTTTTTATTATTTGTTATACTCTCCTAAAATTCCCATACTATCCTATTAAAAATAAAGTTCTATATTTTGGCATTAAATTCAGTTGTCATAATTCTCCTTTCAAGTGTGAAATCACACTGTGTTGCTTTATCTTTTTAATTAAGTGTTAATCAATAGTCTTTTATTGTATTCAAAGTAGGATATAAGTTTCCCTGAAGATACCAACACAATTGCTTATCTTCATTCCCTGGAAAACTATTTTTTAATGGTCTAATCTGGTTGTGTTTTATTGAACAATGGATTCATGTTGATGTGAGCAATGCAATATGTTTTATTAGGTCATTTCTGTAGGAAGTGATGATTCAATCTCTTGAAAAAGTAAAATAGCTCTCTCTTCCTAATGCCGAGCAACTGGTGAATGATGTTTTCCACTTTGATGGCAGATTGTTCCGAGTTCATTAAATTAGTGTTTGTCCTTATTTAGACCTAACCCTGTGCTTGTTTAAACCCACAAATTGCTGAGGTAAGAACATACTTTTGGATTATATTTTAGCAACCATACTGCCAAACAATAAGATACATACCTGATGTCTGAGTTCTTAGCATTGATTATTCCCTCTCCCAATATCTTCTCTTAGGAACAATGGCCTAGTGCACCGGTAAGGTTTGCTAGAGAACCCATGATTTCATAGCTCTGATAAAGCTATTTTGTCTCTACCACATCTTCCTTCTCTTTCTACATTGCCTTATCATCTTTCTCTGGGGCAATTTTAGGACTTTCAAAGGTTCGTGATGCTCTTATTATAGATTCACTACATATATCATATGAAACATGTTAAAATGTTTCCTTTTCCCAACTTAATATAAAGTTGATACGCAACTGTTATATAGGTATAGGATACAATGGATTGGAGAATGTAATATTAAAACTTGTAAACTTTTATATATTGTAAAATTTTATTTTTCAACTGTCATTTTCAAATCCAATATATTTTCTGTTAAAACTTCAGAGATGTCTGTGGGCCCTTGAAAAATTACAATACCCTTGCCTTGAGTATGTGGTGATAACTCTTTTTCTTTGCTTTTCTGCCTCTACGTTTTGGACTCCTTTTTCTATCACTTCCATAGGTTATTTTTTTCATTGTCATTTTCATGATCTGCTCCCTACAACAGTTTTATTTTTTGGCCTCTTTTTCTGTGTTTTAAAATCTCTAAGACTGGTCACCTCTTTTGAAATGTATTTTTTTTTTCCTTCTCTAGATTCAGTTGTATCTTCTCCCCTTTTATTAGTATGTACAAATGATGTGCTCTCAGACATCAGTTTATGTGAAGTGGAATATATATGGTGTTTTCCTGGACAACCAGTGTCTGCATAATCACGTTTTTCTCCCAGCCAGATATATCACCAGTGAATAGTCTCCAAACACTTTGTTCATTTCAGTTGTTGTTAATAGTTGCTGATATCTATTCTAACTTTGACTATTTTTTCTTTGCTCATTCACTAAGTCAACAAATGGGCTTTGGGAACATATATACTTTGCTGAGTTCTTACATTTAAATTAAAACATCTTAAAATGGAGGGTATATTAGTTTTCTAGAGCTTCCATAACAAAATACCAGAGACCGGGTGATTTAAACAACAGGTATTTGTTTGTTTGTTTGTTTGTTTGTTTATTTATTTATTTATTTATTATTTATTTTTAATGTGTATTTATTTTTGAGAGAGAGAAAGAGAGAGAATGAGTAGGGGAGGAACAGAGAGAGGGAGAAGAGAGTCCAAAGGAGGCTCCAGGCTCCGAGCTGTCAGCACAGAGCCCTCTGTGGGGCTTGAACTCACGGACGATGACAGCATGACCTGAACAGAAGTCGGATGCTTAAACAACCCAGCCACCCAGGAGCCCCCAGATATTTATTTTCTCACATTTCTGGAGGCTGGAAGTCTGAGATGGAAGTGTCAGCAGGCTTGGTTGATTTCTTATGAGGTCTCTTTCCTTGGCTTGTAGATGACTGCCTTTTCTCTATATATTCACATGGTCTTTTGGTTCCTTGTGTTGCTGTCCTAATGTCTTCTTACAAGCACACCAGTCATAAGGGATAGGGCTCACCCCAATGAACTCATTTTAACCTTGATTACCTCTTTAAAGGTCCTATCTCTAAATGCAGTCATATTCTGAGGTAGTGGGGGTTAGGACTTCAATATATAACTTTTGGAAGAAAAAGTGACACAATTTAGCTCATAATAGAGGGCAATAACAAATAAAATATATGTCACAATATATACAATCTCCTTACCACCCATAGTGGTAATTGTTGTCTGAAGAGGTGAGATTGTAGCTCTTATGATGAAATCATTTTAGTGAGAGGATAACCTGGACTTTTTTTTTTAAACCTATTATGTAAGACCTGACAATGTTCTTTTCTACCAGAACCTAAATGTTGTAAGGTCTGGTGCCCAGGGTTATATTTACATACTTAACTAACAGAAAATACTATGTATTGGCTATAAGTCATTAACTCATGTTTGAATAAGTCCTCCCTGCCTTACCCACTCATGCTATTCAGTTCCCCAAATTTTTAAATGTCATCTGCATTGCTTACAATGGCTAAAGATGTGAGACATCCTCACATTTCCCTATCATCACCTCCCTGTTCTGCTCTCTGCTACTCCCATATGTGTCGTTCCTACTGTAACCAACCTAAAATGGATGGTATACTTCTCTTTTGGCTACTGACAGTTTGGAAAAGTCTAGTGTGCCTCTGTTCTGTGCTGGTCTGCTTCAGTTATTCCAACCCAAGAGAGATGAACGTTTCTTCTTTTTCTTCCCCCTACTTACTCCAACACAGCACCAGGGACTGGAACCATAGCAGGGAACCAGTCAAAATTCTTATTTTCAAGTTGGTCCAAGTGTCAGGGCCTGAGGTATCCTCCCAAACCCTCCACCTCCTGGTGTCTCCAAAGGCAAACCATTCATCAAGAATTTTGTAGCCAAGTCCGCCAAGTTTGTAACCCAAGATGATGAATGCTGACATGGCTGGAGTTGGTGCTAAAAAGCAGGTGGAACCGGAGGGGGAAAAAAACACACACACCTTCTCAATCAAGTGTTGGAACTCCAACACACGCCTAAAGGGTGTATGCAGTTGAGGAAGAAAATCTGAAGCTAAAATCATAAAACCAAATTCTTGGACACTATATAGAAAATCTCATGTCATCTTCTAGTGTTTTTCAAAATGCTGACACCAAAAGAAAAAGAAAAGTAAGGGACTCGTCTCCTTTCTGTTTTATGAGATTGCTGCCAATCTTTTTATTGTTTAACATTTGGATCAATTCCAAATGTTATAGTACCTTTTTGTGTGGCTTCATTGAGTGGGTATGAAGATAATGTCAGATCTGGGCAAAACTAGGAGCATAATAGAAGACTTGCATGAGTGTGTATTATGAGTCTATGAAAATGTGCAAATGTATTGTAGGAACTTTATAATTAGTAATGTGTATTATTTATGAAACACGAAAACAAATGTATTTCAAATTTGCTTTGATTTATAGATTTAACACTGTCTTTTATTATAGGCATAGTAAGAGATACAAGGAAATAACCATTATGTTGTGAGAAGGTGACCAAAATCATGTACCGAATGCACAGCTTTGTCTACCCTTTCCACCAACTTGTGCCTCTTTTCTATTTGCTTCTTTTTTTTTAAGTTTATTTATTTATTGAGAGAGAGAACATGCACTTGTGCCCAAATGGAGGAGGGACAGAAAGAGGGAGAGACAGAATCCCAAGCAGGCTCTATGCTGTTAGCTGGAGCCTGACGCGAGGCTTGATCGCACAAGCAGTGAAATCATGACCTGAGTTGAAATCAAGAGTTGGACACTCAATGGACTGAACCATCCAGGTGTCCCCATCTGTTTCTCTCCTCCCCATTTCCCTTCTCCTAAGGAAAAAAAATTGGTTTCACATTTATAAAATTTCAGTAGTTAATCATCAATGAGAGCAGCCTAACCTCTAATTGTTGAAACATAACCAAAATAAGGTACTTGCTCAGTTAGAGCTCGTTACATGGAGTAATAAAAGAGGATTGTTGGTTTCTCTTTAATCAATTAAAAACAGAGGGTGTCAAAATGAAGATTTTTCTTGAAACTGAGTCGTAAATTTGGGAAGATTTGTTGTTAAAAACTTCCTTCACCTAAAATAATCCCCTTGGTATCTGAGAAAATGAGTGCTGGTTGTGCGTATGTTTGAAATGTAAAATTTTGAGGAAAAATAGAAATAGGTTGGAAAAAGTGCTTGGTAAACAGTAGTAACCAACTCCAAATGTTTTTACTCCAAATCTGTGTTATCTCTGGCACAGAGGAGATCTTTGGGGAACATATATGAAAGTGGATTAAGTTTGACTAACCTTATGTAAACCACATCTAGAAGAGAATGGTCACAAGAGTTTGGTCTCAAGGTTTATTTGTAGTACCTGGAAGCTCAACTTTTGCAAAATCCCTTGAGAGTATATTAGTGTCAAAATCATGAATAAAATGGGAGAGTTTTACACATGTACTAATTGATACTTTCTTGTTATTTTATCTCATTACTTCTCCCCAAATTTTCTGTGAACCCTACTACCTTGCAGACTTTTAGTCATTCTTTGACAATTTTTTAAACTTTAGCTTGTAGATCCCATTAGGTAAGGGCATTAGTATCACAAAATAATGTGAAAATGTTAAATAGAAAAAGGGATCCATGAGTACAACTTATGGTTGTTAGATGTGGGCTACTTTTAATTATGGAATAATCTTATGTTTGTATTGATGCAAGATTTGATCAATGACTTTAGCTATATAAATACAGAAAATAGCCACATTGCAAACATTTTGCATCCCTTTTGTGGCCTAATATGCAAACATTTAAAATTGTGTTACAATTTTGCTTTGCTGTTTAATAAAAACCTGTTTCAGGATTAAAAAAAGAAGTCCTTGTCTTCATAAAGATTTATTCTTTTAGAAGGGTGGGGAGAACAAGAAGTAAATAAGAACATACAGGGGGTGGGGTAGAAGGGTCTTATTGTATTATAATAACAGGTGAAATACCCCCATTGATAATTAGACAAATGCTGCTAATAAAATTGTAAAACTAAGACACGGATTTCAGAAAAAAAGTTATTCTAGACTGAGAGAATAATAAGTAAGATCTTAAGGGGAAAGAGGGTTACTTCTCTTGTTCAAAGTCTCAAACAGTCATTTATTCATTCAACAAATATTTAATTATTTTGTTAACACCTACCACATGCTAGAAAGGGGGCTGATGTTTCAAAAGTGGACAAACATAGACAGGGAGAGAAGGGTCAAGTGGAGTAAATAGACTTTAATTACATAAATATATATAAAATTATAATTGTAACACATGATGTGATGAGGGAGGTTGGAGAAGTGATAACTTCTAATAGAAGAATTTGAACTGTCCAGAATTGACTTTGTGGCTGAACTGACACTCGAAGTTTTAACTGAAGAATGCGTGGGAGTTGCATAAGTGAGGAAGGGAAAGCATATTGACCGATAAAGAAAGATGATGAGATTTGATTGGGAGAATCTTTTTCCCCCCAGATAATGGAAATACCCTGTGGGAAGTTGCTACCAGAACATTCTGGAGAACATCCCCCTTTTGTGTCATTCTGCCATGACACAAGGTGAGTTACATCACTATGCCACTCACAAATCTGTACTGGAATATTAAAATAGCACTGGGTCTCCTGTCTTTATTAAAAGAGTTGTTGGAATAAGAGACCTTGACTGTGGAGTCAAGGTGAGGAAGAAGCGTGTCAGGGAAAGTGTGTCCTGAGTGGAGCCTGAAGGGAAGGTGGAGATTTGGTATCAGAGGAAAGGTGATTGCTTCGCTCACTGTGGAAGGAGTCACAGACTTAGAGAAGAGAAACTCATGGTTTAACATAACCAACCTGTTAGTCCTCCTTTTAAAAAATAATTGTGAGGGCCCCTGGGTGGCTCAGTCGGTTGAGCGCCCAACTTTGGCTCAGGTCATGATCTCACGGTTTGCGAGTTCGGGCCCCACGTCGGGCTCTGTGCTAACAGCTCAGAGCTCGGAGCCTGCTTCGGATTCTGTGGCTCCCTCTCTCTCTGTCCCTCCCCCACACGTGCTCTGTCTCTCTCTGCCTCTCAAAAATAAAGAAAACTAATAAAAAAATTAAACAATAATAATTGTGGTTACCTCTTTCTTTTTCTTGGCTTTAAAAATACTCAAGGTCACCCTGCTTTCTGCTGCTATTATTTATATTCACTCCTCAGGTCTTCTACCTTGTTACTGTTTTACTATCTCTTACACCGCATCTGGCTTTTCTCGCTTCCAAGAGGTAAACCTTTCAATTATACCTTGGTTAATATTCATTGCAATGACAGTTAGTCTCCTGCTTATCCATAGTTCCACTGTTTACAGTTTTATTCCTCTGGTCGACCATGCTCTGGAAGCAGATGATCCTCTTTCTGATGTAACATTAAGAAGGTCGTTAGAAGCCTAACACTATGTCACAATGCCTATGTCACTCACGTCACGTCATCTCATCATGTAGGCATTTTGTCATCTCACATAAGCACATGAAGAAGGGTACAATAAGATATGTGAGACAGAGAGAGACCACGTCCACAGAACTCATTACAGTATATTTTATAATTGTTCTTTTTTTAAGTTTGTTTATTTATTATGAGAGAGAGAGGCAGAGAGAGGGAGAGAGAGAGAATCCCAAGCAGGCTCTGTGCTGACTGATGTGGTGCTCAAACTCACAAACCGTGAGATCATGACCTGAGTGGAAACCAAGAGTCAAAAAGCTTAACCGACTGAGCCACCCAGGTACCCCTATTGTTATAATTGTTCTATTTCATTACTGGTCATTATTAACCTCTTAGTGTGCCTAATTTGTAAATGAAACTTTATCATCGGTATGCATGTATAGGAAAAACATAGTATGTATGGGGTTCAGTATCATCTTCAATTTCAGGTATGCACTGGGGGTCTTTGAAAGATTATCCCCCATGGATGCAGGGTGGGGAGGGAGTACAGTACTATCCTTTCAAACTTACGTGTTAGCCTCTGCTTTTTTTAGTTATCTACTCTTTAAAATAGCCCTTGCTTACCTGGGCTTTTTCGTAACTATTTTAGCATGGTTCCATGTGTGGTTCCTTTTCATTTCTAATTAAAAATACTTTTAATATTATTTTTATAGGATCTCATCTTGCAAATGATCATAGCATTGTTCATTCAACAGAAAAGCTTCTATTTGAAGAAGCAGAATACTTATATTTATTTTAACTAGTCATGTAGATAAAAAATGACAAGTGAGAAATTAATAGATGAGTTTTCTTTCTTTATCTATAAGGAATTTTTCCTTATCTATATAAGGTATTTTTTTCAGACAGAACAAAATATATATAGTATTATTTTATAGTAAATAGTTGTGGGCATTATATATATGTGTGTGTGTGTGTGTGTGTGTGTGTGTGTGTGTGTGTGTATGTATTTACTATAAAATTTACAGTAAATTTTCTGAAGGCAAAGGGTTTGGCTTATTTAGCGTTCATACTCAGCACCGAGCCCCAGTCTGGGCCCATAAAACATGTTTAATAAATGGCTACATGATAAATGGGGAAGGGCAAATGAAGAAAGGTCTGCATTGCATATCCAGGTGAAGGCTGGGATCTCATATAGATATCATATTTTATGTGGGTTATGTTCAGATTCTTTCCTGACAAAGTCCTTTTAAATCAGTAGTTCAAACTTATGTGTCCCTCGGTGTCACCTGTGGGGCTGGGTAAAACATGGCTTGCTGGGCCCAACACCCAGAATTGCTGATTCAGGAGGTCTAACAAGTTCCCTGGCAATGCTGCTGGTCTGGGAACTTCACTTTGAGAACACCTGCATTAAATGCAATATCACAAAAGGACAGGGAAGCAGGAAGAAGCACTGAGATTTTCCCGGTCCTTTGATTAAGCATGTATTTTCCTCGTGCAGTTTGGCTCTCTAGTTGGGCTGCATAACCCTCTCTTGATTTCATCTACTGATTTCTATGTTCATCTCAATCATGAATAGGATTAAGATTTTGAGGGGAGATTAACCTTTGATTTGTTTTTAAGTTTCTTTATTGAGAGAGAGAGAGAGAGAGAGAGAGAGAGAGAGAGAGAGAGAATCCCAAGCAGGCTTCCCACTGTCAGCACAGAGCCCCATATGGGGCTCAGACACACGAACCGTGAGATCATGACCTGAGCCGAAGTCAACAGCTGGACACTTAACCAATGGAGACACCCAGGCACTCCTGATTCTTTATTTTATTTTTTTTTAACCGAGAAAACAAACGTAGAAGATGAAAATCTGCTCGACTTTAGCTACTTCTACGCAGATGAAATAATCGCTACTCCTGGGTCTTTCCAGAGAAGTGAGAATGAGGTTGTAATAACTTTACAGATTGAATTAACTAAAAAATAATGTGCATATAATAATTCTATGAGGTAGCACATCAAGTCGGTGAGGGCAGGATGGCTTATTTAATAAATGTATTCAGAATATTGGTCGACTTTTATCTCATACAATCAACATAAATTCTAGTATCAGTTCAATGTTTTAAAAGGTATAGGGACTTGAAGGAAATAAAAGTTCACCTTAAAAATTCCAATTTACTTTGGTGATTTATTTCTGTATATAGTACTTTAGTATTCTTGGATAGGAAAAGCTTTTCTAAACATGAACTCATGAAAGCAACCCTAAAAGAATATTGATGGGTTCGAGTAGGTAAAAAACCAACCAAACAAACACACAAAGAAGTACTCTGTTGAAAACCACAATAAACAGACCCGCTGGTAGAAAGGAAAACGTTATTGCAAACTTTCTAAAGTATATTTTAACTGTTTATATGACAAAGTCTTGGAGATTTTACCTTTTGACAGATTTCAAATAAATTATTCTAGAGGAATATTTATGGATGTACGTAAGCGAAAAATGTAAGGATTCACAACACAGACGGTTAAGGACAGCAAACCACTGATAACAGCAATAGAGAATTAAGTCTGTGAATGAGGAACAAGGGTGTATGAGTGTCAAATAGCAGTTGAAAGGTGTTGTACATAAATACTACCTGAAATATATGGTCACAATATAGTGTCATGAGAAAAACAGGGCACAAAGTTACATGTGCAAAATGATTGTCTTTTTGTTTTTGAAATATCTGTTTTCGGGATATAGATTGGAAAAAACATGAATCAAAATCTTTAAAGTGTTTGCTTACTCTGCATTGTAGGATTACATGTGATTTTCTCCTTTTGAATTACCTGTTTCCTGAATACTTTGCAACAAATTTGTCTTATTTTTAAAATTAAACAATGTGAAACAATTTGCAAACTTGTATTCATTTTTGTCTCACAAATAGTTACATAAAACCCCTCTTGACCCCATCCAAACGCTCAGCTTTGAATTCTTTCATTATGTAGAGGGGAAAAGTTGAGAATTTATCTCTGGGTCCTTAGGAATTTTCTCTATGCAGTTCAAAGTGGATTTGGTTGGCTGGCCAATATAAACTCCACTCCATGGCCCTCTGTCCCCCCTGTCCATGTTGCTATGCGAAGACATAAAAATCTAACTAACTCTCCATAATTACTTTACATGTTGGCCCAGAGAAAGGGCTTCAGAGGAGGTATCTAAACTGTGCTTCTCTTGTATCTGTTTTGCTTTGTAACCCTCTTTCCCTTAATTGAGAAAAGAAAAATGAAAAATAAAGAATTTTGCTGGTTTGGAAAATACTTGTAGAGATCACCGCCTCCAACTGTGCGTGTTCTTGCTGTCTGTTATGGTCCATTCGATAAACATGGTATTCAACGGCCAGGCGGTTGTTGATATATTTGGCAACGCTGATAACGTGATCTATGTTTAGGAGGAAGTAGCTGCGTCATTCGGTGGGGGCAGAGGTTTTCTCAAGGCAATTGTTCCCTTCTCAAGGAAAAGTTAGGTCATTGAACCTGAAGTTCTCACTCTGAGTCTGAGCATTTTCAATTTGTCATCTGTACTTTTTTCTGTTGCTTTTATTGGAATTTTAGATTAATCTTTGGGCTTGTTCTCAGAAGCTGCAAGCACTAACTGAAAAGAAATGCAAACCTGGTCAATTCTGACTTTCAGGGTATAATTAGAGTAATGAGGAAAATTATAATCAGAGTAATAAGGAAAATATGCATCTTAGCATATTTCTTAAATATCCACCGATCACAGCTTTTAGTGTTTTCATTTGGGACCTGCAAGTTTAAAAACATATATACACAAAAGAGCCTTGAATCTCAAAGTTCTCTCTTACATATATATATATATATATATATATATATACACACACGTATATATATGTATACACACACACACACATATATATATACACACACACATATATATATATATATATGTGTGTTATATACATACAAAAACATAGTCTGCATGTAATCTGTGTGTGTGAGGTATACAAACACACACACGGACTAGAGAGAGACAATATATGTGCATGTATGTAAGCCTGTGTGTGTGTGTGTGTGTGTGTGTATGCATTTACACACACATACACAGATGTATATATTGTATATACATGTATATACATGTATATATATATATATTCACATATATAACAATATATATGCACAGACTATATGTACATATGTGCATCTATAAATGATGTGTGCATTCTTATATTTACACAATATATGTATATGAATATATGATCTCTCTTTATACATAGTCCTTGTAGAGGGATTTGAACACATTTTATCAAATAAAAGTGTTTGGACATCAAAGGGCATGAAGTCTGGGACAACACAATGCCTTGTAGTGGCCAGCTGAGTTTTAAATGGATTTCTAGCATTTTTCTTGAGAGGTGGTTCCATTATCTAATAGTTTTCTTTGGGAGGAAGATCCCCAGATAGGCTTAAGTTTCCTCTTCTAAACTGATTTTATTAAGCCACATCACCCCTCCAAAGCTGAGTAATTCCTCTCCTCTTGGCATTTCCATTGTTACAGGGGAAGGCAACAACCAGCTCCTCAGCTGTCATCAGGATATTTTTAGCTTTTCTGATCTTCCTTTTTAAGTGGGATACGTACATGTACACACATATGCAGATCACACGTACGTAGTCACCACCATGGCTTTATTTGGCATTTATAGAACATCCAAATGTTATCACTATTTCAGATGTGCTATTACTATTTCAGAAATAAGATTCCAGTGTTCTGTAAACTCATGAGAAGCCATTTTTGCTTGCCTTTTTGTGGTGAATCGTTTATGTTCACAAGAGGCCGCTAACAATATACTAGCTTTCACTCACATTTTGTAAAAGTTGGTTATATGTGTGACGAGGCAGAGTCTAACAATCTCTAAGCTTGTTTATGACTAGTTTGGGCTGGAGAAGATACAAAGAAAGTGGAATATATAATAAATGCCTTCAATCCCATTCAGCTCCATTAGGAATGGAAATTTTTTTCATGGGGAAGATAGATATGTTTACTCACCTTCTCGAAAGAGACATTTGAAATCGGTTAGGGGAGTTGGGACCTATAGCCTCTACTATCATGGTAGGAAGCTGTTATTATTTTTAAATGATTTACAAGTATTTCCCTATCTCCTGAAATTTTTAGTTTCACAGTGTCTGATTTTGGGTTTTAAGCTAGCTCATTGATGGGGAAAGAAAATGAAACTGTGCTTACCTCTCTGTCCTCCTCTCCTTTCTCTTCCTTTGGTCTCCATTTTCCTCCATTACTCCTTTTTCCCTCCTGCTCCTCTGCTTTCTTCCCATACTCCTTTGCTGCCTCAAACCTCAAAAAGTTCCTCCTTTTTCCTCTCCCTGGCCCTTTCCCTTCTCCCTCTCTGATTTTTTCCAGTTCTCCCTTAAGGAGATTTATTTTTGACCTTCAAGCACCACATTGCTGTCAGTCCTTGGGTTTCCCCACCTGGGGATTATTTTCTAGTCCCTCCAGGAGGAACTCTGAGGAAGGAAGGATCTTTTCTCTTATGCTCAGATCACTTCTGTATCATAGCATGGTCTGGGTACTAGATGATCTAAAGTAAATGGAAAAGATATCCTAGAAGTCTGTGCATATAAAAAAAATATTGAAATTTAATACGATGACCTCAGAAGTATTTTGGTTATGACCAGCCTCTTTAAAATATATTAGGTAACATCTCTCTAATTAGAAATAATTTAAAATATATAGAGATATCTTAAGAAAGCATATTTACTTTGAGTGAGATTTGATGTGTTCTGTTGTTATTTTTAATCAACTTTTGTCTAGCCATCCTGGTCTGCTCTAAGAACTGTGAATGTTGTACAACTTATGATTAGTTATGGCTTTCTGAAATTTGAAATTGAGACCATAATCACAAA
This sequence comes from Felis catus, assembly GCF_018350175.1. Taxonomy (NCBI): domain Eukaryota; kingdom Metazoa; phylum Chordata; class Mammalia; order Carnivora; family Felidae; genus Felis; species Felis catus. Next base: position 125,860,388 of record NC_058372.1, read on the forward strand.
TGACTAAAATACCTAATTTTTTCTCCTATTTTTATTTGTTCATCCAGGTTTTAGGAATTTATTGTTATCTTGAGGGGAGGGGTTCTACCATTAAAAACTCATTAAATTATTTTGAGGCACCTGGGTGGCTCAGTCGGTTAAGCGTCTGACTCTTGGTTTCAGCACAGGTCATGATCTCATGATTTGAAGGTTCGAGCCCTGTGTCATACTCTTCACTGACAGTGTGGAGCCTGCTCAGAATTCTCTCCCTCTTTCTCTTTCTCTACCTCTGCCCTCTCTTGTTCTTTCAAAATAAATAATCCTAAAATTTTTTTTTTTTATTTCATTAAATTATTTCAACACATTAAATTATTTCAACCCAAACTGCTTGATAACTATTTTGGATGCTAGTAATTACCAAATCAGCTAGGAAAATAGTTTATTTCCTTTATGTTGATTCAGTGAATAATTTTCACATTGCAAGACAAGTTGGTTGTGTTCTGTGATTGTGTTGACATCTATACCTTGTCTCTTCCCCATCTTAACTGGATGTTCTTGGGAAAGTCACTTAGCCTTTTTGTGTTTGTTTCCTCTTCATAAAGAAGGATAAAACCATAGAAACAAATTCATGTGGGTGCTTCCATGGTTAAGTGAGGTAATCTATGAAAGCACGTTGAATACTACCTGACACATTATAAGTGTTCTGATGATAAAGATGGGAATTCAGATACTGACTACATCCCGAGTAACCCTGTTTCACAGAAGAAAAGCTCTATGTGTGCCAAAGATTGAGATTCGTAGTATACTGTTACTTTTTTTAAAATTTCTTTTAATGTTTATTTATTTTTGAAAGAGAGAGAGCGTAAGCGGGGGAGGGGCAGAGGGAGAGGGACAAACAAAATCTGAAGCAGGCTCCAGCTCTGAGCTGTCAGCGCAGAGCCCAGTGTGGGGCTCGAACTCAAGAATTGTGAGATCACGACCTGAGCCAAAGTCAGATGCTTAACTGACTGAGTCACCTAGGCATCCGCAAATTCACAGTGTAAAGTTTAAGGAATCTGTTTACAAGGTAAGTAGAAAACAAGAACAAAAACAAAATGCAGTTCCTAGGAGGCCCATTAAATTACAGTCTTATCTGTTCAATTTCAAGTCCAACCCCTTTAATCAGTTTCCACGACACACGTGTCAGCCGACATACCTGCAAGGTGACTCACCTTATTCCAATTAAACTAGATTGAGATTAAAAACAAACAAGCCAACAGCTGGAATGTGACATGTGGGTCAGACTCTTCCGAGTCCAGTGGGGTAACTCCACGGAGATCAGAACGCTCTTCAAAAACCAACAACCAATTGGCACATGTCTCCAGGCATGCTTGGAGTCTACAGGGCCAAATGGTAGAGTGTCCTGGCAGGGCCCAAAATTCTTCCTTGATGACACAGAAAAGAAAATTTTCAAAGCAGTTATGTAACCGGAGAGAATACAATGCATCCACTGTATGCATCCTGGGGCTGTCCATGCACACATTATTTCTATATTTTTCTCTTCTGTAAACTTCAACACTAAAGATCAACATCATTTCAAGTAAACATCCTTTCTACTTTTTCGTTGCAAAAACATGCCGCAGAGAACACAAGTTATTCATTTTTCTGGCTAAAGAAGGCATTCCTATTTTAATGGTCAATTATATCAGAATCTGAATTTGCCGCAAGTCTTCTTTTTTATATTTAAACACTCTTTGCACTGTTTTATTTTTTAATCCTTAAATATAAAAGTAAAGTCTAGAACATGTACAAAACAATTGCTCATCTTATGAAACCTCATTAGGGAAGTAGTTTTTATTCACTCCATACTGTTGGCATTTCTCAATTTCAGTAATCATTAATATTTTTAAAAGCTGCCAGCAGATGCTTACATTTCTTTTAGAAACTATTTCCGTCAAAGACAGATTTCAATTACGTCTTTAACTCTTACTGTCATTTCCCTATTGTTTTCAAAGTATTACTAATTCCTCCAAGTTCATTTGTATTCTGTGAGATTCTTCTTGCATCCAAGCAACTCTCCTTGTAAAGTGACTTTTGCATGTGTGTATGACATTCAGAACATAACCCTGCATGTAAATATATATATATATATATATATATATATATATATATATATATGCATGTATATGTATATATATGTATGTATTTAAAAAATAATTTTCATGAAACTACTCAAAAAGAAACTTGAACTCTGGGAACAAATAGTGATTATTTTGAAAGTTCTCTCATCTATGGCACCCTAACTATCAAAACAATTTAGATGTCTCTATCTTCACAAAACTTTAAAAAAATGTTGATTCGTTTCTGTTTTTATTTTTATTTTTGATTCTTTGTTTGTTTGTTTGTTTTTAGAAGGACACAACTCTTAAAACAGAAAATGTAAAAGAAGAAAATAAAAACCTCCCCAAACAACCATGGGACAACCGAGGCAATAAGGTGCTAACTCAGTAAATACAAATTTGCGTAATACTTCAGATTTGGGCAGTTAGCCAAAGACCTAGTGAGGCAATCTGCTGATTCTGATGCAAATGAAAAACTCGAATGACTCCTTACATTCATCTTGACTGAGAAAACCATTACAGACTCTTTCACTTCCCCTTTTCCTTATGAAGCATATCTTTGAGATTGACACATGCAGAATTGTTAAGAATATATTTATGTAAAGTATACAGTTCTTCTATGAAAGCAACTGCAGCTAAGAGTTTAAGGGAGTGTGCTTGGGGTGGAGAGGTGAAATGTGTGAGGGGGGACTTGATCATGCATGACTGAGAAGTAATCCAACAGTGTACTGATGGGTACATAGGCTACACCAGCTGTGGGCTCGGACACTTTGCAGTTGTGCCATTTGGGTTCTGTTAATCTTTCTCTGCTGCGGTCTCCTCCTCATCAAAAAGGGGATATGAGTATTAATGTCTCTCTCGGAAAGTTGTTATGAAGATTACATAAATTCAGTTTCATAAAATATATAAAGTGCTCCAAACAGTGTCTGCTGTTCATGTTCTATGTAAGTTTTTATTTTTAATAGATTTGTTTATTTATTTATTTATTTATTTATTTATTTATTTAGAGAGGGACAGAGAGAGCATGAGCAGGGGCAGGTCAGTGAGAGAGGGAGACAGCGAATCCTAAGCAGGTTTCGGATGTCAGTGCAGAGCCTGAGGTGGGGCTCTATCCCACGAACCCATGAGATCATGACCTGAGCTGAGATCAAGAGTTGGATGCTTAACCAACTTAACCACGCAGGTGCTCCAATAGACTAACTTTTTAGAGCAGTTTGAGGTTCACAGGAAAATTGACATTTCCTATATGCCCTTTGTCCCATATATGCCTAGCCTCCCCCAATCTGCGTCATTCACTGGAATGTTGTATTTGTTATGACTGATGAACCTGCACTGTCACATCATTATCCCCCAAAGTCTATAGCTTACGTTAGGGTTCACTGTTGGTGTTGTACATTACGTGGGTTTTGACATATGTATTAGGGCATTATTTTAATAATCAAAAGTGCTTTGAGTGTTAGGGGCTAAATTGTGACACTTTTGTTACAGATGGAAGGGAATTTGGGGGGATTGTTAATGAAATTCCTTTCTATGAGGAAACTGGTAGTTCTTCCTCAAGTCCCTACACCACCCACTGGAAGTTATGATGGAGTCATCAATTAGTGGTCAAACATACATGACCTAATGGGGAAAAATGTGGTTTTTGTAAGAAGAAATCATGGTGACTGGGCCACTATGGTTCTTTGGAAGGTCACAACAAAAGGGAAGGAGTAAAGTTTCGACTTTAGAAAAAGTAAAAGAAAGTCTTCATATCAACGAAGATAACATTTTGATGTTATTGTATTTTGTAGAAGGAGGTGAATTAAATTTTGGTGAATTGTTTATGGTGAATTCTAACAAAAATTAACTATATTATTTTGGAGAAAGGAGAACAATAGTATGGAACTCATTGCCTGGGAGGAGACTAGGTTGAAAACCTAAATTAATGTAAGATCAATTTAGATAAATTCAAAAATTACCAGTCTATACTAAGGGAAGACAGAGATTTACTCACTTTCACCCTGGTGTAGATACCTGAACAAACATAACCAATATCTTTATCTTTCATAGTGATACCTCTCAACAGGCTACCATATTAACCTTCAAAGTGTGCTTGCCTCAGTCAACTGAAGCAAAGACATACAGAAACAGACCCGATTGAGAAAATGTTCTTAAAAAAAAAAAAACTACGGAAAAAAGACAAAGCTCATGCCCTCCTTTAGCTCAGAGAAAAAAAAATACTGGGAGAAAAAATGAAGGAGAATTACGTGCATGTTACAAACTTGAAAAGCATAAATATGTGTCACAGATTTAGAATGTTCTATAATGAAGTTCTGATACACCTCATCTATCTATCTGCACTAAGCTTATGGTGAAGACACAGAACCCTTGTCTGTGTTCTGAAATAGTCCAAATTTCCGTTCCTTTATTGTCCAATATGTGTGCACGCGTGGGTGCATGGGGGACAGGAGGGAATGCATGTGTGCTTTTGTGTAATTCTCTATTTCATGATTCTGAACTGGAATTGAACAGATACTGGAGCTTGCTACTGTTCATGTCACTTTCTTGGTGTCTACTTAGGCAAATACTCAAGGCTTAATAGAAGTTGAATCCTTTTAATGCAATGCTGCTGAGGAGGCTTTGCTTCCTTCCAATATGCTATGTGACATGTGACTCACTTGCTTTCCGTATTATCCAGGGAAATGCTGGTTCCTTCCTCAGGAGTCTTCTGTGTCCTACTGTGAGGCAGTATGAGGAGAGTAGGGCCATTAAACTTGTTTGGACTGAGAGAATCACTTTCTGCCTGGTTGGAGTCTAAGAAGAAACACTATGGAGCTTCACGAATGGAGTGGCCAGACTGCCCAGGGAACATTGGTAAACCCACTGTTACCCTCCTTCCTGCTCCCCTCACCCTCTGCCCGGAGGATTCGGCGGCCAAAGTGGTGTCCCATTTACTCGTGCCCCATAACATGTGGAGTGCGCTAACAGTATCTGCAATGAAACATTATGCTTTCTGGATAATTGCTCTGATCACTTATATCATTTCTTATTAAAAATGTATATATAGCTCTTAAAGAGGGAAGAGGAGGGAGAGCTGGGGGAGGAAACTGCATTTTAGAGGTGTGCTTGTTGCTTAATTTTTTTTCCATTTATTTAATCATCCCTTTAATATTTCCTTATAATTCACATTTTAATAAAACCACACCGAGGGTCAGAGAGGTCGACTAATTTACACACAGTGCATGGCTAGGAAGCCGAGCCAGTGATCTCTCTATTACACAGTAAGTTCCACAAAGTGCCGAATTAAGACCTCAGTAACACCAGCCAAGAAACACTGCATTAATTATATGGATGGTTCATGCAGGGTAGTTTTTGGGTCTGAATTATATGCATCTTTGGCATACCTTTTTTTTTTTTTTTTTTTACTTTGTGTGGAGAACTGGAGATTCGTTAACCACTATACAAGACTGAAGACCGGACATTAAAAAAAAAAAAAAAAAGATAATGTTTAAATTCATAAATGTGTGAATGCTTTGGCATACACCGAGATAGGCTTTCAACTTCCTTTCACCTTACCTTTCTTCCACAGCTTAATTACACACTTTTTTTTTATTGAGGCAACAAATTCTTTCCTCTTTAGATCTGTACCCCACAACAACCCAGAGCTCAGAACATAAACAAAGACACATTTGGAAGCTCCTGCGGAGACCGATATCCAAGATCAACAGATCCTGCAATTTGCTACTTCCTCCTCCCCCCCTCTCCTCCGAGGGGGCTTATGTAAGTCTCCCCTGGGGCGATGCATGTATGGTTTTACAGAGATGACTGAAAGCTATGGCTGGAGCAGTTATATTAGACCTCCGTAAAGGAGTAAATGGGTAATACTTAACGTTCAGTAAGCTCATTTATAGGATCCCAAATATTAATAAATGAGTGCAATCGACACAGTCTGACACCAACACGTTGGAATTTATGACTTGTAACAGCAGAGGCCATGAATCTGCCAAAGCATCTTTTCAACGTTTTAATATAATTGGGAAGCCTGAAGCCACTAAACTATCTATGAATTTCCTGTATTTGCCCTGATTTGCTCTTGAACATCCACAAAGTCTGGAGCCTCGTATAAAACTTTAGAAAGGGGGTTGGTAGTAGAGCTTTTCTTTTAATGTTTGGAACTTGGGACAGCATGCGTTGCAATTTCCGGGCAGTTTAGTACCATTAGAGCAAAAGCCGGATAAATCCGGCTTCCTATTTTCACGTTGTAGAATTCTATATTAAGGGCCACGAACGAAGAAACACATATCAGATGAGCAGCTTGTCCTTTAAAGTGAAAAGCTCCCTTCACCGGGACATTCAGAACCTTCCCAAAATGGACTTGTTTTCAGCTTGTTCAACTTTTCCTCCTCCCGACTGTTTTTTTTTTTTTTTTTTTAAGTTTCATGTCCATGTTTGGTGACAATTTATTACTTGAAGTCATCTTCCAAGAGCGAGCCGGAAATGTCTTTGTAAAACAGTCCGAACAAACTTCATGTGCAAAACAAACGCATCGCGGATCAGTAGGGACAGTTCCTAAGCAGAATGTGTTTTAAAAGTTTGCCCGGAAGAATGCTGCGTGGAGCCTGGAACATATTTTCTCGTAGAGATGTTATGAATAGTTGTCAGTTCTAAGGTCAGGGCTTTGAGGCCATTTGTCTTGTGAAGTGGCCGCACTGTAGAACTGTTTTATTCATGCTGTTTTGTGCTAATTTAGGATACTATTATGTATCCTATTATCCTAATAGGATACATCACCTATTAGGACAGTGGATCCAGCGTGCTGGATAGCATCATATGCATGATAGAGTAACCCAGCTCCAGCATCAGTGAACTTCTATTATTCCCCCCTTAGAGGGTAAGGACTGCGACATGGGTGCATAAATTAGAATAATACATGATTCTAATGATGATCATGATCTGCCCAAGGATCAAGTTGTGCAGTTTGGGGTAAACTCCCCCCATTTTCCTTACACACATACGTAAGTAAGAGTCTTCTGGTGTCACCATGTTAGGTTGGGTTCGTGTTATGATTCATCAGCCGTGTGATCCTGGGGAAACACCGTCTTGGGAAAACATTACCAGCGTTTGGCTTATACACTCCTTCTCTACCTTTCCTTGCTTCCTGCTCCTTTAGGACTCTGTGTATCTGCTTTTCCCTACCTGTCCTCCGGCTCGCTGTCAGGGCTAGGGTTGTACAGCACACTGGCCAACTCGTTGTGGCTTAAGCAGACTTCTCAGGTGGCTCTAAAGCACACGGAGACCAGGAATCACTGGACCACCACTTGTGCACGTAAAGGATGTCCCGGCCCCTCCCGCTTCACCAACAATCAGCATCGTTTGCTGTCTGCCTACCCTGCTTCTGCTTTTCCCAGTGTCCTAAATCCTTTCCGTTCTGCTGTGAGTGAACACGCTGGGAGACCGCCCTTTCTTCTCTTAGACATCCTTATAGAGATGTAGGCTTGGTTCAGACACTGTGCTGTGGCTCCATTTCACTACGTAGAGTTTCCTAGGGGAAAAGCCTTCCTCCTCTTTGGTCGCCATCCTCACCATTTATACTCAAGAAGGTACATGGGGATTAGAGCACAACATGCAGTTAATGAAAAGAACAATAAATACTTGGTCGAGTGGCTAAAAGCTACCACAATTTGATTAAAATAGATGGCTGTATTCAATCAGTAAATCTCCGTTTCTGAGCAGGCCAACGTGGCCTTGCCCAGTGGAGCAAAAGCAGGATGCCGGGTCCTGCCCTGGGACCTCAGGAATGGAGGTGGATCATATTTCAGAGGGGGACAGTGTGAGCATCAGAGTTAGCGGAAGTAAGGGCAAGGGGAAAAGGTATCTTAGTAGTTTCACATCTGCTTTAGGCGAGTTCTTTAGAGATCTCTTTTGAAGATCCAAAGGTCATGCCTCAGTAAGTCTTAAGGCTCTTGGAATCTAGCATATTGCCAGAGGAAATTTAGTGCCATTTTACAAATCATAAAGGTAATTTAGGCAAAGAGGAGTGGAATAAGCATTTGTAATTTGTGCTTTTTAAACTGCTATAGTGAAATCCATCCAGTGGATAACAATTAGCATTAAAAAGGGAATGGAAAAAAATCAAAGCAAATTGCATTCGGTAAGAGTTAAATTTATTTCGTGGACTTTTGTTTCAGTGACGTAGACATGCATTCTGAGTCATGATGTAAAATGCATCTTCCACTGAGGGTTTTGGTCAAAACTTTAAAAGCTATTGGTCTGTGCTAATGGTTTATGTAAGATGTATAAATAGTCATTTTTTATAGGCTAGGGTTAGAGGAATAAGACATATGGGTACAGATTATGGCCTCTCAGGTTCTATGCCTATAGCAAAGGCTAGTTTCCTCAGGGGGAGAAAAGCCAGTAGACTTGGGGCAAGTAATTAAATGTCTAAACTGCTCAAAGGCATATATAAGATAAGACCACTTATCCTGTGACATTATTCTATTCTGTAAAAACTAAACTCTTGTAAATCAACAAGCAACACTATTAACTAATAAATCATTGTTCAAATAAAACTCAGAAAATATTTAAGTAAATATGCCAGTATACTCATATATTTTCTTATTAAACTTTAATCATTCCTCAGCCTAATCCTATTTTTTTCACTCCTAGAAATAAGTACAAACTTGGTCCGAATGATTTTTTTTTTCCTCCTTTGGGCTGGTCTGCCACTTTTATATTTAGCTTTCTTCTTCTGTCTCCTTTTTGTCAAAATTCTCTGTTTTCCTCTCTCCACGCCTTTTGCTCCAATCAGAAGTGAGAGAGAAATGGGATGGTCTTTTTCTCTTACGATGGTCTTTTTCTAATCAAGAGTAATTTTCTTCCATATCAGTATTTCTTTTCTCTTAGCCCCCTTTGAAGCCTGAAGCTAGTATAAAAGCTAATTTGAAATTAGCATACAATCGGGTTCCTTATTAGTCTCTATAGGCATTTTTTTGCAGATGTATAGCTTGGCCAGGGTCACAGATCCCTGACGGAAAATTGCTTCTTTTTAAAGGGCCCAAGCACATATTTCTTTAGAATATATAAAAATATTGCTCAAAGAACAATATGGCATTTAAGGGGAGATATGAATTGATTGTCTCATAGTACACTTACAGAAACACCTTCTGTTTCACCTTACGTACCTGTCAAAATAAATAGCAAAATGACTCAAAAATTGTGCCTTTAAAAAATTAATGGTGATTATGTCCCGATCAAGTCCAACCTTGTATTTTGACTGTCTGTGGGGAAAGTATGTCAAAATAGAATTTGGTATATAGGAAATGTCAGTGACTTAGATCAAGCTTTTTCTCTACAAGATCCTTCTTGAATTATCTAATCTAAACATTTTTTTTTTAAGTTAACCAACTATCACTAGTACCTACGTCAGAAAATTTCACTCTGGGGTCTATATACCATCTGAAATTTTATGTAAAATATATGAGTATCTACAGTTTTTAATGACTTATTTTTTTAATGTGTTAATATGTAATTGGAATGCACCCATCCTAAAAGATGATTTCTATGAGCTACGACAATTATATACACCTGTGTAGTTACTACTTAAAATAATATATAAAAGATTTCCATCATCCAGAGTTCCCTGGGCACCTTTTCCAATCAATTTCCTATGCACCACAGAGCAACTACCGCTAGAAATTAGTTTTGGTTATTTTTGGAAGACATCTTAATGGAACCATACGATAGATATTCATTTTTGTCTAATTCTAATGTTTGCTAATTTCATTATGTTATTACATCTATCAGTACTTAGTTCCTCTTCACTGTTGAGCAGTATTCTCCCATATGACTATACCAGATTTCAACTCTTTTTTTTTTTCTATTGATGGACCTTTGACTTGCTTTTCACTATCATAAATAAAGGTGCTATGACCATTCTTTTACATGTATATTTGTGGACATACCTTTTAGTTTTTAGGGGGAGACGTGTAACTACCTAGGAGTGGAATTGTAGGCTGTTTCGGTAGGTATGTTAACTTTATTAGGAACAGATCTGTGGTTTTTAATAAACTCTCAAAAAGAGCTTTACATCCCAAATTTAATTTTTTTAAGAAACATTGCTTTTAGGGCATGAGTGCAGATGTTTTTGGTTATTTTAAAGTCTTTTCTCACTTCTCCTTAGGCTTCACTTACTGTAAAATGAGTGCTGGACTATGTCTTATGTCTATAATGCATTAGTGCATCGGTACCTGTTGAAATGAAATGTTTTTAATAAGTTCTTGGATAATAACTGATTCATATAATAGAAGAAACCCACTAGAATATCAAGTTCATAAGGACGGAAGCATTATTGTCTTCACTGCTGTAACCCAAGCACTAAGATCCTACTAGCACAGAGTAGGTGTTCAATAAACATGTGCAAAATGAATGAATGAATGAATGAATGAATAAATGAAGTACTAGGAATATGTTGGAAGGCATTGTAATCACTTTTAAATAGCGTTTCCCTTAATTCTCACAGCCAATCTTTGAGTTAATTCCTCTTATTACTTTTAATGAGTGGAGAAATCTGGCACTGAGAGGTTAGGTAACATGCCCATTGTCACATGGCAAACAAGCCAGGATTTGAATCCAGGTGGTGTCACTGCAAAGCCAACAATTTCAGCTCATTAAAAAAGACTACATGTCTGTGTGTCTCTTGCTTTTCAAGTTTTGTTTCAAGAAGTCAAAATAGCCTTCTCATACTTTCTAGCTGTATCTTTTTGGAAGGAAAAATCCTGGAGAGGAAATTCCACTCACTGGTTTAGGATGGTAATGGTATTTGTCCATTTTTAATTCTCATAATTAAATGGATTTTCCTTGAAATTACATTCTGGTTTATTTCTATAATGGAAGTAGGGGTCCCACTTCACTTTTATTATAGATAAAGGATATGAAAGTCCTCATACATAGTTCTTGAATATGTTTGTTTTCTCTTATCTTATTTTCTCTTGCATCATTTCAGGTAAGGCTGAAAGTTTTGGTGTTTTTTATGTAGGTTAAGAAGAATGTTGAATCTGAAGTGCATGACTGCTGTTACGTGGTGTCATGGGTTTTGGGACATTGTGATAGGATGCTATCATCCATTTTCATAATTCTTGTCATTCCTCATTACTAAGCTTTGTTTAACTTATTTTTTTAAACTTATTTTTATTTTTCATTTGAGAGAGAGGAGGAGAGAGAGAAAGAGAGAAAGAGAGAGAGAACATGAGCAGGGGAGAAGGGCAGAGGGAGAGAGAGAGAAAGAGAATCCTAATAAGGCTGCATGCTGCAACCCTATGTGGGGCTAGATCTCACGACCCTGGGATCATGTCCTGAGCCAAAGTCAAGTGTCAGACACTCAACTGACTGAGCCACCCAAACACCCCTCATTACTAAAGTTTTTAGTAGTGTAATTCTCCATCTCCTCAGTCTTTCTTGGGTTACTGTGGTCCCCCCCTAGCTTCCAGGGAGATTGAAGATGGGTCAGTACATTGTAACAGACTGGCTTTGTCAACAGATGGTGAATTTGTTTTCTGTTTAAAAAAGCTCATCCCTCGCTATCTCTGCAGAACTTCCTCATATCTGATTTCTGCTTCTGCTTATTTTAACAGAAAGATTTAAATAGTGGATTCTGATTAATATTTATCTCTATGTAGCCAAACCAGGACCAGATAGGCTTCAAAATGGCATCTGTTAATGAAATTGCTTCCCAATTATTATATTAGGTGGAGACCTACCCCCATTGGTAAGACATAATGACCTCACATCTCTCCACTGTATCATGTAATGCTCACGAGTCTCCCGTGAGTGCTTTAGAGGCAGTTCTCTTTTCCTGTAGTGAGGCAGAGATAAACAAGATTTTGAGGCTAGAAAACAGTGACCAGAAATTGGTTTATAAGCCTAAATGTGCTAATCGTATTTGCTTTTGCCAAAGTGAAAATAAATAAAGGAAACCTCATTTAAAATGGAGTTGGGAAGCCCATTAGAGGGAGCTTTCATGAGCTACCACTCATCATACTAAGCACACTTTACATTTCCCAATAGAAAGACGCTTACTTTGCATACCCAACACGAGGAAAGAAGAATTTCTCCTTGCCCAACAACAGCCCAGCCAATGAAAACTCAGCAGAACAGCCCTTCCCAATTCCTTCCTTTCCCTTATAAAAGCAAGCCACTCTCTTCTATCTTGCATATGGTTTCCCATATTTGCTTGTCCCAAAGTGCTATTCCTCTGCTATTTCTGAATAAACTCTATTTGCTGGTAAAATAACAGCTCTTTTGTTTTTTAAGCTCAACATCACCAATAAGGAAAATTCTCCTATCAAAATTTTATGTGCTTTTATATCTCTTTTGCAGAATGCTTTATTTAACGATATGAAAAATGATCTGTATCAAGAAAAACTTACGAGTCCCTAAGCTTCTTAGCTTAGTTCACAAAGAGAGTAGATCTGAAATTCTTTAAAATTAGGTCCATTTTCTATTCCAAGGATAGGGCTGCAAAACAGTCCCCAATTCATTAATATCTGTCATTCTAAGTGACAATTAAAAGCAATATTTCTTAAGCGACAGTCCCAAATAAAAGTGCTATGAATTAAAAAAATAATTTGTTGTTTTTAATCCAATCACTTCCTTCTTCTTATAGAATAGTCCACAAAATAAAACCAGAGCTGTTATTTTACCTTATACTCTCAAATGCCAAACAAGATTATGATTCCTTGCTTATGATCTCCTGTAATTCTAACCAATTCTGTGAAAGCACAGAGCTATTTTGGCATTTCACGTTTCTGCTGCTTCATCATCAAAGCCAAGCTCTTTTGCTGCAGCCTCTTACCACATTCATAGCACATACATCTCTGAACAACCGTGTTTTCAGTCATCTTTTCAACAGAGGACTCTAATCTTGTGATTCTCAAATGCCATACCAAATTTAGGTTTTGCTGACACTTCCCTGATTTTCTAGGATTTAAAACATTTTCAAATAAAGTTTTGAAGCAAATGATGACAAGGTGTTTTCATGCTTATATAACCCATCTCAGAGCTATTCCAGACTCAAGATGGAATCATAACCCTGTACCAAATAGAAGAGAGAACAGCACGTTATTCTGGTAATCAGAGCAGTAGTGTTTTCAGGTGTTCGGTGTCATTCTACCAACCAACAGGGAAGCCAAAGAGCAAGAAGTTAATGTGGCTGTTTTAAAATAAAGGCGTAGACATGCTGTTTTTGTTTGAGCTTTTGAATGTGTGTTTTAATACAAATAATACATTGAAATTCTGTGCACTGAAATGAGGGAACTTGATGAAAGACTTTTGTCAGATTTAGCCTGGGGGTAGAGATGCCACCGACCAGTGACATTGTTTAAGAACTGCCGGGAACCAGATGGTGAGGTCTGAGTTGGGAGAGTTAAGGACACGGTTGACTCTATACATGCGAAAGAAAGAGGATAATTCACCAAATGGATTTCTCAGTCACAAACTTTAAAGTACTTAGAAAAAAAAGCACCTTTACGTACTGATTCATTAACTTTGTATGTGTAGATAGAGGTTGTGTGGTTAGAATTATTTGCTTGTGGAATTTGAGGTGATACTTTCAATAGGGTTGTTTGAAGTGTAAATAAAATTGAGCAAAGCTACAGGATTTATATAGCAATTTAAGGGTAATGGGTGTTTTTATATGTACTATCACTTTTTTATCCTTCTCATAAGACATTCCGGTAGGTCTAAATTATCATCCCTAATTTATAGCGAAGAACACTGAGGTTCAGTTGCCCAGAATTGTACAGCCAAAAGAGGTGACACGTATGTCCTTACTTAAACCCATGACTGGAGAGGTCATGCGTTGAATCTCTTTATTGTATGTTCTATTTTCTTTTTTGCCTTATGCTTCCTATGTTTCTTTTGTTTCAGATTTTTTCCCCCAGCTTTCTTAAAATCACTAAAGACTTTAGATCTTGCTCCCCAGGGAGTGTGTATAGGCTTGTACGTAACGTTTATTTCTGGATGGTTTATTGCAGATATAGGATGGCATCTCAATTAGATTGCACACTATTTGACTTTAGGAAAATTACATTCAAGTTAAGACTTTGCCCATTTTATGGGAGCTGGACTGTGCCACAATACCTATGCAACTGGGATTGCCAGATACTGGGAACTGATCCAGCTGGGACCAGTTCGAATGACAGAGGTGGTATATGAGGCCCAAGTTTTAAGAATTTGGCTTTAAGAATTTTCAGTTGAGTAAAATGAAGCTCAGATTGGGTAAGCTAGGCTATAATTGTGTCTTGAGTCCAGCTGGCAAAATTGATCACCTTTCAAGGATTCCTTTAATGGGTATGAAGTGGTACAACTCTTAATTCTGGAGTAATGCTATGAAGGTACACTGTGGAGACTGTTTGTCTTGCTTTGTGCCCTCTGCTGGGTCACACTTATTAGCCATGTGACCTGGGAAAAGATATTTATCCTTTGCTGCTTCGGTTTTTATTTTAATAAGCTTCATCAGATTGCTGTGAAGATAAAAGGAAAGAAGACATGTAAAATTCTTGGAACAGTGTCTAAAACAAGGTAAACATTCAGCAGAGGTTGTTATTATTATTATTATTATTGCAGTAGTAGCAGTATTTAATTGGGAGTAGTATAACTGGCAAAAGCAGCAAAGGAACCAAGGGGAGGGGGGAAGTAAGTGCACGAGGACGATAGTTTCCAAGTAGGTTTTGAATGCTAAGATTATCTGAGGGACAAGGTAGACATCTAGCTTTGTGCCTTGAGCCAACGTTAGAGAACAGATAAATTGAAAACACACTGACATTGAGGAGGAACCTTGGTGATGCTATTGAACAGACTCAAGGAGCAGTGTAGAAGCCTAAGAGGCTGTGCTGAACTGAGGGCCTGGACCTGAGTGGTCTTAAGTTGGACCAGCTTGTATGAAGAATAGCATGTGGGGCACCTGGGTGGCTCAGTCAGTTAAGTATCCGACTCTCAATTTTGGCTCATGTCATGATCTCACAGTTTGAGTTCTGCATTGACTGTGTAGAGCCTGCTTGGGATTCTCTGTCTCCCTCTCTCTCTGTCTCTCCCCCACTCAATATCTCTCTGTCTCCAAAAATAAACATTAAAAAAAAAAATTAAAAAAGAAAACAATCTGAAAAAAGGAAAAGGATAGCATGATTTGAGCCTACATAATACTTGTAGACCTGTAAGTTGCATCTTCACATTGGCCTGAGAATCAGGATAGGATTAAGTTGGGATGCCTACCTGTGGGAGTCTGAAGGGAAGAAAAAGGCTGGAGTCTTGGAGATGAGCTGAAAATGAAGTGCTAAATTCTTTTCTATGAACACTAATCACTGTAAGAGTTCACAGGAGGAAGAATAAATCAATAAAGTGGGAGAAATTCACTGTAGCTATGGTGGAACCAGAGCTGAGTCTTAGGTGATGAATAAGATTTGTGTGAAGAATAAGCAGAGGAAAAGAGGGAGTAAAAATGGTCAGAGGCCTTGAGACTGGGGTGAGGGTGAGGCGTATTCGTAAGTTAGTAGTGCTCTTGTTCTGATTCATACACAGTTGTGGATAAAATGTCCTCAAGTGGGAAAGACTGGATTAGGAAGTATTTTTATCAACCTGGCACAGAATGACAAGGAAAGCAAAGGGAGTCATTAATGGTTCTTAAGAGAGAAGTGACATATAACACCCAAAACCAGGAATTACACATCACATAAAATAGTGTTCAAAGAAAAATAGTTTGAGAAACAGTAAGACAATGGAAAACCATTTTCTGAATACCAACATGGCATGTATGATATAATTTATTTTATTATTACAATCTTGTGTTCAGGTGCTAATGTGACAATTTTCCTGAAAAAGGAACTGAGATTTAGAGAGGTAAAGTGACATGCCCAAGGATCAGATCCAGGTGTGCTTGATTCCAAAGCATGCTCTGTTTTCCTGTGCTGGGTGGTTGTCCACAACATAAAGGAGGTGGGGAAAAGCTAGAATGAACCATGCAATCAGGGATGAAAGTCCAGATGAAAGAAGGGGCATGGGACAAATACAGCTTCCTCAATAAAAGGTAGCTTTCCTTCTCTTTCTTTTCCAACCATAGCGTTTATATCTTTCTTGTTGCCAGTCTCATTCATCTTGTATTCAAGATATTCTTATACCTGTCTTATCCTTACTATCCTTACTCCTGCTGATTGTGTATGTTTTGTTTTGGTTTTGGTTTTATTTGTATTTTTTTTTTCCCTGAGTGCTTTTTGCAACATCTTAATACAAATCACCAAGGGAGATTTGTGAACTCAGGAGAGTGCACCCTCCATGGAAAGCAAGCCAGGCAAGCTTTTGAAGTAGAGCAATCTGGTTTTGTGTCATAGATTCACCAGTTACCAACTCGGTGCTTTTAGCCAATGCACATAATTTTTTTTTAAGAACCTCAGGTTTCTCATCTATAAAAAGTATGAGAATAAGACATTATGCATGGGATTGTGGGGATGAAGGGTGTCAAGCATAACATGTCAAGCACAGTTCCTGAATCATATGGAATAATCATGAATTTTGTTATCTTCTCCCTTCCTTTCCATGAATTGAACTATTAAATATTTAGGGAATGTCTTATAGAAAAATGGAAGTGTATGAAAAAAATAATAAAAGTTAAGTGCATTAATAAAAATGTAAGTAAATAAGGAGAATAGTTTGATTGATGATCATTCTATAAATCATGGTTAATGATGCTTTGTTCCAAAAGCTATATATATTAGTCTTTAGACAAAGCTTCAGTTCATAACCTGTACATTCATTAAACCTGAAATAGGCAAATGGATTGCTCTCAAAAGTCAATAGACTGAAGAGAATCACTTCTTAAGGAACATTTTTTATTTGTTATTGGCCCATTTGGACCTCAAGGATAAAAGATACTACTTATCAACTAATTTATACAATGATGAGAGAGATAATATAATGGATGAGAGAGCCAAGAGGAAAAATTATTTCAATAGGTTCAAATAATGGACCCAAACTAACCAGATAAAATTTAATAGAAATCAAAGTCAAGACCTGTGCTTAGGTTCATGCTATTAATTCTATACATAGGAGAGAAAAGACTTGTCCAGAACATGATTCATATGAAACCTATCTTGGAATTTTTGTTGGCCAAATGAGCTTATAACATGAATTGATTTTGAAAAATAATCAGAGCGGGAGATAAGGGAGTGAAAAAGGAGTTGGGGCAGTGGGAGATTTTTAAAGGGTTTGTATTATTTTTTCTACTAGTATTTATTTAACATCATCTAGTTGAGTATTATACCAATCAAATCTTTCTTTCTTTTTTTTTTTTTATGTTTGTCAATGTTCCCAAAGTCTTTGAGCTAATAGATGTGTTCGCCTCTGTCCCTGAGCCAAAATTCTGTCTCCTTCTGCATGTTATGTTTTAGTAAATACACCTCTTTAGCTGCCCAATGAGGGCAAGGGAGTTTGTGCTGTAAAATGCAGAGGAGATATTTTGTTGTTTTCATGCAATTTGCATGTGTGCACATCTAGGGAAATGGGAGATGGTGTTCAGGTCCCAAGCATGGAATTTTTTTTTTGCCCCAAATGAGGTTCTCCAAATGTTCCAGTCAACTCTTTGCTCTGACATTTTCCTACTCATTGAAATTTCTGGGATTCTATCATCCTTTGAGGATGCTCAGTGTGCTCACTGCGGGCCTGGAGAGTGCATCTGTGAATATTTGTTGCAGCCATGGTCACTGGCTGTTCTAGTTAGGTGAGCAGTGCAGAGCTCTATGTATATAACTGTGAATGCCACAACCATCACTACCTATTTTGGTGCTCAAGACGAGTCACCTTCTAAAACAACTAGCCCTTTACCCTACTCAGTGACATGCTGCCATCTAGAGTCTTGTATCTGGCCAAAGAATGTCTACAAATTGGCCGTGGCTGCCTATCCTCCTTGCCCCACCTCATGGACGTGTGGCTTCCAAAGTCAAACACACAACACAAACAAATGAAACCATGCAACCTGACTTCAGTCTCTTTTCAATATTCAGTAGAGAAATATTGGATTTTTCTGAAGCTCATTGAATCTTCTCTTCTTCTAGCTATCTTGTAGGGTACCACACCACAGGTGAGGGAAAGAAAGTCTTAGTGTTACAGGCTTTTTTCTTCTCTACTGGTGAGACTATTCTTTTAGAATGGTGAGACTAATTTTTCAGAAAGTTAGTCAGGAAAAGTAATATTGATATGGAAGTCATTAATAGAAAGGTTTTCCTTTCGGATTTGTGCACATATATGTGTGGGAAGGGTGGGGGTCCAAAGCAGCACAAAACTTCATGTATGGCACCAGTGTAACCTTGCTCTGTAAATTTGCTTCCATCATCAGATCTTCCATATCCTTAAAATTATGCACTTCATGGTGAGAGTAATCTCTCTTCTTGGATACCTGAAATTATCTTCAGCCACCACGTCAAGTCCCCTTGTGATAGGAGCAGATTCCGTTGAGGACATTTGGTCAAGATCACACTTCCACGCTTCCTCACCCAATGGACATCTGTTGTCCCTTAGTAATCCTGAATTACCAAATAAAGTAAACATAGACACATCAGTGGACATATCTGCACATTCATCTTTTATTGAACTCCCTCTTGTTAAGTCACAGGAGTATTTCCTTCCAGAAGACAATGACAAAAGTGCCATCAAGATGATTGAATGGGCTGAAGGCCAAGCCCTCTGAGGAACGTTTGTATGAATGGAGGACATTTCCTTTGTAGAAGTGAAGAAGTGAAGACAGTAGACATGGCAATTATCTTTGTATACATGAGGGGATGATGTATATAGTGGATTGCTGTTTAACTTCAGAGGGAAGAGCTCAGATTCAGAAATAGAAGTTTTAGGGAGACCGATGAAATAACAGGTTTAAAATAGCCAGAGCTCTTTAAATAATGAATTCAGCTGCCCTTGTGAAGCAGTGGATTCCCAATTATCAAAATCGTATAAACAGGGCTGTCTGAGAGAAATTTGATAGTGGTGAGAGAACTACATGTGTAACGGAGGTTTCTTTCAAACTGAAGGCTCTATAATTCCATGAGTCTAGATCCAGGGATGCTGTTACCATATTTCCATCTCTCACACCTTTTTAAAAGGTTTGCTCTTCCTTTAACTATTTCTGGCATCTATCTCCAATCCTTAGGTTTCTATGCTCAATAATATGAATAATTTAAATGAGTAAGCTGAATGGATGGTATTACACTCTTAGGTACATTTCTCAACCAGGCCTGTTTCTTCACTTTGAAAAAAAATGCAACATTGCTTTCGGCAATTACTTTATGACTGTACCTTCCTCTGAGTGGGAGGATGCTGAATAAGGAAAAAAAAGTCATTAAATATAGGAAGTGGCACTAAAGTTGTTTTTATTTGTTGATTCATGAATCTAGGCATATGTATGTTTGCTAATATAACCTGTGGATTAGAAAAACTCATCATTTGTAAATGTTTTATTTCAGTGACTTTGATTATTCACAATTACATGGAACCAAAACTTGCCAGGGTAAAACATAAGAGTCATTCTTAACTTGATTGGTAGTGAAGTAAGACATTCTGAAGATGTACTTCTTTTCTGTTTGAGTGATATTTTACTCTTGATTAAGAATTGGTCAATAGAAATCAAATTTCCCAAATCTGTCTATTAAGATGCCACTTCTTCCAGCTTTTAAAAATGTACATAGAACTTAGCAAGTAATTATTACATAGGAATGTTGCTTTATGCTGTTTCCTTTTCCACTTACATAAAATTTCATTTAAGAGGAAGATGTCAAAATATATCTTCCATATAATATGATTTAAAAGCAAATAAAATCTAAAGAAGACATAATTGAAAATTGACTGCCCGATTTCTGGAAACATGAAAAAGAATATCATAGTCATAGCCTAAAGATATTTCCCAACACGCATGGCATAAAATTTATGTAGCTCTCAAAAACTTCCAGAATGTAGGAAGGTGTCTGATCATTTATTCAATAAACTTTGTTAAGTCTTGAATAAATACACTCAGCATTATTACAGTTGAATTTCCTTTTTGGAGGGGAAATTTTCAGCGTTCTTGAATTTTAGGGTGATGTTCTTTTCATGGAAAACAGAAAACAGACACAGTACATTATGAGACAAAGGCGAAATTCTCAAGCCATCACAGTAATTAGATTCATTAATTATAATTAGAGATTTGGGAGACAACCTTCATGGATTAATCTGCCACAGTTTAGGGAATTGCAACTAACTGTGGCCTTAGACCTAGGTTTATATAGATAAAAATAATGCAATATTGTAGAATTTGTACTATCACATTTTATGTGCTAAGTACTTACAGGGTTCTTCGTTTTAAAATAGTTTCCTTTTTTTTTTCTCTCTCTCTAAGTAATGTAGATGGATGTTACACACTATGGTAGTAAATATTCCATATACAATGCCTATATGGTTATTTAGATTATTTGAATGGAAATTGAAATAAATAGGTGGTCTGCCGTATCTATACTAAGATAATAGTATTTAGAAGAAATAGAATGTTATTTTTAATACTCTAAAATTAGAAATCCAGTAAGTAATAAATTCTGATAGGTAGTCCAGACCTAGCTCAGACCTCTATAATGTTTGAGCTGACAAGGTGAGTCAGTACAGCTCTCAAATGTGCCGCTGGCAAGGTGCCCCGACCAAAGTCAGAAAACATGCAATATTCAGAGAAACGAACATGTAGAATTCTAGAAAACTGAACAGAATTGCAGTCATAAGCTCACAGAGATAATACAATCTTGTTTTCAGAAACAATTTAGGCAGACAATTAAGTGAACTTGCACGTAGGGTTGACTCCAGAGTAGGAACTTTTCTAGTGTCAAAATGTAATTCTAGGTACTTGATAACAGAAAGCATTTCAGAGGAGGTAAAATACAGAAAATAGTGTTTTCCACACACATACACCAACATATTGAGATGGGAGACATTACAGTATTCAATTATTTCCTTGTATTTTTATTTCCCACTCAGGAGTTGTTTTGAGAAAATACCCATGTAGTAGTTAATTTTGATGACTGGATTGATGGATTGTGGTCTGAGGACAAGGAAACACTTCTCGTCTCTGGGATGTCTATTCCGAATTACAAACAAATGTATTCCTTTTCATCATTAATGTATAGCCTTTGCTGCTAGTCCCTAGAGCTTTACATTGAGAGTAGTTTGAAGCACAATTTAATTTAAAAACATCTGTGCCATTGCAATAGAAATGATACATAAAGTTTTTCAGGACACACTCAAGGAAGTAAGCGAGAAAAAGAGCAGGAGAAAGGAGAATTTAGCAGCACTTTCTTTTCTCCTGTGCATTAATTGGAGGGTCTTGGGGGACGGCCGGGGAAAAGAGTGCAGCTACACTAACACCATGGGCTGGAAATTCTGCCACATATCCATTGAGAGAAAAAATGCCTTAAAAATATTTTTCAAATGATTTAGAGTTGGCTAAATCCGATGCATGTTTTTACCATGAATTTTCCATTTAAAATGTTTAAAAAAATAGGGTTTTAAAAAGAAAATGTAACCATATGTTACTGATTCATTCACACTTATCATATTGTTTTGTGTGAGCAAGCTGGTGTCCAAAATAATTTAGTTTTTTTTCAACCAGGAAGTCACATTTTTACAGCACCAAAAAGGACCTTGAACCTGGAAAGTTTCAAATTTCATTTTAAACTCAGAACCCAAGGAATTTGAGTGGGTTCTAAACTTGGCAATGTGCCTTCACCCTAGTTAACATATTGATGGAGTTACATATTCACGAACATATGGGTTAAAAGTGGAGCTGTTAATTCTGTTTTGATATTGATGCTAGATATATTCAATTTGACTTCCTAGTTTGTTTGCCACGAGGAAACAATCAACCACTTATTTTGTTATTTAAAAAACTTTACATATCGACCCATATCCTTAAATATACAATAAGTGTTATCAAATATGTAACAAAGCTGGTGTATGGAAAATGCATAATTTTCCCTAAGGGTTATTTGCTAATATGGAACACAGGCCTCTAAAATGTGATGAAAGGGAGGACTGTGGAACAATGGGTCATGATGGCTAATTTTATGGGGAACACATGCATACAATGTAATTTAAAACACATGCTAGAGCAGTTATAGTAAAAGGCTCAGAGAATTAGAATGGAATTCTGCTTCATAAAAAAAGAAAACAGTTCCCTCTTTCTCCCGACAAAATTGCATTTCTCCTCTAGGAAAGAGATCCCATTCACTAATGCTTTAGCAATTGCAAGGCCCACCCGCGAGCTCACGTCTATTCTCGCAATCTCCTCTTCCAGGTATGGCCCATCCTCTGCGGTTGACTGTTCAGAGATATGACATGACATTGATGGCAAACAGTCTAATATGTGTCTGGCATCTTTTTAGTGCAATATTTATTAACTGTTCTTCAAAACTAAAATATAGTGTGCTATTTATTTAATCTGTGTCTTAAGCAATGTACTATAGTCTATTAACATAGGAACTTTAAGGGAGAGGAACAGATCATTCTGTCCATTCTGTTTCTAGACAGATGCTTTAGGCTTACTTAAGGTGCAAGCCTAAAGCAAGTCAGACTGTTGAATGTACTGTTTTGAAGATCTTCTGGAGTGATAAGACTATAACCTTGGAAGCAACTGGTTGCAGTAATATAATCACCAGCTTTTTATTCATGCTTCTCGACTCCAAAAGAAAACAACAAAAAGAAAATTCTTTCTCTTACTGTGATTTCAGCTTATTTTCTCTTCCTTTATTTAATCTTTTATGAAGATGAAGAACAATTTGTTGGTAACTTCATCAGAACTCCTCATATCCTTACATATAAATGTTAATCATCAAAGTTCAAAGTAATTTTGGAAAATTTTGTTGACATTATTCTTATAAAAACTTTTTTTAGAAAATATGGGTTCATGTCACTGATCTCAGATTTTCTCTGCAGATAATCTATTCCAGTTTATTTCATCTTTTCACGTTTTATTTAAGAAGTCATCAGTGAATAATGGTGTATATTGCTTTTAATCCACAAACCTGCAAGCTAGAGTAATTGTTAAGATAAGGGTTTGACTGATATGGAAAAGACAACGGGATCTATCTTCTACTAGAATAATCAGACTGTGTCAAGTACCTTTCTAGCTGGGCTGGTTTCTCCAGCTTCTGATTTTCATCCAGTGGTCTCCATTGTCGGTCGTTCTCTGACCAACATGTCACTATAGGTCATGCCCCCTCCAGTGTCCTCAATCTCATGGCTTCAAACAGGAAGTGGATTTTATACTCACTTGGTGCTCTCCTATAATGCACCTACAGCCTCAGGGCTCCAATTCTGCCCAGAACTTTTACTTATATAAGTGAACAACATTGACTTTTTCTAATCTGTTTATCAACTTTGTAACTTTATGGACCTGTTATTACTGTTTTAAAAATTTTTTGTTGACATAGAGTATTTGCAACAAGAACGGAAAAATGACATAATTGGGTTTGAGATCATCACGGCTAAAATTTTTAGTGTATTTATTTTCAATTTTTTTCCATCTACATGGTTTACCTAGAAGTGATCAATATTGTTGTGGAGCTCTTTAATGTAACATATCAATGCATTAGTTTTCTCATCTGACTAAAATATTTTTAAAGACTTGACTTTTAAAAATATTCACTCTGTAATATTTCATTTACTTACAGATTCCATCCTTGTTGAAATCTTTAATTCCTTCCAATTTTTTTTTTCATTTGTGGAATTCTAAGATCAAAGTATGAAGCTCTTTCATTCTGCTTACTATTAACAAATCCCTTTCAAAACAAAGTTGCTCAATTTATTCTTCTACATGTTATGTAGTAGAAACTAGCTTGTCATATGCTCACCAGCACTTGGTGATCATAGTTTGTAAAATTTTCTATTTTGAAAAAGGAAAGAAAGTGTCTTTCACTGTATCTCTTTTATTACCAGTAAGGAGAATAACTTCTCAAGTAGTTATTATTTGTATTTTTTTTTCTTAAATTTTGGGTCCATATCCTTTGCAAATTTTCCAATTCATGCTTTCATGTTTTTACTTATTTAATTGTTAAGTATGTGTGTGTTTCTGTATTTGTATATACTATGCATATATTTTTTTATATAAATCTTCCCCACTGTTTTTTATAGGCATGTTTTTATTTTGAAAAACTGAGGGTCTTAGTCTTTATGCAGTGAAGTTCTTCATTTTTTTCCTCTGTGAGCTTCGACTGGTTTCATGTTTCAAAAGATTTTTTTTCTCAGGAATTTTTTTTTATTTTAATTGGCGTACTTGTCATAGTTGCTACTGTCCATCACAGGCTAGATGCACTTCAAGACCAAGAACTTTGGTTTACTTATTTCTTCTTTCTCAATATTTGTTGACTAGCAGAATTCCTAGAAAAAGAATAATGCCTAATTACATTTTTGGCAAAAATCTGGAAACGATGTCATTGTATTTGCCTCTAGGTTTTAAACAACGAATAGGATTTCATTTAAGAATTAAATGGGGTCATTGAAAAGCCGTGGCAAACAGAGGGAAAGTAATGGATAGAGATTGGTCAAAATTTTGGTGCATGGGTAATGAAAACTAAAAAGGTAGAAAAGTCAGAGTAACTGTACCTGGAGTAAATATTTCTTGCACTTGTCTGAATTTTTATGTAGTTAATTAAAATTATTTTTGCGGTGAGATATAGTAATACAGCTTTTTCTTAGGGTAATTTGGTGTGGTGGGCACAATTCTGTAACGACCTCTAAGGCCCATCCCCTTCCTCTCTGCTTCTCCTGCCAGGTGTTCATGTCCTACATAGTCTCCTTCTCTTCACTGTAGGAGGGATAGACCTACGAATATGGTAAGAGTCATGTCATGACTATGTTACACTACATGGCCAAGGTGAAGGGATTTTAAAGATGGAATCAAGGTCCCTAATTAGTTTAAAAGAGGGCTGAGGCCTTCCCTGAGAACAGATACCCCGTTTCCTCTTGCTCTTGGAGAAATAAACCACCATGACATCTATCACTTCAAGGAAATGAATTCTGCCAAACATGTCAGCTTGGAAGAGGATCCTGAGCCCCGGATGGGGATATGGCCCTGACCAACACCTGAATTGCAGCCTTGTGGGGCCCTGAGCAGAGGACCCAGTTAAGCCATGCTCAGACTGCTGATCCCTGGGAGCTATGAAGTAGCTGCTAAGTTTGTGAGAAGCTGTTATGCAGCAGTGGGAAATGAATACACTTGGAAATACCTATCAAATGTATTAGAGAATTCGTAAATACTTTTACATGAGAATTTAAAGTTTAGTATAATCTAAGAAATAATTATAATTTCTACTTAGCTGTGAAAATGTTCAAGTGTTTATAAAAGTGAAAAACTAGAAATTTCTTAGTTGATACAAGCACAATGGTTACGTATTGGGCTTTAGGGACAGAGATGGTGTACTGATACATGTATTTATTGCCTCTTTCCCATCCCCGTCCCCCACCCCCGACAAGTTCCAATGAGAATAATGAATGAAGTCCATCAAAGAAAACAGAATGTGGGATGTCATTGGAAACTAATTGTGACACAAATTTGGAAAATAGAAAATAGTTAAAGTATATTTACAGACTTAACCAAGAGGGGCAAGGGGTTAATGTACGAGGTTCTGAAGGGCCCTGACCTTCCCAATAACTACTCTGGATGCTTGAAGTCATAGAAGTTCCATTCAAATGTTTAAAATTGGACCAAAGATATTTTCTGTGAAGAATTCTATATCCAACCAAAATAAATATAAAGGCAAAACAAATACCTTAGACATCTAAGGATCCAAGCATACTTTCTTAGGTAGCTATTAGAGAATGTGCTACAGCAAAATGAATGTGTTAACTAAGGAAGAACAAATTACAGTATCTATGGAAGAGCTGACTTCAGGAGAAAGTGCCAGTGTGGCAACTTCGCATACATGGCATGAGAGTGATCAATTCAGACAGAAACCCAGGAATGAAGAGCTCTAGAAGCAAAACCTTTGGGGAGAAAAGGGAGTGAGGCTTGTTATAAAGGATGATATGATGGATTATTTGGAAGAGATATGTAACAAATCATGTAAGGGAAAGAAATATACCATTTAGTAGATAAGGGATTGATTGCATAAATCATGGTATAATCATACAGTGGAATACTATGTAGACATTTAAAAGAATGTGGACAAATCTGTATGTACTGGTAAGGAACATATCCCCAACACATTATGAATGAAAAGACAAGGTAAGGAACATATATGGTATGATTCCATTACTATTTTTTTAAAAGATGGATACACATACTTCCTTAGTTATCTTCTATATCCAGAGGCTAACTCTCGAAGGGTCTATAATAATCTGGTAATTATTGCTGTGGTAAGGGGAAATGGAGAGTCAGGGAAAGAGCTCAATCAATGAACTGATAAAAATAAACATGGAACAAATTAATAAATGAAAATAAATAAATAAATAAATAAAACTAATAAATGTATGGTGTATTTTTATATTAACATTATGTAATGAGAAGTTATATAATAATATGGAATATGTTATCTATAGATTATAAGTAAAAACATATTACAAAATAAAACTTCTTGTCATTCAAGGTTTTTTATTTTTATTTATTTATTTTGAGAAAAAAAGAGAGTGCATGGGGTGAGGAGTGGAGAGGAAGAGTGAGAGGGAGAGAGAAATCCCATCAGGAGTCGATCTCACAAACCAAGAGATCATGACCTGAGCTGAAATCAACAGTCAGACACTTAACCCACTGAGCCACCCAGGTGCCTCTTTAAATTCAACTTTTATAAATATATCAATGTATAAAAAAAAAAGTAGGGAGGTATACACACAAAAATAATAACAGTGGTTCTTTTTAGGTAATGACATTTTTAAAAAAATTTTTCTTCATATTACTTTTTTATTTTATTTTATTTTTAAAGTTTGTTTATTTTGAGAGAGAGAGTAGGGAGGGGCAGAGAGAAAGAAAGAGAGAGAGAAAATCTCAAGCAGGCTGTGCACTGCCAGTGCAGAGCCCCACACAAGTATTGAACCCGTGAACAATGAGATCATGATCTGAGCTGAAATCAAGAGTCAGGCGCTTAACCGGCTGAACCACCCAGAGGCCCCTATATTATTTTAAATATGAGAAAAAGATTGTAAAATTGAACATGGGCAGGGAAAATGCTTAAATGTCTTTTAAAAATAGATTAGACTACCTGTTTTAGTAACCACCTTTTCAGTCTTTGTCTTATAATTTGTTTTAATATATCAATATCAAACATATTTGAAAACCTGTTTTTAGCGGCGTGATCCTAAAATGGCACGATACTTGAGGAATACCAAGGCATTCTTTTACCCAAAGGGAATTAAAGTCTAGCTGAGGAAATAAGATACATGTGAAATAATAGCTACAATACTACACATTGAATGCCTGAGAGAGTGAATAGTTTAGATATTTCAAACGTTATAGGAAGGAAAGATCTCTGTTGCCCAGAGAAGTATAGTCAACCTTGAGTAATGGGTAAGAATTAGAGGGGAAAAAGGAAAGAAAAGAACCTTCCTGGTAGAAAAACTACCCAGAGGAAAGGAATAGAGTAAGTGCGTTACAGGGGCCACTTTCATTCTCAGAGCAGAGACTTGGTAACGATAGAATCTCTTCCAACGTTCCAAGTGGCTTTGCATAAATTGTCTCAGGTGTCATACAGGCAGAGTGAGGGATAGCCCGGACCCTGCGGGCTGACAGGTAGGTCTTCACATCTTAGCTCTGCCACCACAAGATACGGCCGAAAGAAAGTCAACTTTTAAGGCGATAGGGCCTAATGTGAGGTTTGCTGTGAGGGGTAAAGGAGGGAACATGGGGAAACTGTCCACCACCGTGCCTGACACACCGGAGTCGTGAAGAGAGGTTGGTTCCCTGCTTTTGGCTTCCCGTGTTGGCCTCATGACATCTGTGTGGAGTCACAGGTAGAATGATCAGCCTCATTTTGTGGGTAAGAAATCCAAATCTCAAGGGTGTTAACTTTCGTACAACTCATTGAAGCTAATAAATAGCAGACTTGCATTGTCTGAATTTTAGGTCAGTGACCAGTCTGTGATGAGTAAAACTTTATATATATACAAAGAAAATTGTGATGCGGGATGTTTTTCAGTGGAGATCAGTGTTTAGTCCTCAGGAGGACATAAGATGCTGTTTCTCTGGATGAATTCACCACAATCCAGTCTGTTCCTCGATTTTGTAGGCTCATAAACATGATTTTCTGAGCACATAGCGGGAGTCTATTAACCTTTCGGGACAAACTCACATTAATTAACTTCACAAGGGAAATTCCTTAAGAAGAAGACTTTTTCTTAAGAACTCTTTCTCAGTAAACCTAGCGCCTAGCACAGGATCTGGAACCAAACAGAGCGTCACCGCATTTCATTTTGTCGTTAAGACCAGAATGCTAATTTTTAAATTTATAATAAAAATATAAATGTCAAAGTCTTGGATACTCATACTGTTTGAATAAAGAAAAAAATATATAAAACCAAATAAGACTCCGCTTTCTGAGCCTGGCGTTCAGAGCAAGGAACATTTAGCCTTTCAAAAATTAATGGCGATGGTCCTGATGCACTCGTCCCCCCAAGAGAGATGCCTGGAATTTCTCCATTGCATGGCCCCACACACCTTATTCTTAATGGCTTTACATGTCTCTGATCACATCCATCCTGCACTGATTTTCTAGTTTAACTTTGAGATGACACCTTGCTTTCAAAATCTACAGCATGGTTTGCTGCCTGCGCTCAGTCTGATAAAGTGGTTTCAACCTTTTTTTTGCCCCTGAAAGCAAACAGTGGGTAACATTCACTCATTGGCATCGTGGTTATAAAGCCTCCTTTTACCTCCCATTCAGAGAAGGATATCAGAGTACAGCTGAGCGAGAGTTATTTCAGGATAACCTTGACTTCGCTCTAACTTACAAACAAAAGTAAATCATTTGCAAACTTTGAACTATTAATAGTAACACATTACTTGCCACAGAGCTCACAACAGATTGTGACATACCGTTGGATCTTGACCTCCGTGTCTAGTGGAGAGAGTAAGTGCTGTTTTGATTTCTTGGATTTCTCATATTTAAGAGGACAATAACACACATAACCCGCAAGTTTTAATTTGACTTACAAGTCATAGGGAGTAGATTTTGTATCATAAGGAATACTTCTTTCCTTAAATTCTTAGAGAAAGGAAGAATTGGATCAACTCTTTACCAGTGAGGTATTTTTCCTATTCCCAGAAGAGGATAAGGAGGGCATATATATTATTCTAATAAAAATCATAAATCTAAGTTATCTTTTTAGAAAACAAAAAGAAGAAAGAAAAGGGGGAGGGAAAGTAAACAAGTTCCATATTCCTAGGCTCTTTCTGCTTTAAGAAGACTAAATATAAACCCACAGTATTCCTTTTTTCCATTAACTAGAGAACTTCTAATTCTAGCAGAAGTATGAGCGATGATCATTTAGCTTTGAGCAGTACTTTGTGTTTTCTCATCCTCCACTTGCATTTGTGGGTCAAAAGAGAAGTCATTAGGGACTTGTATTTCCTGTCTCATCTTTTCCTTCCTCCTTTCTTAAAACTTTGTGGGAAATCAACTTTATAAAGTACTGAAGAGGGCCATGTACATTAACTTCTGAAAAGTCCTCCATAATTCTTGCTTATCTGTTTCCAAGTAAACTTTTCTCCCAGGGCAAAGACCAGAATGAATCTTGGTATAGAAGAGAAAAATCAGTATTTGCAACATTTCATCGTATTTCTCTTAATCAAAAGTGGGTTACTATTGTTTTACTTTTCTTGTCTATTTATAACAATTTCTTGGAATACTGTCTGTTCTCTGTCTATTCCCTACCCGACTGATAATTCCTTGGAGAAAAAATTTAACTGACTTTATTTACCAAACTTCATCACTGTTGGTATCTGTATCTACACCTTCTGCAATTCCATTTTTTCTCTCCGAGATATAAAACGGTTCATTTGAATAAAGAATTATCGTCACCTGAGAATGTAGAGATTAAAATATCTTCTTGTCTCAAGAATGTAGTGTAAGGTTATTGCCTAGTAAGTAGTTCAGGACCTTGGCCTTTTTTTCTTCTTCAAGGTTGATTCCTCTACTGCAGTGTCTGGGTGGATGTGGCTGACAGGTGGCATTGCCTCATGGCTATTCCTAACAGCTAATGAAATAAAAATAAGACTTTATAGGATTTCCTGGGACAAGCACTGAAGGATGCAAGGGAATATCGTATTACATAAGACCAAGGAAATGTTTCTCTCTGTTATAGTGAAAAAAGTAATAATAGGTATTGAAAAGGCTGCGAGTTTTAATGATATTTTGCCATTCCTTATATATTTTTTTTATTTTTTCATAGATAAGTGACTCCTGAGGAAAAAAGGACAGAAATTTGAGGCAAATTAAGAAAAGTAGAGGAAGACACATGGAGTACCAGGATACAGGGTGAGAAGACCCACATCTCCATGTACTTAGGGGCAATGCTCTTTCATACGCAAAGGCCATCAAGGTGCTCAGTGAAGAGCATTTCTTCAGAAACAGAAGAGTCCTGAGATTGAGGC
Organism: Felis catus; assembly: GCF_018350175.1. NCBI lineage: Eukaryota > Metazoa > Chordata > Mammalia > Carnivora > Felidae > Felis > Felis catus. The sequence goes on from NC_058372.1 coordinate 125,891,072, forward strand.
TTCCTTTTAAGGCACTTGTTTTAGATGACTTTTTCCTCTGCCACTTCTAAAGATATCAGAAATATATGATCTTAGAATTTGAAGCAAAAACAGACATGTTTAACTGAACCAGTTCAGCACCTGTCCCTAGGGCTTTCCTGACAGAGACCTGACTATGGCCCTGATTTAGCTTAAGGGCAGTTCTAAATAACTTGGACAGATTTGTGGGCAGTGTCTTTGAGATGACATTTAACGACACCAACCCAAATCTACCCACAACTGGTTTTAACACCACAGTAACTTTACAAGGAAGGTGGGGACTCTAAGGCTTATCACTTCCGTGTATGGCTTTCATCCCAGTCAACTTCATGCATCAACCAAAATGCGATATTTCTGATAACCAGTATTTGACTATTCAGTTATATTTCTCCTGCTGTTGGCCTGTTCCCCCTTGACTTTCTGTGCGATTGCTCCTAAACATGTTCCTTCTCTTTCACTGTAAACCTCTATTCTTTCATAAATAAATTGATGGTGTACCTCAGCCTCTTCATTCAGTACTCTCTCCATGTTCTTACCAAAATCTTGCTGTCCCTCAAGGTCACTCTTTCTGTTTACAGCTGTTTTGAAAAAAATTCCTCCTTCTCCCATGCTCCATGTCTCATGCCCATAAATGCTGGGATATGACACTCTTGAACCCTAGAAGATTCAGACTCAACACATTTACAGCGTGAATGAAGCTGACCCAGTTGTAATACTCAGTCAAGGATGTGATGTATTAGAAAACAAATGTCTCATGTAAATATGGCAGGTGCCTTGGAGCTAAAGAAGGTTCTACCATTCAGGTCTGTAAGTACACTTTGCCAGATCTTTCAGTTTTTCCGAAGGAGTCAGAGAGTCAGGTTTTACAGGTGCCTTGGAGCTAAAGAAGGTTCTACCATTCAGGTCTGTAAGTACACTTTGCCAGATCTTTCAGTTTTTCCGAAGGAGTCAGAGAGTCAGGTTTTATTGGTGATATATTTATATTTTAAATGTTGGCAAAAAATTTAAAATGTATTAACACTGTGGGATAAATAACACTAACTTATAGGCTAAACATGTCCTGTAGCCTGCATGTTTATCACAGTTATTCTACCCTTTCTTTATCAACTCCTACAATATTCCTCTCTCATCTATTTACCAAGCCCTTCTTCCTCTAACACTATATGAAGTTTGGTTTTATTAACTTCATCAACTTTAATCTTGACCTGTGGAATGGCCATCTAACTCTGTGTGCAGATTTTTACTCTATACAACTTGCCTGTTACTCTGCACATCATTTCCTTTCATCTATAGCTGGAGGAGGCAGCTTTTTTTTTTTTAAAGGCCAGATAGTAAATATAGGATTCTCCCCTTATCCACTATTTCACTTTCTGTGGTTTTAGTTACCCACAGTCAACCATGGTCCGAAAGCAGATGATTCTCCTAACAAATCTCCAGAAAGTCAATAGAAGCCTAATGCTGTGTCACAGTGTCCATATCACCTACCTCACTTCATCTTATCTTGTAGGCAATATCTTACAGCATCACAAGAAAGAGAGTGAAGACAGTATAATAAGGTATTTTGAGACAAAAGGACCACATCCACATAAATTTCATTACAATATATTGTTATAATTGTTCTTTGATTATTGATTCTTGTTAATCTCTTACTGTGCCTAATTTATATACTAAACTTTATCACAGGTATGTATGAATAGGAAATAGCATAGTATATATAGAGTTCAGTACTATCCATAGTTACAGGCATCCCCTTGGGGTCTTGGAACATATTCTTCACAGATAAGAGGTGGCTATTATATTGTTGACTTTGTGGGACATATAGTATGTTGCTGTCCCATTGTAGCATAAAAATAGTCATAGGCAATACACAAATTGAGTGTAGCTATGTTCCAATATAGCTTTAGTTACAAAAACTATTGGTAGGTTGGACTTGGCCAGTGAGTTGAGTCATTGGTAGCTTGCTGACCCTTGACCTCAAAGATGAAGACAGAGTTCCTTAGCTTGGAGTCTAAGACCCAGCATGGTTTGTCTCCTGTCTTCTTTTCCAGCTTTATCACTTATTCTTTTCCCAGTGAGTTAGATTAGATTTTATCTAATTAGATTAGATTACATGATATTAGATTACAATTACTATTTATTCAGCCCTTTATATATGTCTGTTACTATTCTAAAGTGTTCATTTACATTAAAGTTTTTAAAGGACAAAAAAAAACCCACAAGAAACAAGAGATAGGAAACATCATTTTATAGGTGAACAAATTGAGCCACAGAGAGATTAATTGTTTTGCTCAAGGCCACACAGAAAATAAGTAGAAAAGCTAATACTTGAACCCAGACAGTCTGGTTTCAGTGGTTGCACTCTTAACCACTCTACCATCCAGCCTTTCTGAGGTCTTCCCAATACCCTTGAACTAGATCAAGTGTTTCTCCTTTGGCAAGACTTCCATTACTCCACTCCCTGACACTGATGAAGTTGAGATGCTTCCTGTTTTGGGGTGTAAAATCATTTTCTAGATATACTGGTCACTGTGCTTTTAAAATTTTCTCAGTAATTGTCTATTTTGAAACTAGTGATTTCTCTCAGGTCAAGGTTTACGGGTTATTTGTGCTCGCACACTTCCTGCTATAGTATGTGCTCAATAATTGTTTGCTGAGTTGAATTCAAAGGTTGACTTATCCTAGAGTTTTCACTACTTCTGATTTATGCATCCGTTCTTATTTTGCTGGATGTGACGGTTAGAGTCTTGGTTTGGTGTGCCTCAGAAATGGAGCTTGAGATACAGATTAATGTGTGAGTAATTTATCTGGGCAGAGAAGAAAGCAGTGGTAGGAGAAGGGGGAAGTGGGACAACGAAGAAAAGCAGCCAATGAAGTGTGCGTTATCAAGGATCCTAGACTATGGTCCACCAGAGCTTAATTCTGCCGGGGGAGTGCTGAAAGCTGGTACAGAACACATGCCTCAGAGTTCATCTACCCAAGGGAGAAGGTTACTGGGGTATTTATACACCAATTCCTTTCATTCATTGCTTGAAGTCTACTCCCAGGGAAAGTTAATACACAAACATACCCAGAATGCCGCACAGGGGGGCCACGTGAGTTTTGTCAGCTTGAGGAAGCCCTCTGGCAAAGAAGTACAGGTCCTGCAAGCCCACCCAGTGTGTCCTATCGTGTGTGAGGACTGCCATATATGGGCAGGATACCCACAGCATCTGCACGAGCTTCTCTTCCAACTACTGAAATCGATTGTAAGGTGAGGAGATCGTTTCTCTCTTTCCTCTTTGGTAAACCGAGACTTTTAAAGGTGTCTATAGAGATAGAATCTTTCATAATAATTACAGTAATCCCTGTTTCATGATGTGTATGAGGAAAAGATCGTCCCTGCCATTTTTCAGACTAGGTGACCTCTACGGTGCACTGGCAAGTATCTCTGCTTATCTCCTGGGACTACCTTCCAAGACTGACTTCAGTCCCAGATCTTTGACTTGTGGCACATTTGGATATTTTCTTGACGCAAGAGCTGTTGCGCTGCCATTTCTTTCACAACTATTGCTTTTGTCTAAGGCAAAACTTTCAGTTGCTATTTATAATAGATATTGTTATGGTTTACTCAACATTCTAGGTGTTCAAATAGATTCATGGAGGAATAAGACATAATGGTTGCCTTTAAGAGTGTACAGAGGGGTGGCTCAGTCGGTTAGGTGTCTGACTTCCGCTCAGGCCATGATCTCACAATTTGTGGGTTCGAGCCCCGTGTCGGGCTCTGTGCTGACAGCTCAGAGCCTGGAGCTTGCTTCAGATTCTGTGTATGTCTCTCTCTCTGCCCCTCCCCTGCTCGTGCTCTGTCTGTCTGTCTCTTTCTCTCAAAAGTAAATAAACATTAAAAAATTTAAGTGCACAGAGAAGTGCCCAGGATAAATACTTAAAATTGAATATAATGACTGTTGAAAAAGAGAAAAATGCAAAGTCAAAGAGGGTATGGTGGAAGGATTGACTAGTTCCCTTATAAGAAAAAAAATGTAATTGAGGATAATGTAAATTTACCCTTAAGTAAAAGGAATTCTTTGTCGTTTGAGTATCTCAAAGTCATGCTATGGGCTGGCTTTCAAGTTTTTAATTTTTCAAAACAACATTGTTTTGGAACAAGAATCCTTAAGCTGAGGCCTCCTTCTTAGAGGCTGACAGTGGAAAGACCATTAAGGCTTTTTCTTATTCAGGTCTTGAAATAAGATGGCCTCAGCTGGCAGGGAGCAGAGAGAAGACTCAACAGGTGTGATGGACAAGAACAGGGTATTGGGTACTTGAGAAGACAGAGAAGAGGCAGAGATGGACGGGTACATGTTGAGGCTGAGATTTTGAGCTTGGCAAACTGAGCAAATGGTCTCCTATCTACTCAAGATAAGACAGCCAGGCAGATGGCGGGAGGCTATGAGGTCAGCCTGGACGAGATGGAGGCTGAAAGTGCTTGGGGCTCCTCCAGGTAGAGCTGTACACAGACATGAAACTCACACCACTACACCCACTTAGGGATTAATTATTCTGGCAGAGGATTCAGAAAATAGCGATTATGATAATAGTGGTGATAATGACAACAATAAATATTTCCATTTCCACAGTAGTGGGAATGCAGGTTATTGTTTTAGGAATTTCTCACACTGCTTGGCAGGATTCTTGTCACACCAGAAGATACCCATCGTTTTGGATAGCCTCATGTTGCTTCGTTCTCAGCCTTTGCGGGCCTTCTTAGTACAAGAAAATTTGAAGTTCAGGAACAATAATAAAAGTCCAAAAATGATTATGCCTACAGATGGATATGGAAGCTGAACACTGTTAAAATCATCACCCCCGCCCCCCCAGAGTATCTCATTCCATTTATTTTGGCTGGCATGGTAGAGAGGTTTTCTTTTTTGCACATTGGATTCATTTCATATCTAATATGTGCGAGACCCTCCACACACATTGTTTCCAGTTCTCCCAGCCTGCTGCTGTTTTGCCTGCAAGGAAATTGAAATTGAAACTGCTCTGAGTACATTGGTGTGTCCATGGCCTCGGCTGACCTCTTTTCTCCAATATTCCCAAATGTTACTGGCAGGATCACATCTTAGCAACAGGTGTTCCCCGCAGTTGGTAAAGAACGGAGGCGGAACCCAGGCCCGTTCATTCCCTCTGCTATGCCATGTGGCCCTCCATTCATTACCTACTGTGTAACTGTTAGCACCTGTACTCTCCATTATCTGTATTACTGTGTTTGTCAAGTTTCTCCAGAGAAACAGAATACATGCATGCATACATATAAGTATAATTTGTCATAAGGAATTGGCTCATCTGACTATGGAGGCTTACAAGTCCCAAGATCTGCAGTTGGAAAGAGGGAGACCTGGAAGATTCGATGTTTCAGCTGAAGCATTCAGTCCTGAGAATTTCCTTTTTATGCCGCCTTTCTGGGCTATTCAAGCCTTCAACTGATTGGGTCAGGTCCACCTGCATTGAGGAGAGCAATCTGCTTTACTCACCGTGTTAATTCAAATGTTAATCACTTCCAAAAACTTCCTTACAGACACACCCAGGAAGCTTGACCAACTATCTTGGTGAGTATCTAGGTTGATACTGAGGCCCAGTCAAGTTGACACATAAGATTAACCGTCACACATTCAACTTCTTTCAGCCCTTTATTTCATGCTCAGCTTCTAGCTTGTCTGATTTTGTTCACTTGGGTGCTCTCAATTTCTCTGACAACTCAGTTCATTCAGAAAATGTGCAATATTTTTTAAAAAAAGAGGGGAAAAGGAGGATCATTTAGTTGCCTTTCTCTTGACATCACGTTCTGTTTTGCCCTCTTCTCTCTGGAAATAAAGCTGGGAGAATAAAACTCTTTCTGGTCTTCTCTATCTCTCTACCTCTCTCTATTGATCTCTTTGTCTCTTTCTTCTCTGTCTCTCTCTCTCTCTCTCTCTCTCTCTCTCTGTGTCTCTGTCTCTCACCCTTTCAAGCTTGAAATTTGGCTATCCTTCATCCCATTGATGTGTCCTTTTACTGCATCTTTTAAAATTCATCCTATTACATTAACATGTTTAAAGTGCTTTATGTTTTATGTTGGTCTTCCCTATGCATTTATCACATTTATTTTTCAAAATAACCTCTCCTCATTAATAACTAACACTTTACAGAGTCAAAATGAAAGCCTTTGTTGCCATTGGCAAAGAGCAGAAGAGCCAGGATTGGGACTCAAGATTTTATCTGTCTTCAAAGCTTCTGCAGTTTTTATGACATTATCTGATCTCAATAAACTATTCTATATGGCAGTCTCAATGTACTTTAGAAGCCCTAAAAAAAAAAAAGAATGATAATGACAATTTGTTGAACTTCATTTTGTTAGGAAGTAAAAATGTAATACCATTCAGAATATTGGCAACTCAGTAAATGAACAATCAGTAAGTGGATTCATTTGAAGACTTGCTAAGTATCATGGAAGGTCTTCCAGTGTGTCCCCAAACTGTAATTATTAGACTTTATGGAGGCTGGGATAAGAACAAAAATATTAATTATAATGCATTACAAACTTACAAATTATACATAATAAACTAGAAACAATATATATGAATACTATCACAGCATATGTATTAGGTAATATTTTGCTATTAATCAAAGTGTTTTTTAAATCCCATGCTTTCTTTGTTGTCACAAACTGTGTGCATTCCCATCGGTTCAGGTTTATTACTGTCCTGACACAGAAAGGATCTTTCCAAACCAAAGAAGGATGATGTGATACACGTAGCTTTTAAAGAGAAAGATTTGTAAAGAAAACTTGGTTCCCTAAACCAATGTAAAGAGATCTGTGGAGCATAACCAAGAGTTAGAGATAGGACTTCTATATTTTGATTAGAATGCACTGCTCCCTGGTATTCCCATTCATGGGATATTGGGAATTGAGGATACAGTGAATCTTTATTCCATTCCTTGAGTGAAGCTTGGGAGGACAGCAAGCATCATAGACAATTATTCTGCACCAACATGGTACAATAAGAGTAGGGAAGAAAATGCAGAAAGTCATGTCCTACCTGGACCTCTTTTTTGGGGAAAGTTGCAGATGCACCCCCACCTAACAGCTTATTAAGGTCAGTAAATTAATGGGGCATCAGGGCTAAGAGACCAGGTTCCCTGAAAGCAGTCTAAAAGAAAACTTTGTGTTCATATGATTTATTGAGCAATGTTCATCAGGAAAAATCTATGAGAGAATTATAGACTAAAATAGTGTTCCCCGAAGATGGCATTGTTAACATGTGACAGAAGGCCTGTGGGTCAGCAGGCATTTCAGCAGATGAGAGCACAAAAGGTGGCTGACAGTGATCTTAATGAAACATAGATACATTTCAATGAATTCCAGTAGGGATTGCTGCAGACTATATGTCATCCACACTCCTTCCAAAGTATCGATATGCTAATTGAAGAAGAAAAATGCAATTTAAGAGAAAGTGAGGGGCTTAGGGAGAAGGAAAATCAACTGGCTCTACTTAAGACAACTTTACTGAAGTATAATTTACATGCCACAAAATGCACCCATTACAAGTTTAGAATTGAATGATATTTGGTAAATTTGTAAAGCTGAGAAATCCTCCACAAGTCAATTTAAGAAAAGTTTCTCCATCCCCAATCTTTTTTTTTGCTACATGCTTACAGTTAATCCTCAGGCAGCCACTAAGCTGCTTTCTGTATCTATAGATTCACCTAGGGTTTTTTGGGGGAATTTCACATAAATTGAATTATATAATATGTCGTCTCTCATATCTTGATTCTTCCAATTAGCGTAAGTTTTAGATAATTCATATTATAGATATTTCATCAATTCTTCGCTTTTATCGCTGAAGAGTATTCATTGTGTAGATATACCACATTTTCTTTATCCATTCGTCAGATGATGGGCATTTAGATTCTTTCTAGTTTTTGGCTATTATGAATAGTGCTGCTATGAACATTCATGCACAAGTATTTACATGGACATATGTTTTCATTTCTTTTGAAATGAAGGTAGATACCTAGGAGTGGAATTGCTGATTGGAATGGTATGTTTGTTTAAGTTTAACTTATTGAGAAATTGCTAAACTGTTTTCCACCAGCAATGTATGAGGCTTCTAGATTTTGCATGTACTTGCCAACACTAGACTTTGAGTTATTGTGATGATACCCACCCTTGTAGGTATGTAGTTGTATCTCTTATGATTTTAATTAACATTTTCAAAATGACTTATGGTGTTGAGTATCTTTATATGTGCTTACCAGTCATCTTTTAATGTGTTGCTGGATTCAGTTTGCTAGCATTTTTCTTATGGGTTGTTCTACACCTGTGTTCATGAAGCATAGTGGTCTACTATTTTCTTAGGTTGACTTTTTCTGACTTTGGTATCAGGATCTTTCTGGGTCATAGAATGAGTGGAGAAGTATTTCCTCCCTCTATATTTTTAGAAAGTGTTCATATAAAGTTGATATTATTTTATCTTAAAATATTTGGTAGAAATCATGATTGAAACAGTCTAGGTCTGAGCTTTTTTTGTGGGAAAATTTGTAATTATCACTTTTATTTCTTTACTTGCTATAGATTTAGTTAGATTATCTATTTCTTCTTTAGTTTGAAAATTTGTGTCTTTCTAGGATATTGTCCATAAATACATAAATTGTTTAATCTATTGATATTGTAATGTTCACATTACCCTTTATTTTAATTTCAGTAGAGTTAATAGCAATGTCTCTTCTTTCATAACTGATTTTGGTGACTTTTGTTTTCTTTCTCTTCCTCTCTGTCTCTTGACCAATACGGCTAAAGATTTATCCATGTTGTAATCTTTTTAAAGACTTCTTATTTCCTATTTATTTCTGTATTGTTTTTCTTTTTCTATTTCATAATTTTCTGCTCCGATTTATTATTATTTATTTTCTGCTCCGATTTATTATTATTATTCCCTCCATTCAGCTTATTTTGTATTAAATTAACACTTCGTTTTCTAGATTCTTAAGGAGGAAGTTTAGATCATTAATTTGAGGCTTTTTCTTTTCTTTTTCTAAAATAGGTATTAAAGCTATAAATTCACTCTAAGCATTGATTCACATCCACCACAATATTTTGATGTACTGTGGCACATTGTTTTTGTTTTCATTCACTTCAAATTATTTTCTAATTTCCTTTAGTTTCCTTTACAGATATTTCTCCAGGTGTTTTCTATTGTTGATTTCTAGTTTTATTCCACAGTTACTGTAGAACATGTTTTGAATGCTTTTGAATTCTTTTATTATTATTAATTTTATTTTATTTTATTTTATTTTGAGAGAGAGAGAGAGAGCACATGAGTGGGGGAGAGGTGCACAGGGAGAGAGAGAAAATATTAAGCACACTCCACAGTCAGCACAGAGCCCAACAAGGGACTTAATCTCACAACCTTGGGATCATGAAATAGTTGGAGACTCAATCAACTGAGAGACCCAGGGAGTCCTGTTTGTTAATTCTTTTAAATTTATTGAGACTTGTTTCATGTCCTAGCATTTGGTCTCTCCTGGAAGATGTTCTGTGTGTGTGTGGGTGTGTGTGTGTGTGTGTGTGTGTGTGTGTGTGTATTAATTTATTTTTGAGACAGAGAGATAGAGAGACAGAGAACAATCTGGGGAAGGGTAGAGAGAGAAAGATACACACACACAGAATCCAAAGCAAGCTCCAGGCTCTGAGCTATCAGCACAGGGCCACCCAGGTGCTCCTCTTAGGAGAATGTTTTATGTGTTCTTGAAAAGAAAGAATATTTTGGGGGTTTTGGGTAGAGTCTTTCATAAATGTCAGTTAAGTCAAGTTAGTTGATAAGTTATGCAAGTCTTCTTTATCTGTGATGATTTTCCATGTTGTTACATCAGTTTGAGAATGGAATATTGAAATTTGTTTGTTTTCTGCTTGTAACTTCTCATATTTTTTTCCCTCTGTTCTACCCTTTGTGCTAACAAATATTTAGTGTCTTATTTTAATTGCTTTGTTGATTGTTTATGATTTTCAGTTATTTTTTAAGCAGTTGCTCTAAGGATTACAATATGCATTTTAACTTATATAGAATCTACCTAGGTAATGTAATTCCAGTAAAATATAGCAATTTAATGCTAATAAAATGTAGCTACTTTCCTCTACTATTTCTTCACCATTTTTGTGTTATTCTTTTTGTATATACTATATATAAGTATAAGCTTAGAGTATTATAATTATTTTTTGATATAATGTTATATCTTTTGTAAAAAGTATAAGAAAGGAAAGCATAGTTTATGCAATCTTTTACATTTATCTGCATTTTTATTTCTTTTTAATTTTTTTTTAATGTTTATTTATTTTTGAGAGACAGCATGAACAGGGGAGGGGAGAGAGAAAGAGGGAGACACAGAATCCGAAGCGGGCTTCAGTCTCTGAGCTGTCAGCACAGAGCCCTACACGGGGCTTGAACCCACGAGCCATGAGATCATGACCTGAGCCGAAGTCGGATGCCCAACCAACTGAGCCACCCAGGTGCCCCTACATTTTTATTTCTGATGCTCTTTGTTTTTCCTTGTGGATTCCAGTTATCATCTGCTGTCATTTCATCCATTAGAATTTCTTGTGGTGAAGGCCCAGTAGTATTTATTTCTGTTTCAGTCTTTGTTCAAGTCAGAATGTCTATACTTGGCCTTTATTTTTGAAGGATAGAATTGCTGGTTATAGTATTCTTTGTTAAGTATAATATTCTCCCAGTGGTTAAAATATTTTATTCCACTGTCTTCTAGCATTATATCTGTTGAGAAATTATCTATTCATCTTATTGTTCTGTGCATGTTGTTTTTTCCTTTGTTTCCAAGGTTTCCTTTTCTCCTTTGGCTTTCAACAGTTTGACTATGGTGTGTTTAGTTGTGAATCTGTGCTTATCGTAATCAGGCATCATTGAACTTCTTGGATCTATGGATTAATATTTTAAAATTAAATTTGTAAAATTCCTGTTCATTATTTCTTTAAATATTTTTTTTGCTTTTATATTCATTTATTAAGTTCTTTAAATATTTTTTCCTACCTTTTCTCTCTCTGTTCTCCTTCTGGGACTCTCATTACAAAGATTTTGCTATTCTTGATGTAGTCTTACACGTACATCTTTGAGGTTGTTAAATTTTCTTCAATCTTTTTGTCTCTATTCTTCAAGATTTACATTTTCTATTCACCTATCATTAATTTCACTAATTATTTATTCTTCTGTGTCGATTAAAAAATCTACTTCTTCATTGAATTTATTATTTATTGGTTCATTATCATTATACTTTTATTTAATTCTTTAAATAAGGTATGATTATTTGCATATATTCATGATAGTGACATTGACATTTCCATTTGCCAAATTCAACATCTGGGCTCACTCAGAGTTATTTTCTTTTGACTATTTTTTTTAATTCCTACATATGGGTCATATTTTCCTGTTCTTTTGCAAGTCTCAAATTTTTTGTTTGTAACTGGACATTTTATATAATATATTTAAGAAATTCTAGGCCTGATTTTTTTCCCCTGATGGTTGTTATTACTTTCTCTTTTCCTTTTTTAATTTCCTGGACTTAAAAAGGTTTCTACCATTTATTGATGGATTTTTGTATGGGTTGGTGAATGCATTCAAAATTTGGATATTTTTCTAATTTGTTCAAGCTTTTCTTTTTAAAATTTGTTTTAATGTTTATTTATTTTTGAGAGAGAGAGAGAGAGAGAGAGAGAGAGACAGGAAGGGGCAGAGAGATACAGAGACACAGAATCTGAAACAGGCTCCAGGCTCTGAGCTGTCAGCACAGAGCCTGATGCAGGTCCCGAACTCACAGACTGTGAGATCATGACCTGAGCCAAAGTTGGATGCCTAATCAACTGAACCACCCACGTACCCCACTTAAGCTGTTCTTTTTGCTAGGCCCTCTCAGGTCTTTCTTGAATGAATGAACAGCTTCTCTGTCAGCCATAGATATGTAGAGAATGTGGATTCTCCAAGGTCATTTATTTGCATTTACACAGACTAATCAGACAGTGATGTGTGCTAGATTGGGCCTTCTTGAGTCTCCTCCACATGGACTGCCACCTTAACCAGAAATGTAAAGAGAAATTACCTGGTTCATCCATGATTCTGTCATTTCAAGGACGTCCCTGTCCCTGATCTGTTGCTTCCTACAAGTGGAATTAAAACTTAGCCTAGCAGAGCTGTATGCTTTTCTTGTTCTTTTTCTACCAGGTTTGCTATTTTCCCCAGCAGTGCAATAGAAAAGGGAGTTTTTGCCTTCTGCTCAAAAACAAGTCAGCCTCCACCAACAGTGAAGTTGCCGGCTTTCATGGCCAACTCTGCCCAGTATCCCACCATCTGAGCTGTGGGTAGAAGATGGGAACAGCCTCAAACAAGAACATTACACATTCCCAATTTTTACAGGATGGTCAGCAGCTTTTCATAAATAAACATTTTTAAAATTTCTTTTGCCTTTGGTTGATATTCAGAACTCATAGATAACCGTGTTTTGAAAATTTTGCATAGTTTTATAGTTTTTCTTTCTTTTTCTTTTTTCTTTTTTTTTCTCACTAGAAGTTCTGATCCCTGACTTACTTTTAAACAGTAACTAACTGCAAAAGCCTAGGAGTTACTTAATGTCATTGAAAATTACTAAATTAACTATAGTTGGTTAATAGCAGCCACAGATTCTTTGCACTTTATCTGTTAAGAGGTGGAGTTTATGTTCATTTCCAACCCTCCTCCCCTCCCCACAACTCCCTTGATGGTAGGAGGTTTTGTGGAAACTCTGACTTATAGAATACAACAGAAGTGACTCTCAGCCAAACTGCAGGGCCTAGGATTTAAGAGATTGGCAGCTTCCACTCTCTTTTGCTTCCTTGCAAAACAGTTACTGTGCTGTAAGGAAGCAGCAACTCTGTGGAGAGGCCTTATGGAAAGACACTAAGATACCTGGCCAATAACCTCAGCTGAGTACTAATTTTATGGCCACATGAGTAAGCCATCTTGGAAGTGTATCAACTAGACCTTGTTGAGCTACCCCAGTTAACTCAATCTAAAACACAGATGAGCGCTTCCTGCCAACACCTTCTCGAATTGTAAATTTGTGAGCAAAATAAATGATGATTGTTGTTTTAAATCATTAAGTATCTGGGTGGTTTGTTACACAGCCATAAATAACTAGAACATTAATTTTCTACCTTCCCAAGGAATGAGAGTTGTGGATTAAAGCTAAGAACAGTTATTATAATGTCCATTTATCATCTACCTAGCAAGTAAGATTCCCATAGGCATAAAATTGAATTGCAAAAATATAACCTAAAAAAAAAAAGAAGAAGAAGAAGGAAAAGCTGTGTAAGTTAAGGTTTTTATCTTGAATGGAAAGTGGTGATAATATAGAGGAGTGAAAAGTTTCATCCTGGGGATTATAGAGCAAAGAGGGAGGATTTAATGACAGAGGAAGGAGAGGAAAGTGATCAGTTGTTTATTTAACATGATTTGGCATAGTAATTATTGGAAGTGGGTCTGAGCACATGGGTGGCAGTTCGTGCACTAACATCAGTTGATGCTCTGTGAGGAGGGAGAAGGAGGTTGCACACTAGCACAGGTTATCAGCCCCTGAATTGCAAGCACAAAACAAAACTGGGGACTCTACACAGTGAGGAATGTAAGCTCCTTTCCCACACCCCTGGACCCCATCTTAGAAAAGAGCCAAAGAAGGAGGAGGTTCAGAAATAAAAGGATTTAAGTAATTCACTAAACAGATTGAACACACCTACAGGGTTTAAATTACTAAATCACACTGAATTGGTATCTATATTGGATATTGGTAATTTTCTCATCATATCTAGTGGCTGGAACTCATGTGGAAGACGTGAATACTTAAATATGAAAAAAAAACGTAGGGGTGTCTGGGTGCCTCAGTCAGTTAGGCGTCCGACTTTGGTTCAGGTCATGATCTCACAGTCTGTGAGTTCAAGCCTCACGTCGGGCTCTGTGCTGACAGCTCAGAGCTTGGACCCTGCTTCAGAATCTGTCTCCCTCTCTCTGCTCCTCACTCACTTATACTTTGTCTCTCTCAAAAATAAATTAACAATTTTTAAAAAATAAATAAACAAATATGAAAATGTAAAAAATTCTTTTTGATTGCATATCCCAGTATATAACATGAGTATAACATAAGTATATAGCCTTGCTATATAACCTATATAACCTGACTGAGAATTTGACAGTGGTGTGCAGTTTTCTGGAGGCATTTCATGAAGAAATAAGTATGGCAAGTATTTTCCTTCACATCTTTTTTTCTTCCCCCAACCTTTGTCACCACTCTGTACAATCAAGCCTCTGTAGACTAAAGTCACAGATGACTTATCTTTACTTAGGAAAAAATGGAGAGATTGCCATATGGACAGGAAATATAAAGCAGTGGCTAAGAACTAGACTCTGGGACCAGAATGCATGGATTTGAATTCTGGCTGTGTCATTTACTGCCTTAGTGACAAGTCACCTTAGCCTCTCTGGGTCCCCAATAGTGTCATTTGTAAAATGGATACAATAATAGTGCATCTTGCCTCCTGTTGTGATTATTAAGCAAGTGACTGCATTCGAAGTGCCCACATATAGTAAGTATGATTAGTGAGCTTGGCTATTATTGTCACTTTTTTTTTTTGGAAAATCCAAGCTCACTGAGATGGCAGCTGGAATTTTCCAGCCCTGAAAGATGTTGGGAGTCTATTGAGAGGAGTAGAATAAATGGAACATGGCTGAACTGTGAGAAAGTGTGGCTCCCTGTTACTGAGGAGTGAAGACGATGGTGATTCTGATGGACAGAGGAATACCTTAGGGAAAAAAAACCCTAAGAGACTCTTCCTTGGGACCTGGGCAATGGCTTAAGGAGAGCCCATGATGGCTTAAAGGGGAGAGACTCTTACATAAGAGCACATGCCTCCCAAACATGACAGATCTTTTACTATCAAGGTTAGTGGGGCTCAGAACTAGATGAAATTTGATTTTACAAATCAACACGTGTGATTTTTCCTCTCCCTTAACATAAATTAGAGGATTTAATAACCTTTGCTTATGATGGTATCCAAAACTCAAATGTATTTGACCAAACTTGATACTTCTGAGAAACCATTCAGCTGTGTTCCATGCAGTGCTATGTTTAGACCTTTTTCTTTTTTTACTATTAATTAGGGTTCTATTCTAAATAGTTGAGAATACATATTAAATACATATTACATATTACTGTGACTAAATCTTTTCTTAAAATTAGCTCAGAATTTAAAAAAAAAATGAAAATTCCTGCTTTAAGAATGTAAATGTAGCCCCTAGATGTAGTCTTTAGAAAATGTCTGAGTCTGAAACCAAAATGACATCTGTGAAGTTGGATAAAAAATCTCATTCAAGAGCTAGAGGGCATATATATCATGGAGTAGGAAAAAATTAACGTGAATTTGCAAATTCTTAGAGCTAATAAGTCTATGCTATTGGCAAAGTTCAATCATATGCTCATTACACTGCCCTATGCTTTCATTTCCTAACTGGGAATGGAAATTATTTTTGTCAAACTAAGTTATATAGGGAACACAGTCCCAGGAAATAGAAATCCAGATCCTTACAGCAACAATTTCTCCCTAATGTAAGAAAGCATATTAAGAGAAGCAGCTTGAGTAAGACACAGTCCCAGAAGAAATCGGGAGCACTACAACAACTTAATTTTTACTTCACCAAACTATAAGAAATGTTTATTTCTTTTAAAATACAGAAGAAAAGTCACTTTTCATGTCTAAGATTCTATAACGAGCATCAATTTGTTACCCCCCCCCCCTTTATTTTAGCTGGTAAGCAAAAACTTTCGCAACCAGTCATTAATGTCCAAAGTAAAAATGGCCACTCTTTAAGTGTAAACTCAGTCATTACATTAGTGATATTGGTAATGCACATTTGAAATTGCAGGATGTGATAAACTGTAAGCACTATTGGTTGTACACACACGCCCACATGCGCACACACACACACACGCGCGCACACACACATACACACACACACTCACACACACATACACACACACACTCACACGCCACATGCAAGGTAAAAGTTTTCAGGAACTTGATAACAGCCACACCATCTGTAGTTATTCACCGGGGCCCAAAGTAGTAACACTCATCATGCCTTTCTGAGTCAAATGTGGACAAAGTAATAGTGATATTTTTAAAAAGTAACGTGGAATCCATGCAGGACTGAGGGCTGTGCCAACATGTCCATCAGAGATTCATATCAAATTGAGACCATCAAGGTAAAGTTTAGTGGGGGAGCATGATGTCACAGAATTCCAGGCAGCTACTGAGCTCTGCTGTCATGAACATCCAAAAAGTTCTATTTGTAGAGCGATGTTGAACATCTAAGTGAAATCTTCATATAAATAAAAACTTTGAAAAGAGTACTTTTATTAAGAAAGGCGTGTGTATATGCACTTGGGAGGCATGGTACTTTTGTAAGAGTGTATGAGATTTGGGATGGATTGCTTTATTCTACTTCATCATAGAACTAGATAGCAGACAAGTTTGGTGAGAAAGATATCGAATGATTTTGTATAAAACAATAAACATGCAAATTACTTACAGTGTCATAATATATATCATTATGTATTCTATGCTTGTGGACCATGTAATCAATATGTAAGTATCAGTTAACTGATATTCAGTTATGTTAATAAATATTTTTTTTGTAGAAACACAAAAGTAATTAGAATCATGCCACAGCTATATTCTTATTTATAGCAAACTTTTGCCCTATAATGCAGGCATTTCTAATTACCTTTTGAAAGTTGTAGTTAATACCAACAAGAAAATAAATTGCCTGATATAACCTAGATCTTGAAAATGAGCATCTTAGCAATAAGTGTTATTACAAAGAAACATTCACCATAACAATGATTTTTTTTGTCTTAAAAGTTGATACAAATAAACAATGTTTTGTTACCTTGGTTACAGCAAATTCTGTACAATATGCCCAGTTGGTCTCTACAGGGACTTCGTGTATGTTTGTGGGTTATTGCAGAAGATAGTGATACAGGGAAGTTGATTTATTTTTGCAGATTTTTTTGTTCTGCTATTAAGTAATCTTTTGTGTAAAGCTTCTTTCATCAGGTAAATGAAAATATATTTATGCAAACATCATCCCCGTGTCAAATCATCCCTAGGCATACCTCCGTATGCTTCTCAGTTACTCCTGAACACACAGCCTTTGCCTCAGGAAAGGAAATAACAAAGAGTTTTGTGGTCAACATGAACATTGAAAGTGGCTCTGTATATTCTTTCCCCAGCTCTGGGATACTAAAAAGACCAGGACTGAACAAGAAGACAAAGTTCTTTAACTGGAGCTGTTTCCTCTCTCATGCTTCTTCTTGGCCTAAAAAACAGGCAGAAGTGAGTCATTCCTGTGTGGCAGTGAGGGGATGGAAGTGATGAAACACTAAAAAAGCCAGAGTGTAAACTCTCCCTCTTCCACCACTGTTACTCCTTTGGGACAGGGGAAACTTACATTTTGTCTGCGTTGGCCAAGAGTGGCTCCACAGTAAGGAAGCAGCCAGTCAATGCAAATGGCAGTGTGAACTCTTTCCTCATTATGCCAGTGATATGCTGGCTTCAATTCTCCCTACTATAGATGAGAGCTGGAAAGATGCTCTCTCTCTTCTGCTGTTTCCCCCAGCTCTTCTACCATAGTGCCAGAAGTACTTGCAGGTAGCCTGGTGCAGAAAAATAAGTGGTAAAAATGTGGCCACTTAGCCCTTTAGTGGCCAGTTAGCCCTTTAGTGGCCAGTTAGCCCTTCTTTCTTTATAGCATTCTGAACATTACTGAATTTTTACGGAATAATGGATGATTCTGTAAAAGGACTATATTTTCCGGCGTCCCTTGTGGCTACTAGATGTGGCCACGTGACTGAGTTCTTGACTATGGGATCTGAACATATGTGATGGCATAAGTTCTGGGTCATGTCCTTAAATGAAAGAGTTGTTCCCTTCATTGTCCTTTTCCCTTTTTGTTGATAAGAACAAAGGCATGATGGCTGAAGTGGAAATAGTTATCTTGGACCATAAAATAGGAGCCAAATATTGGAGATGGGGGAGCAACAAGTTAGAAGAGACCTGGGTTCCTGGTTGTTAAATCTTTTGTTTTGTCTCACCCTAGACTACAATGTTCAAACATTCCATGGGAGAGGAATAAACTTCTGACTTGCTTAATGCGCTGTCATATTGGATGTCTCTGTTACAGAATTGGGGCTGTGACTTCACCCAAACTTACAAATAGCTAAATTGGAGCTTGTCAAACTTTTATGTGTATGCGAATCAGCAGAGATCACGTTAAAATGCAGATTCTGATTCAGGAAGTGTAATGGATAAATTTTATATGCCAATATGTCCAGGCTATGGTGCCCAGTTGTTTAGTCAAACAGTCGTCTGGATGTTGCCGTGAAGGTATTTTGTAGACATCATTAACATCTACACTCAGCTGATTTTAAATAAAGGAGTTTACTGTTGATAATGCAGGTGGACTTCATCCGATAAATTGAAAGCCTTAAGAACAAAAAGTGAGGTTTCCTGGAGAAGAAGGTATCGTGCCTCAAGACTGTAACATAGAGATCCTTCCCCAGTTTCCAGCCAGTTGGCTTTTCTTACAGAATTCAGGTTTGTTGCTTCCTACAATTGTATGAGTCAGTTCCTCAGAATAAGTCTACACACGTGCACATACACACAAACATACACACACACGCACACGCATGCCATTCCCCCCCTCCCCCCGATTGGTTCTGTTTCTTTGCAGAGCTTCAACTAATCCAGTAGGTCTGGGACAAAGGCTGAGAATCTGCATTTCTAATGAGTTCTCCATGCTGCTGCTCTGAGGCTTGTCCTTTGCATAGCAAAATTCTAGAGAGCTGGTTGGAATGTATTACCAGTCTAGACTTTGACAAAAATGTACTGTGTTAGGCATGCCATTTAATGCATAGATCTCATTTCCTCATCTTTGAGATGAGAATGTTGGACTAAATGACCTCTGTGGCCCCTTTCAACTCCGATACATTATAACTCTGTGATGTGAACCCTCCTGGCTAGAGGTCCTGGTGAGAAGGCAACATGGATCTCAAACTGGCAGCTGGGCTGACCCCAGAGGTGCAAAAAGGTGTGTGGCCACCACGCATGGCTTCTTGGAGACGTGGCACTGGTTTCCTGTGTTGTTCGTCCAGTGTGTACCTTTAGAAGTAGGGTAGGTGGTCGTTCAGCTGGAACCTGTAACCAGAAACCTGATGCCTAAGGGAAGATAGTTAATTTTTCTCCCTTTGGTTAGGAAGAGAAATTCAAGAGCCTGATCTCTTTTTCCCAGGAAACCCATTTCCCAATGCAAAGGAGAAAGATAAGTCCAGTGACATAAAGCATTTGCTTTGTGTTATTTCCTAACACGTTGCACACATCTCATGTGTTATAATGACTTTTAATAATAGCATCATTATTTATTCTCTAAGCACAAAGAGCAAAGAGCTTAAATTATAATCCATTAAAGTTATGCTTCTATTGCTTTCATGCCCATGTTTTAGAATCAGATATTCTTGGGGCACCTGGGTGGCTCAGTAAGTTAAGCATCTGACTTCGGCTCAGTTCACAATCTCATGGCTCATGGGTGCGGGCCCTTGTTGACAGCTCAGAGCCTGGAGCTTGCTTCAGATTCTGTGTCTTTCTCTCTCTCTCTACACCTCCCCCACTAGTACTCTGTCTCTCTCTCTGAAAAATAAATAAACATTAAAAAAACACAATCAGATATTCCTTCTGATACTATGTCCTGTACTTATCTGTTAAGCTTTGCTTTCTAAAATCTTAAATTAAAAAGGGGGTTGTTGTTTTCTTTTAGAACCACAGCGAAAATGAAGCTCTAATCATTCTTTAATGGTGAGAATCTGTTTCCATATATAATACAGAAAATTTGTCCATAAAATAGGCACCTTTAAATGTACAATATGGTCCAGGAGTTACATCGACAATTTTTATTCAGGGAATACAATTCTGCCATTCACTCCGCCATGGTCTTAGTTCCCCATCATAAAATGACATGAAAAATGTGTTTACTGCTTTGTGCAAAATGCTAGATTGTTTACTGATGGTGCTTTGGTTAGACTTATGCCAGCAGAGTGGCAAATGATTCTCTGGGAGCATACATTAATACAGTTGAAATGAGAATATATATATGCACACACACCATATACCTGAGATAAATAGGTTTCTTAACTTTCACCTGAAACACTGTCGGAGGCATTGTGCGTTCATGCCAGTGTGAGTTTGTGTATGTGTGTGTGCATTTGCTTAGCATGTGTACATGCAAACGTGTGCACATGCATTAAATTGTGGGTAGGGATGGAAAGAAAGGAGCTAATTTCTCCTTCCTGGCATGTGAATCTGAGTGTAATAGAGAGCTTTAAATCATTTCCCTATTTTCTCAGTGTCAAGTACTTTTTTGTCTCCTCTCCTCTCCCTCCAACACAATTTGCCTTAGGGGATTCTTCTAAAAGATGCTACTCCAATTTTTGTCCAAAGGGCAAGGCTGCTAAAAAAAAATAAAGGCACGGAAGGCACTTGGTCCAAACCAGGAACCTGTTGCTGTCTCTCACTGAAATACTTTTCTTTCTCAGTATTTGAGTGTGGGGGCAGGAAAAGAAGTGATGTCAATGGCGGGGGGCGGGGGGGGGGGAACAAATCCGTGAGAGTACAAAAACTTGCGTTTACCTTTATTTGAGCCCATTTATTTCCCTTCTTCACTGTCCCTGGAAAGGAAAAAAGAACAGAAAGCTACAAGAGACAAGGCTTGGTATCAGCGTATTCAACTCTTCACCTACCATATTCACAGAGGCCGCCTGTTTGCTCTAACGGAGGTTGACTTCACCTTTTATGCATGATCAATGGTTTATTAGAAATCCTGACATTCTTTATTCCCTAGAAACCAAACAGCATCCTTCACAAAGTGTCAAAAGCACTGTGACAGTCTACTTTGTGGTTGGTTGGGTGGTTTTGGTTTTCCAAATTATATTTATTAACTTAAAAAGTATTGACAGTTGAATGAATGTCCAAGAATACAGACATCTAGCTTATGTTTGTTGCATTTCTTCTGGCTTGATTTTCATTTATTGAGGAAAGGCACCATTTGAGACCTCTTGGCAAGTGAAAATCAGAGCTGGAGAACTTTGGCTTAGCTGGGAGATCCAGCTTTTGCATATATATCAGAATTGGTTGTATTGTTAAAAATTGATCAGAGCATTCTTCACTGATTTTTCACAAGGAATTAGCTTCCTTTGGTGGAAGAATTGATATTCACCCACTTTTGACTGCTTTGTTCCTATCACAGTGCTGGTCTACTCAGAATGTGGGATCAGCTGCATATCTTTGGCCCTCTATCGAACCCTGACAATATAATGGACGTATTCTGTGGTTAATTCATGGTGTCTGGTGTGCCTCCAGCCTCCTGTCAAACTCTTTATTAAATATTTATAGAACCATATTGCAAATAGACCCAGCTTTGCCCCTGGAGTTCTATGCACGGGTCTCTGGACCAGGGAGAATATCAACTTGGTCAGCTCAGGGAGGAGAGATAAAATCTTTTTTCCAAGAAGTTTTCAGAAGCACATTGGATATTTGCCTTACAAATACTGTGGGACCATGAGTACTCCAGCCGCATTCTGTAAACAGATGTTATCTTGAAACTATGAAGCTATTATTCACGTGGGAAGATAAAGATGCCCACCGAGTTCATACGTAAGTCTAAGTATTTGGGGACAGGTGCTATCACTTCATGAAAAAAAAAATGTGGAAATGAATAATGGCGCCTTTTGCTTAAGTAGTACATAGATACATGGAGAGTTGCCAGGAGAAAGTGCTAATGGGAATGAGTTTGTGAGAAATGAGTAGATTTGGAGATTTTAAAGCACTTAAAATAAATATCATGCATCAGACACAAAGAGGAAGGTGTTAAAATTAAAATACCAAAGTTGTTGAATTTTTAACTGAATCAAGACTGGGGGTGAAGGAGGGCACAGCGTGCTCATCCAGGTAGAGAGATAGGCCTGGTGCTCTCAGTGGTGGCCAGTTTCTGCACACCAAATGGTGCTTGAGTTTATAGCAAAGTTAGTGGTCACTGGGCTGTAGACCCGTGAGAGAAAATTCTTAAATTCCAAGATGTGCTGTAGTGCTTCTAGAAAAAAAAAATGCCAAGACCACAAGCTTCATGACGCATTTATGAGTTATATAATCATTGGGCTAGAGAAGACTTTGCACGCTTCCAGCCCATCTCCTTGTCTTTGGACAGTCCCCTTTCAAATTGTTTCGAAGACTTAGAGACTAATCCAGGGAAATGTCACTGTGCCAGATGGTAACCACACACTTAATTTTAATACCACAAGATAAATTACTACTTCCAGCCTTTAAAGGTATTTCAGTGGTTTCAGTAAATTTTTTAAGATCTTCGTATTTAAAATTTTAAATGCCAGTGCTAATTTGGCAGTACATGAAACCATAAATGTCCTTTTGACTTAGCTGACTCCTTGAATGAAATCAAGTTATTCTATGACAACAAATGCACTTTGTGGTAAATGATACTCACTACCATAAACACTGAACTTGTTGCTTCTCCTTGAACCAATGAAGTTATTAGCTGTTCTTCCATGCTAGAATCTTCTTTTGTTTCCAGGTCTACTGACTCAGCTCTTTGTCACCAATATTCTAAGGTTTCCAGGCAAATTATATATATATATATATATATATATATATATATATATATATATATAGAGAGAGAGAGAGAGAGAGAGAGAGAGAGAGAATCTCAAGCAGGCTCTGAGCTGTCAGCACAGAGCCCAACACGGGTCATGAGATCATGACCTGAGCAGAGATTGAGTCAGATTCTCAACACACTGAACCACCCAGGTTCCCTTCCAGGGCACTATATTAAGAGCTATAGAGCGATTATAAACGAAATAGAATCTTGACCAATTCTTGCATTTAGAGGAGTATATCATCTAGTAGTGGGGGAGGGAAGAGGAAGTATAAATGAAAAGCCTTAAGAACATATATGTTGAAAACTGAATTTGACCCAGCCAAGGGTACACACACAGTGAATGCATATTATGAACAGATAGGGTTAATAAAGGTTTTTCTTGAAGATATGCTCAAATTCCTATAGTACTGGGAATGATGGCTACTTAGTGTTGGTGCATTGGTAGGAAGTAATAAGTATTTGCCATTGATAATATGAAAGGTAATGGTATGGTCTGCTCCCCTCCCCCACAAATTCCTATATTGAAACTCTAATCTTCAGTGTGATGGCAGTAGAAGGTGGGGCCTTTGGGAGGTGATTAGGTAATAAGGGAGAGACCTCATGAGTGGGATAAGTGTCCTTATAAAAGAGACCCCACAAAGCTCCTTGGCCCTTTCTGCCATGTGAAGATACCACGAGAAGTCTGAGACCCAGAAGAAGGCCCTCGCCAATCATGCTGGCATCCAGAGCATAGATTTTCAGCCTCCAGACCTGTGAGAAATAAATTTCTATTGTTATAAGCCACCCAGTTGGTGGTATCTTATTACAGTAGCCTGAATGGACTAAGACAGGCAGGATGTTTGAAAATACTCCTGTCTTACAGTATGTTGTTAGCATTCCTGCTCTGAGGTTTTGTGGGTCGGAGTAAGTGTTAACTCTGGCTGTTACTATAGAGATGATTTAAGCAAATATGTGTGCAAGGTTAAGCACTTCACCCAAGCACGTCTACCGGACATACAATATTTTTGGGAAAGGCCCAGGTGAAACATCAGTAATGCAACACCATGCCTCTGCTGACAACACGCAGTTCGAATGTCTCAGGGACTTAACGTTCCTCTAAGTGCACCTGTAATGTTTCAGGGTTGCCTCCATGGAGGGGTGGGCAGGTGGATGTTGCTCTGGGTCTCTCTCTCCAAAGTGAAAACTACAGTAAAAGACCAATGCTATCATGTAGAATCAAGAAATCTTGGCCTTTCTGGAACCCAACTCTGCGGATTCTTAGCCATATTTGTCAATCTAAGGGAATGGCTTTGTGGATAAGAGGAAAAGGCGCTGTGGGTCCTGACACTAGGCCTTATCTGAAGCCATCCTCCCGATCTCTGAAAGGATGTTGAACAACAAATGAAGCTGTGTTATATGGCATTTGTATAACTTTATATATATTCTCAGAGGTGGAAAAATGTAAGATTATCACATCTGCCCACACTTGAGATGTGTGAGGAACAATGAAGAGATACAGAGGATCTATTGAAGTCCTCAGAAAGAAAAGCGATAGAAAGAATGATCACATTTTAAGATTTGTTCTGGGATTGCTTTGGGTTTTTATTTGTCTTTTTACAAACATAACCTCATTATTGAAAAAACTTTTGGGCCTCTTTCTGAAACAGAAATGATATTTGCCTGTTATATAGTAAGAACACCATTGTGGGAAGTCAATTTTACTGTCCACAAAATCAAAACAATAAAATATAAAAAGTGTTTTCTTTTCTTGAGTTGTTAAAACTCCTAACCTCAAAAAAAAGCACATTTCTTATTTTTCTTGTTTCAGAGTTCACCAGCTAAGACAGACAGAGCTGGGCCATTACTGTTCTCATCAGTTTAGATTTATACGATGCATGCATTGAAATGAACATCTGGACAGTCAGAGAATGCGTTTCATTTGCAAGCCCTTGTAGCATTCCCCCCCCCCCCCATGTTTGGAAAGTCCCTTTGGAAAACAACCTAAGCAGGAAAACAACATCCAGTAAAAGAAAATTACGTTTAAAAGCAAAAACTACTAAAAATAGGATTATCAATGAGAATATTTTTGCACACAGTAAAGATAAAAGTGAAATCATAAAACACCTTGCAGAAATAAAATCAATCGACTACTTGGGTTTTATCTTGCAACCAGGCAGCCGGTGAAGTCAAACTCAAATGAGACTTCCAAGGCAACTAGCTGTAAGCAGTTTCCACCATCTCCCTGACCTAAATGGAGATTTTCAGCCTGGCTAAGTATTTCATAGAGACGTTTAATCCAGGTGCTTTATGTAGTAGGCTTGGTGATTCAGTGTGTGGCATTTGACAATGTGAGTCAGAATTAAATGAATGTCTCAGTGTTATAGTTGGGGAGCTAATGGAAGGGCCACATCTTGGATGAGTCATTGAACACAGATCCGGCTCCGGGCCACTTGCTAAAGATTGTGCAATCATTTTCACAAGCAGCTAAGGTGATAACCTTGATGTTCTGCCCTTTCGAAGTTCAGATGATCCAGCTTCTCCTCTCTGTTTCCCCAAAATAGATTTGAGTTACAGGAAAACCTTCCATTTTCATTCTCTCTTTTTTCTGTATGTATGCTGTGCTTTATTCATTACATGTGAACAATGCAGTTATTGTATTTTAACTCTTCATATATTCTGCCAGAGATAAAACTACACTTGTTATTTACAATCCCTCTTTCCTCCGAAAAATATTTGAGGCAGCTTAGAATGAAAGACACAGATATGGTGAAGCTATTCAAGCAAGGGCAGATGAATGTGATTATGGGCCGTGCTAGGTCAAGATAGCTATACCAGAATTTATAGGCTAAAGATAGCTCCTGAAACAGAGCATCAAATTTAGCTTTGAGCTTCCTGAACATTATTTTCAACATGTATCATTTGCCTTTTTTGTAAATGTCAATGTCTGCATTAGTTCCTTCTATTTTAGAATATAAGCTCAAAAGGGGGCTGGCATCACTGCTTAGCATGGTTTATCAATCAGATGGCACATTTTATTGGGGATCAGTTATATTCAGAATATTAGGTGACATGTGCGTAAGTAGGGGGAGGCATCAAAGGAAAGGAGAAGCAATCACTTGTCTCTGTCCTCAACGAGGTCACCGGTCAGTTAGATAAAACAGCCATACACTTGAGAAGTCTCTTACCACAGAACACACAAGCTAATGAATGTTAATAGAATCCTAATTGAGGATATGAGTGTGGGGAAATATAGCACTTAATATACGTATGGCCTGCTCTTTGATGCAACAGTTGGGAATGAGAAACAGGAAGTGAGTTTTCAAGGGTAGGTTTTCACTCCTATACTAGGCTAATGCATGGCGGTCCAGGACAGCTACCACAAGAGGTATTGTAGGATAGTCTGTGTGGGTGGGGTGACCTGGGCACTCTCTAGTCAGGTAATAGGACTAGGCTCTATTTCACCTATGCATTCCTGTATAATCTGGGAATTAAGGGGAAAAAAAAAGAAGGAAAAGGGGAAAGAAAAGAAAGGAGGAAAAGAGAAGGGAAGGAAGGAAAGAGGAGGAAGGAGGAGAGAAAGGGAAGAAAGGAGAGAGGGAAAAGAAATTATGGCCAGTTTCATGAACTTCTTCTTATGCCAACGTGAAAATCATTTAGGTAACTTTCTTGCGTCCTTTTTTTTTTCTTTTCTTAAACTTACTTGGCATAACAGAGTGAGAGACTATTGTTGTTTTATGAAGTGATAATAACATATATTTTTCCATTGTTTGACCAAGCAAGTTTTGAAAGAAAACAAAAGATTCACACAGAGAGAGATAAATTATTAGGTTTGTTAATACTTAAGCTGGATTGAAGAATGAATTAAGTGTGCAGCCATCCTAGGCTTTTGATCATCTCCCCTACACCAGACCTGGATATGATGATCACCCAGATTTGCTGCCAAATTTGGGACAGAGACACTAGTCTCCAGATCCATCTTTAAAAGATAAGCCTGGCTCTGAACAAAGTGTGACTACTATGGGAAAGCAGGAACTCCAGGAGGCATGGCTTCATAAGAAGAAAAAATCAAAAATAAGGAAAGGAAAAGAAAGGGGCTGTACCACCTGTGTTCTTAAACTTCTTAAACTTCTTCCAGGTTTATCCATCCTAAGTAAATCGCATTACCACAAATAAATCACACTGTGGTGAGGGTGAGTTAGGATGAGGACAGAGACCAGACACACTACCACGTGGTGTGGTCTCATCTCTTGAATCTCCGGAGGATCCCCTGGGAAACTAACACCCCCAACACACACGTGCACACATGCAGGGGCCCCCATATGTACCTAGAGTTGAGAAACGGAAGAACAGGGAAATGAAAATCCTCCAAAGGGCTGTTTTGAATTCATAGTAATTGGCCTGTACAGTGGAGGTCCGATTGATATTCATTGAATGAATTCCTAAAGGATGTATCAGATATTAACCAAGGTGAAGTTCTCCACGTGTAACTTAGTACCACATTACAGGAAAAGTGATATTCTC
Source organism: Felis catus (assembly GCF_018350175.1). Taxonomy (NCBI): domain Eukaryota; kingdom Metazoa; phylum Chordata; class Mammalia; order Carnivora; family Felidae; genus Felis; species Felis catus. The sequence goes on from NC_058372.1 coordinate 125,918,413, forward strand.
CTTGCCTGTGCCCTGAGAATTCTTCTTCGTGAGACTCCACCCGTGTGAGAATATGTCTTAACACTTCTCAGGGATAGATTGGGCTGGCAGTTGGGCTCAGGGCTTGTAGTAAGTTACTCTAGAGAAGGTAGAGAGTAAAGACTGGGATCTCTGGGAAAAGAAGAGAGTGGCAGAAAGGTGACCCCAACAGAGGGATCCTTAGTGTTGTAAGACATGACCTGCCACCTACGACCATCCAAATTTTCACTGGAGCCTACATTGCCCGCTAATGCTTTTGGGTGAGTAAGTTCCTCACAGAAATTAGTGAGAGGGCTAAATTCTGCTTTCTGGGGTCAGGGGCTAACCTTGCTTTACTACATAAAGGCGCCTGTGGCTGAAATTGGGTTGTGTAAGGATCTTGAATGCATCAGCTAACAGCCCTATTGATAAATAAATACTGAATCCATACTTTTGTAAAAGTGAATTTTTTTTTAATTTTATTTTTTACATTTATTTATTTATTTTTGAGAGACAGAGAGAGACAGAGCACAAGTGGGGGATGGGCAGAGAGTGAAGGAGACACAGAACCCTAAGCAGGCTCCAGGCTCTGAGCTGTCAGCACAGAGCCCGACACAGGGCTCGAACCCACAAACCACGAGATCATGACCTGAGCTGAAGTCGGACGCTCAACCGACTGAACCACCCAGGTGCCCCACAGTGAATTTTTTTAGAGACTGCTAGTGTACCTATTTTCCCTATATGAAACCAGGATAATTCCTTAGGGATCTGGTGAGTATGGCATTACATCAGGAATACTATATATAATAAAGCAATAAAGTTATTAGAATTTCCGTTCTAAAAATATGGCATTTTAAGCCTTGAAGCATGAATAGAAATGGAATAATGCTGAAACTTTTATCAATTTTCACAAGTTATAATGGATATTCCAATTATTTTGTATAAATTACATTACCAATTCTAAAAGTTGAATACATTTTTAAATTTCTGGAAGGAAAAACTGTTATAATTTGACTTGCAAATATTTTTAGCAAACAAAACAAGCTTTAGAGAGTGACAAAAATGAGAATAGAATGTATACAAATATAAAGTGTTATTTAACATACTGGGATGGCTAACTCTTCTGTGAAGCTGAGAGATGTGTGCAAGCAAGAAGGTATCAATTTAGCTACCATTGTTTGCAAACTTTGCAGTTCTACACATATATGTATCTCTTCCGTTCTATTTATACAGCCACCAGCTTAGAGTGCCTTCATTTTATCCATCCTCCATTATTATAACCAACGTCTTTCTGTTACTCAAACCCAATCCAACCTTAATCTCTTAAAATACTCTTCTGTTTAAAATGAGAAAAGTAAAATGGAGCCCAGTGGCTTATTGTGGCCTCCAAATATTAGTCATTCAGAATCTGTATCTTTTGACTTCTTGCTGGCTCTGAATGTCCTTTTCATTATTACCAATGTACCTGAAACCTGGCTGGGTACACACTTCTCTTTTCTTCAGAATTTTATAGACTTTTTATTCTAATATTTTAGCCTGAAATGTTGATGTGGAGAATCAGGGGATCCTGATTTTATCTTTTACTATGTGATTTGCGTTATTTGGAGGTAGCTTGGAGAAGTCTTTATCTTTTAAAGTCAACAGTAAAACAGGATGTGCTTTGCCTTTGAGAGTTCTGAATTAATTTCACCGGAATTAGAGGGCATTCTCTTTATCTTCAGTTGTTTTTTCCCTCCCTTATGTTACAGAAATTTTCTTGTTTTATATCCTTTAATATGTTTTTGGTTTTATGGTTGCATTTTATTCTCCAGAGAAGTCATTTATATTATGTAGGCTCATCTTTATCTATCTTGAACATTGTCTTCCTTCCTTTCTTTTCTTTAGTTCCTTCCCTCTTTTCTCCTTTGTATCTCCCTCTCTCTATTTTTTATCTTTTTCTGCATTGTCTGTATTTGTTGTGATTATAAAAAGCTCTCAATTTAAGTTACCGATTTTATTTTTAGCCTTGTCTATTCTATTTTTGTTTGGTTTGGTTTAATATTTATTAATGTGTTCCATAACACTGTTGCTTTGGACATCAATTTTCCTTACTACTGGATGTGCTCTTTTTTATCTCTCTCCATTTCTTTGTTGAATCAGACTATCTTATTTCATTTTTCTGTAACATCAATGTGTTTATGGGGACTTTTTTTTCTCTTTGTGTTGTGCTTGCCTTAATATACAGTCATTCCTTGACTTGTGCATGTTTTTTCCCATTCTTCACTTATTTATTGCTTGATTTTCCCCTCTGTAATGTCTTTCACTTGGCACACAGGTGTGTGTGTGTGTGTGTGTGTGTGTGTGTGTGTGTGTGTTTTCATCTTGCTTACACTTAATGTGAACTATTTGGTACAGATTATCTAATTTGCTAATTTTTCTGTTAAAATGCAGTTTTTATAAAACTTTTACTTCTTTTCCCATCACCATTGACCTTTATTTTAGTTCCTTTCCTTGAAGCTAAAACATGGGAGCATGGGAGATGAAAATGAGCTAAGCTGAGGTTATGTTGAATATCTTAAATCATGGTTTCTTCTAAACAGTAGGGTTTTCATTTCATTTCCATTTAAATTATTCTCTATTCGTTGTGAACTCTACACTTAACTATCCCTATTTTTAACACTTCCTCTTTTTCACTATCCCTCCCAGGAACTATATACTACTACTTGTCAGTTAGAAGAAGAATTCAAGGATAAAATCTCAATTTGCTTCTCCCAATTTTGGCAGTGTTATTTCATATCATCAGCATGTAATTGAGCAGTGTTGTTTCTAGAATTTTGGTGAAGGTTTGGAAGCCAACAAAGTTACCCACACTGCTTTGCTTTATTCTAGAATCTTGTGTTGCTTCATTTTAGTTTCTTGTTAATGTTTATTATTTTAAATAATACATCTTTCTTTCTTTTTAAAATTTCTTTTTAATGTTTATTTTTTTTTTTAATTTTTTTCAACGTTTTTTTTATTTATTTTTGGGACAGAGAGAGACAGAGCATGAACGGGGGAGGGGCAGAGAGAGAGGGAGACACAGAATCGGAAACAAGCTCCAGGCTCTGAGCCATCAGCCCAGAGCCTGACGCGGGGCTCGAACTCACGGACCGCGAGATCGTGACCTGGCTGAAGTCGGACGCTTAACCGACTGCGCCACCCAGGCGCCCCTAATGTTTATTTATTTTTGACAGAGAGAGACAGAGCATGAGTGGGGGAGGAGCAGAGAGAGGGAGACACAGAATCGGAAGCAGGCTCCAGGCTCTGAGCTGTCAGCACAGAGCCTGACGTGGGACTCAAAATCACAAACTGTGAGAACATGACCTGAGCTGAAGTCAGATGCTCAACCGACTGAGCCACCCAGGCACCCCAAAAGATATACATATTTTTAAAGTTTCAGCCAAAACTACTACTTAGGCAACAAGTCTTATATACTTTTTACCTGTCAAATCAAGTGATTTTCTTTCTTTTTTTTTTTTAACTTACCCTTGCATTGTAGCTTTCTAATTTTACTGTGAGCTACATTTGTGTTCTCAGGGTGCATTGTGTAAGTCTGTGTGAAGTCTGCCCATATGGCTTATTGTTTTGCCACATTTGTTCACGGACCTTGCTATTCTTTGTTTTAAAAGTCATATACTTTTTTATTTGCTGCTTTCATATGCTGATTTCACATCATGCTTCAAACTCTCTCATTATGTTGTAGAGGTTTTTTCATTGTTCTATGAAATAATAGTCCTCAAAATGTGTAGATAGGGAGGAGATGAGGTTTTATTTCATTAAATAAAAATAACCATTTAGACCATGCTATTGAAAGGCGGTGGGAGGGACGGTTGTTGTGGGAAGCCCTCATATATAAGAGGAATGCTAAGCATTGATTTAAGAAGAAAAGATAAACAAAGTTAAGGTTAGAATGTTTATTTTGAATAATTTGGCAAAGGAGGAAAATTAGTGGAATCTGTTACTTTTCATTGTGTAGCTCCCCCAAAATGTTAGGTTGTCATGATTTTTAGTTTCTCAACTGGTGGCCTTGGCTTTGTTCCCAAGTCATTGTCAGCATTGGCTCTCCCTGTTAAGCAAAGATGAGCACTGCAGTTGGCTGCAGGGCTTTATAGCAGAGGCCACGGTCACTAGAGACAGGGCAGCAAGGGGTGGAGAGGGTCTCCATAAGCAGTAAGTACACTGCAAATTTGAAACTAGTAATGAGGGAATTGTTTTATATAAGTTACTTGTGCTCCCCCCTCATTTTTCTAATGTTTACAATGAACACAAGTTTTTTCTGTGGCGTAACTAGTTACATTTTCTACGGAGCTTTGTAGTTCCTGTTTTTGAGAGGAAAAACACTAGGCAATATGCAAAATCTCCTTGAACGAATAATCTGAATTGTATAAAGGATCCACTGACTTCGTTCTCAGCAGTGATTTTCCATCTGAGCGGCTCCTGGGTAGTTAGTGCATAAAGCTATGTTGGTGCTGGCTGGGTGCAAATTGCCTTCTTCTGAAGATGCCTGCTTTGTGCTATTACCTGCCTATAGCAAAACAAAGCCCCTCCAGTAGAGAAGTCTCTTTAACCAAATATCAAACAAATTAACCTTTTAGTGTGTTCCTAGGAGCCTCTCACAAGACAGAACGCTCTGGTGACATCACTGATGGCAAAGGTTAGCCTAAAAGTAAAATGAAATCATCCGGCCAGGCAGGCCCTGTGGGAGAATCAAGCCTTGTAATTAGATTGAAGACTCCTAGGAAACGAAGCCCTGTTGCAGGAAGAACGTTTGCAGAAGCTAATTGGGGTAAGCTTTTGCATCAGTGCTGGTGCACCGCATCACTTCCAGCTTTGGAAATAGCTGTAATGGTGTACAATGATTGAGTCATTCCCAATTTTAGCAACCTAGGCGGAACATGAATTGCATGACGAATGCACGCTTGAGTTTGTCCTATCTGTGACTCCTGACTCCAGCAAGATTCCAGTTCTCAAACTGGCTGATGTCAGGGGTGTTTTTCTGAGAGTTGCAGGGATTGGGGCAGCCCTGTGCAAGCTGATGCCTACAGGTTCTGTCGCTTTACCTCCATTCTAACTGGTACCATTTTGTGCCTTGTCATCTGGTTGATGTCCCCCCACCTACCTCCAGGCCTGCCCTCTTACACTTTTTTTCAAAGTATGGACTCTATAACTGAACGTTGTGCTTATACTAAGTGATTTTTTTTTTGTGGTAAATTAATGAAAAAGCAATCCAGTTATAAGGCAAATAAGCTGCCTTAGCCTGTCTGGGCAGCTATAATAAAATACCATAAACTGAGTGGTTTATAAATAACAGCTATTTATTTCTCATTGTTCTGGAGACTGAAAAGTCCTAGATCAAGGCACCGTCATATCTGATATGTGATGAGGGTCTACTTCCTCACAGATGGACGTCTTTCCAACCTCACAGTGTGGGAAGGACTTGGAACTTTGTGGGGTCCTTTTTGTAATTTCTCTAATCCCATTTCAGTAATCACCTCTCCAAAGCTCCACCTTCTAATATCATCACCTTTGGAAGTTAGATTTTCAACATATGAATTTTGGGGGGACACAGCCATCAGACCACAGCATAAGTTGAGAACACCATCCTTCTTGGCGTAGCAACTTAAACCAGAGGTAAACTGAGTTTGGGCGAGTGAATGGGTGAGCAGAGAACCAACCTTTTCCTGTTTTACTTTATCCCCTGAAAGTCGTCTCAACTTTGATACACCTACTGCCCTTTCAGCACTTTCTAGGATGTATCAACTAAAGACTTTATGTTTCAGGATCTCGTTGGGTTTCAAGTAACTGTCAGTTTTTGAGTAACGGAGTGTCAAGGTGATTAAGCATCCGGGACTCACCACACAGGACCTATATGACACAGGCATGGTACTTCAGCTATCTGAGCCTTCCATTCCTTTCTGGAAAAATGAAACATAAACATTAGCTATTACTTGGGGCAAAAAGGTAAGGATGAGGGTGTGTGAGAGTTGTTAGGTACTTTGATAGTCGTATTTTAACTTCACTAACACAAACAACTGTGCTCAACTTTTCTGAGCACTCATCTGTCTGCCAAGGACTGTGCTAAGCACATTATATGATGATGTCATTAAACACCTTCCCTGACATGTCCTACGCTCAACACACAGGTGAGGAAACTGAAGCATTTAGGTGACATCCCCAGGAGACTAATGCCATAAGTAATTGTTCATCATAGAATCGCAGAAGAAGCTCTAAGAGCAGGCTTATCTCATGGAAACGTGTGTAATGATAATGAGTCATCTGTTTTAATCACATCACTATAGCTATCCTAAACCAAACCCTCCTCTTGAGCTCACATTAAATCTGTTTATTTCTCATATCTGGATTGCTTTCACATTCTGCACCAGCTAATCTCTGGTCCTATTTCAAGTCAGAATCTGGATATTATTTACCATCTGCCTCCAAGGGATGCACTTGCCAAGTCCCCTAATTTGCTATAATTGGCAGGTTTTCAGTGTACATAATTTATATCAAAAAAAGCTACCCTGAAAAAGAAGATTAATTAAACCATTTCTTCTGGGTCCCTAAAAGTGTGGCAGTTTCCAAGAGGATGACTTTAAGGCCTTAAGGTCTTCTGTGTGTATATGCTGTCACAGCTGAGCACATTAAAAATGTATGTTGGGTTGGTCCCTGGTGCCTCTGAGCTGGTCAGAAAGATGTCATTGGCACCTGGGTAACATCACAAATACTCCCTGAATTAAGCAGCTCACATTTGCATCTGAGTCTTTTGTTCCAAGCTTTCCAGACACTAGAAACTACTAGACTGCAGGATAATTTATGGATACCTCTGTGTTGGCAATTCTGTCACTGATATGATAGGAAACACTAGAAAAAATACACCCAGATGTACAGAATTCTAAATAGAGTAAGTGAGAGACCACAAACTGATTTAGACAAGCAGCACATGTGGCTAGTAAATAGACATTTTGTAGGATTTTTTTTCCCCTCTTTTTCTTTCTCAGCCTTCCGCTGAGCTCATGGTCTACAATGGGGCATGCCCTAGGGTTTGTGGAAGCATTCTGGTTCTTCCCCAGCTTCAGAATAATGCCAACCTGGGAGTTTATTCCTTAATCGATGCCTATCAAAAGTTGGTAAGTTTATTCTGCATTCTAAGGGAAGGTACTTCAGTGTTTTCTACCTTTTCCAGAGTGGTTTTAAGATGCACCAGTCTGTGGGTGGATTATAGAGACTAGCACAGGAATGAACATAAAGTTTTCACATATTTTTCTTTTCCTAGAATGTTCATCTTCCCATCCTTGTCTCGTTTATCCCCATACTTACCTTCCAAATCTCAGCTTAAATGTTATCCTGCTTGCTCCTCCTCCATTTTGACCCCAAATGACAAAACTGCCCTCCTTTGTGCTTCAGAAAATGTATCTGAAGCTTAGAAATAAGGCAAAAATGTCCCAGGAGGAATAGCTTCCAAGGTAATTAGGGGAATGTATTTAGGTCACTGTTTATTCATTAAATATCTCAGAACACGTGAAGTTACATGTTAAGTTGTAGTTTTTTGTAAAGTAGAGATGCAAATAATTTCTGCCATGTGCAATAAATAATTGCCAAGGCTTACTGGTCGAGAACCAGTTTTCTATCTACCCATCAGTCTTATCCCAAGCTTGTCTCTAGCTACCTAGCTTCTGAAATGCTCTTTGATGTGATCACAACATCTGACTCATTAATTAATGAGTTGAATAAAACCTGTTCAATTTATATGTGGGTGGGGTCATGTTTTTGAACTCCATTAGAACATAGCTTGCTCCTTGCTCTTCTAGGTCAGCTTGTCTCTCTTTGCTGCTAAAGGGTAAGCTCCATGAAGACAGGCTTTTGAAGAAGAGTCCATGACTTTGAACCCTCAGTGGCTGGTGTAGTGCCTTATGTCTGAATCACCTAGTCAGAGTGTGTTCTATGAATAAATTGTTATGTAGTCTAATTCCCCGTCACTCAATTGGCCGTTGTATCATTGTTTCAGGTCAGTGCAAGGACTCTATTGCTCAAGTAACAACTTCTAGGAAAACATAGACATGGAGTCAGAAATATGGTGAAACTCTTTTGTATGACTTGATGAACTCTGTAGTAGCTTTGGTCTTAATCCCTCATTATTACTCTTATTTTGATCTGCAGTGTTTTTAGATTAAGAATAAATCATGTTGCACAATACTCATCCAAGCCTGGATGCTTTGCAAAGACAAGTAGAGGTTTGAAAGATAGTTTTACTTCTCCTAATGTTAATCCTAGTTGCTATGGCTACATGAAAGCATGAAGAAAGTTGGTTTTGGGGTGTGTGTGTGTACATGTGTACATGTTTAAAGAATAGTTTGACCCACATTCCAGATATAACAGTTCTATGCTTAACTTGGACTTATCAGCCTCAACTGTGTGCTGTTACGCTTTAAAAGTTAAGTGTTTGCCTAAAAAACATTAATAGACATGTAATTTGCAATTATGTGTATTGAACTATTGATATGGAAGACCAAATACAAACCAGAGCAAATAAAACGTTATTATATATCTTATATATAATATCCTTAAAAAATCTAGAGGTGATTTCTGTGCATTGCCTTGTTGCCCTTTTCTTTCTCTTATACCAAATACCATTAAGAGAGTTCTGAAGAATAATGATTAGGTTAGCAGTTTTCAGAAACTCATTTGGAAATAATACCATGTAGTAGAAAATTACATATGTTTCCAGTAGGTATCCAACATTTAAGACAACAAAAATTAAATAACTTCTTATATGGAAAAACACAAAAATAGCCATTGGTTAAAAAAAAAATAACCATTTGTTAAGTTTAAACTCTATCCATTATCCAGGGATTATTAACAGATGAAGCTTTGTGGAAAACCACAGACATTAGCCTTCGCAATATTGTTAGGGTTGTGCTCTAGACCAGGAGTTGGCAATCACTGCTTGTAAAAAACAGACAGTAAATATTGTTGACTTTGTAAGATCATCAATGTCCATGGCAACTACTCAACTTTGCCATTTTAGTGCAAAAGCAACCATGGACAATATCTAAACAAGCAGACATGGCTGTGTTTCAGTTAATAATACTTTATTTACAAAAACAGGTGGTGAGCTGGATTTGGCCCATGGACCATAATTTGCTAACTTCTGTTTTAGACAGTCCTCATAAATCAGTTTTCTCCAGTTGGTCCATAGAATTAAAAAGTCGCTATTTTTGTACTTTTTTGTATTTTGCAGAATTATGAGAAAATGAACAAACAACACTGAAATTACTTTGACCAGTAGAAGATAAGACAGAACTGTATGTCTAGGTCATTTTACTCAGGAATCTAAGTGTACTTTCAATAAAAAGAGATATCAAAATGCTTTGAAAATATGTATTTTAAAATAAGTATTGCAAGCAAGGGAGTGTCAAAATATGGAGGAGCAAGTAGGATTCCAAGAATGAGGGAATAAAATGTCTATCTTTTTCTAAAATATAATTTATTGTCTTATTGGTTTCCATACAACACCCAGTGCTCATCCCAACAGGTGCCCTCCTCAGGGCCCATCACCCACTTTCCCCTCTCCCCCACCCCCCATCAACCCTCAGTTTGTTCTCAGTATTTGAGAATCTCTTGTGGTTTGCCTCCTTCCCTCTCTGTAACTTTTTTTTTTCGCCTTCCCCTCCCCCAGGTCTTCTGTTGAGTTTCTCAGGATCCACATATGAGTGAAAACATATGGTATCTGTCTTTCTCTGCCTGACTTATTTCACTTAGCATAATACTCTCCAGTTGCTATAAAAGGCCATATTTCATTCTTTCTCATTGCCAAGTAGTATTCCATTGTATATATAAACCACATCTTCTTTATCCACTCGTCAGTTGATGGACATTTAGGCTCTTTCCATAGTGGCTATTGTTGAAAGTGCTGCTATAAACATTGGGATATGAGTGCCCCTATACATCAGCACTCCTGTATCCCTTGGGTAAATTCCTAGCAGTGCTATTGCTGGGTCATAGGGTAGGTCTATTTTTAATTTTTTGAGGAACCTCCACAAAGGTCTCATTAACTTACAGAAGCCTGAAGTAAGTTTGCCCAGGATTCAAGGCTGCAAACCTATTCTAGGGCTATGTAATTTTATACTTTACCTCAGGGCAGTAGCATCTAAGACATAGAAACTACTCACATGTTAATTCTAGGGCTAGGTGATAATTTGACCTGTGCTTTCTTCATATTACAGGAGGGTAAAAACCTTCAGGCGTTTGCTATAGGACATACCGAATTTGCCACTGCTCTCTTGCAATTGAAACTCAGTACTAACCTCATTAATGATTGAATACATTGGGGATGTCTTTTATGTCAGGGATATTTAATGCATGAATTTGGTGTGCATTTCACGTCCAATTCATAATGGAAAATTAAACGAATGAAAAGAATAAATTACAAACAAACTATAAGTCCAAAGCCTCTATCTTAATCCCAGAAACTGAGATTATTGGAAATTACTAATCAATAGGCTGTAAAATATGATCATTTAGACAAAAGAAATATTTTTTTTCTCACATTGAATTCCATTGCTTGGTATTAACCAAAAAGCATTTGGCTGTCAATTTAAAGAACATTTTAATGGAGACATCTCTGTTTCCGACCCCTTCCCAACTCTATGTCCTAAAGAGAAAAAATCCAGGAACTTCAGCTAATTTAAATGGCTTTACTTTTAACCTTACCTTGACCTTCAACTTTAACCCTAAGGTTGTAGCTCAGAACTTGGAGCAAACCTCACCATCATAGACTTTGTCATAAGTGCAAGAATTGTATAGGCTCCTGGGACCACTGAAGGAACCAGGACAATCTTTTTATAGAAAGTATACCTTTTTGTATCTTTTTACTACCATTTATTGAGTACTATGCACTTTTCACACACTGTTAATCTAAACAATTCTGGTAAGTATAAATAATTATCTCCTTTGACAAATGTAAGGCTCAGAAAGGTGCACATGACCTGCCCTAGGCCACATAGGCAGCACCGGGCAGATCTGGGTTTCAGGATGAGGATCCAACAGGAATACCCGTCTCAGAGATACTGTCGTTCTTCACTGCAAATGGAAGACACATACGATCTATTATTTAGGGGGAAATGGCAAGATCCTAACTACCACCTGGATGATATTCCGACCATTATAGTCTCTGGTTTAGGTTACAACCGCTTCCAGTGGGGCTGGCCATAGCCACCAGAAGGCCTCTATGAAGATACATCTATGTGAATTAGTGAGTCCTTCCAGTGGTCTCCCATTAGTCTGAGATAGTCAGCCAGATTATATTATATTCAGGATGAGGAAAGGGCACAGAGTCTGCACAGTGGGAAGGAGGGTGTCCAGTAGCTTTATGCAGGGGGAGTGCCGATAAGCAGGAAAACATCCAAGCAGTGTTTCTCCATCTGAGGATTTTAAATATTCAGAAGCTGAGTCACCTGGAGTGTTTTTTAAAAATGCAAATTCCTGGGCCTTGTCTGTCAATAATCTGAGTTCAACAGGTCTTAATGTGGTTCAGGGATCTTTGGAATCACCATCCAAGTCTAAGAACTATCAACGGGGAGGCGTGGGGGAAAATCTGGCGGGGGGGGGGGTCAAAAGAATGATCTAATTCTCAGAAAGAGGAACTCTTGGGCGGTTTCTAAAAACTGGTGCTAAATAGAATAAATGCACCAGCGGTCTCCTATTCCCTGGACACATGAAAACCCCTGAAAACCGCTTCTATCAAAGATTGTCATAGAGTCAGACAGGGTAGGTACAGTGTCTCCAAACGTGTCCAGCATTCTCTTTTATTTGGTTTCTGCTTTATTTTCACTTGCATATTTAACATTCTGGGACAATAATAATTTTATTAAGCTAAAAGCCCTTCTTTCATTATTTAATGATTGCAACACGAAATTGCACAAATCGAGAGGATAGAAGATACAAATCAATCTGAATTAGGCAAAATTACATAGTTAACCAGGTAACATTTCCATGGATGTAAACAAATATATTATGGATAATGAGTTGAAGGAATTGGTATAAAATTGAATTTAAAACCTTAATTTAAACAAAGTATGTTCTCTAGTTTATACCAGATCAATATACATGGCATATGAAGTTTCATAAAATATGATACAGTACATTGCTTCCTCCACATACCATTCACTATTTTTATAAGTGCAGAATATTTTTGGATGATAAATATAATTAAATAGAGCAAAGCCATATGAAGCAAAGCCACAAGGCTTTTTTTTTCTTTTTTTATAGAATTACAGGCTTGCTACAGAGCTTGAAGGCATTACTACTATGATATCAGAGAAATGTATTAGCCCCCAGGGAATACATTCTTATTGTCAGTTATGGATTTCATGGGCTTTAAATTAGAAAGAGAAATGCTATGATATTTTTCTTTGAAAACAAGGGAAGGAAATGACTGAAAATTTTAAGTAAACAATTAATGTTAACTTCAAATATAAGGGTGTTTGAGTTTGTACACAGCTTGCTCCCTAGTTAAAGCCAAATTCTACATTGCATGCACAATTGCATGCAAATTGGACTTAATTTACTGCATGCTTTGCCTCTTCAATTAAATAAAATGAGAAGATGATTTTTACTTTGCAAGAGTGAAAATTCAATGTGTTAAAATGTTTTACTTGTAAATTTTCTATAAGGAGCATGTGCGCCCAAATGTTGATTTGAAATAAGATATTTAGCCAATGTGCTTTGAGTTCGACTTTACATGGAAGTCACAGGTTCTGCCCTCAAGGAGTTTCTGGACTCAGTGGGAATAGGAAATACATTGACATGACAAACAGTGCTTTTAGATTTATCTTCTCAAAACACTTTTTTTCTGTATATTTTCTTGTTCAAATCCTACCTTCCATCTAGTCTTGAAAGTCCGTATCATTGTCTGAAATATGCAGTCTATACACTCTTAAAACATGTATAAGCTTCTTAGGACCTATCACAAAAAAAAAAAATCACAAACTAGGCGTCTTAAAACAAAAAAAATTTCTTGTTTCACAGTTATGGAGGTTAGATGTCCAAAATCAAGGTGTTGGCAAAGCTATGCTCCCTCTGAAACCTGTAGGAGAGAACCCTTATTTACCTCTTCCTAGTTTTCTGGTAGCTTATCAGTAATCTGGCATTCTTTGGCATACAGCTGCAGGATTTTAAACTCTGCCTCACTTATGACATGGCTTTCTCTCCCGTGTCTGAACTCAAGTCTACCTCATCTTATAAGGACACCAGTCATATGGGAAAAAGGGCCCACCTTACTCACCCTACTCCAATATGACTTCATTTTAACAAAGCAGATTACATCTATAATTAGCTTCTTTCCTTTTCTTTCTTTTTTTAAGCTTATTTATTTTTGAGAGAGAGAAAGCAATTAGGGTAGCGGCAGAGAAAAAGAGAGAGAGAGAGAGAGAGAGAGAATCCCAATCAAGCTCCTCACTGTCAGCACAGAGCTCTACATGGGGCTCAAATTCATGAACCTTGAGATCATGACCTGTTCTGAAGTCAAAAGTTGGATGCTTAACTGACTGAGCCATTCAAGCATCCCTATAATTAGCTTGTTTTCAAATAAGGTCACATTCTGAAGTACTCGAGTTAGGACCTCAACATATCTTTTTTGGGAAAACAATTCAACATATTACATGGGGCAGTTAAGTTCCTCCACAGCCTGTCTTCTTTCTCATTTATCACAGGAGAAAAAAACCTGTCAATTATTGATTTGCTTCTCTGTGGCAGGGGGCAGGCATATGTGTTAACTAGTCCTTGGGAGGACTCTAAAGAGAAAGGATTATTAGCTTCATTTTATTGGTGAGGGATCCGAGGCTTAGTGAGTTTATGTACCTTTCTCAAGATTTACTTGTTCTTCAGATGTTAGCTCAATTTTACTTTGCCAAATAAGCCTTCCTAAGAGCCCAGACCAAATTGGGTTTCTCTGATATATATGCTTATGGAATCCTATATTTTTCCTTCATAGAATTCTACCATTTTGTAGTTATTTATCAGCTGATCACTTGATTTATGTTTGACTCTCCATCTAGACCATGAGCTCCATGAAGTAGGGACCATGTAGTTTCATCAGTGGGCATATAGGCACTTAGCAATACTTGTGGACCTAATGTTTGAATCAATGACTCCCCTAACTAGTAAGTGGTCAACTAAGATTTGAAATTTTTACTCCAAAATCTAGAGTGGCTCTACCCAAAATAATTAACAGATATTTACTACATACCTGAAGTATAGTAGGCATTCTAAATTGCACTCGGATGTCAAGATGAGTAAGACCAAGTCCTTGTACTCAGGGAGTTCACAAGTTAGTAGAGAAGACACACAAGTAGAGGGGATAACTTACCTCCTAAATCTAGGGATGGGCAATCAGGGAAGCTACCAAAGGGGATAGTACAAATGTCATATATTATAGAGATCGGTTGAAATGATTTAGAGGGACAGAGTTGGGGGAGCACCAGCAAAGTGCTCATCATGACCAGGCAGAGAAGCAGGTATAAGGTTAACAAGTTCTTGGGAAGATAATATTTTCACTGAGAGGTAGATAATAGAGAAGGGCTGTCGACTTAGATAAGCCTCCTCTAAAAGAATTTTTGCCTGGGCCAAATTGGTCTGCTCATGATCTCATCCATAGATCCCACACACTTCTGACTCAGCTCAATGAAAAGCAGGGTTTTGTACTTATTAGAGATTTCAAAATCTGGGAAAAAAGTGCTTTTTGGAGCTAGTGAGTACTCACTACTTCGGGGGTGTTCAAGTGTTGTGTGTATGACTAATTTAGTTCTATGTGGTAGTAGTGTCTCCTACTTTTTTTCATGCCATAGCATGCATAAAGCGTATTAATATTTCTATGGCACATGGAAACCAGAAACACTTTATTCCAAGGGTTGGAGGGACCAATACTTCATTTCCTCTTAACCCTTTCATGGCACAAACATGTGGAATGGTCTAGGATAGGAATTCAATCTTTCTGGAGTTTTAATTCTAAGAAAAAAGATATCTTCTTATTCTGAGGTTCTTTAAATAGAAACATTCCTGTTTTTCACATTCTTCACATAGAATCCAGAGTAATGTATTAATTTGTACAAATCATATCATGTCACTTCCCTTCATAAATCCCCTTATTTGTTTCTTAAAATGTTTCAAAGACAATCCAGGATTCTTACCATGCACAGTTTGGTTCCTGATTACCTTTCCCAGTTAGTTTCCTACAACGTTCCCCTTTTATCCCTCTAATTCAGCTCCAGGAATTTATTTCAAACCTTCAAATAAGCCAAACGCAGTCCTGCCTCAAGGCCTTTGCACATGTGGCTACCGCCAAAGGCAAAGATACAATGATGACTCTCTCATGCTTAACTTCTCAGCTTAAAAATCATAGCTCAGTACAGCTTTCCCTGACTCTATATCTAATTAAGTCTACTTATTATGGTCTGTTGTACTACTTATTTTTTAAAAGACAGATCATATAAACCATGAGTGTATTTTTAAAATCTACTGATTTATTAGTCTCCCCGTACATTACACCTACCATCCACCCTTTCATTGGCCTATGAGTTTGACAAGGCAGTGTAATTGCTCTGCTCATCATTGTAGTTTCAATGTACACAATGATTCCTGGCATATTATAGGAGCTCACTACTTGTAAATTGAATGAATAAATTAAAATATTTCAAGAACAATTTGGCAAATAGACAAATGGGAATATTGTACGCCTAAAGAGAATGGATACTCAATGAATCGGATGGATAGAAAGGATGGATTTAAAGGAATGATCACATAAGGATGCAACAATTGAGAAAAATTTCATGGAGGAAGTTCTAGATGCTCCTGAAATATCAACATATGAAACTAAGGGGTGTGCAGGGGGCGTAGGGGATTATGGAAGTATTTTAGAAGAAACTATTATCAATAAAATACATTGTTAGACAGGAACAATATAAAGTTTAGAAACAAAAGTAATACAATTTGAATTGATTATAGTAGTAGTCCTCAATGGAGAGTGATTTTTGCCCCCCAGGGGACATTTGGTGATGTCTGGGGACAGTATGGTTCCTACAACATAGGGGTGTTTACTGACATCTATTGGGTAGAGGCCAGGGATGCAGGTGAACATTCCTCAATGCACAAGACAATCAATCCCAACAAAAAATTATCTGGCTGCAAATGTCAGTAGCAAAAGGTATGAAAAAAATAAGACAAGATTTAACTATAGAACTATTTAAATACCATGACCAGACATTTACTTAGTAGGTAGCAGGCAGCCAATACTGGTTTTATGCAGAGATGTCATAGAATCACAGAAGGACTTTGAAAAGCCTGACCTGGAGCAGGGTTGGAAGCTACCATGACGGTCTAGATAGGAGATGAGAAAGCTTTGCTCCAGAGGAATGCCAACGGAGATAGAAAGGACTGGGTAGATTTACATTATTTCAGAATTATGATATTCATGGTTTGCCAATGACAGAATGTATCCATTTTAGTTAAGAAGTCTTAAATGTACATTCTTATGTCTCTTTGATTCAGTTCACATGAGTTTTGAAGGAAAATACCACAACTTTTGACTTTTTTGTCCATAAATGCTTGGAATGCCCCTGAGGTTTCTTCAGCATTTCATATCACATGTTTTCATCAGTGAGTGGAGAATTTAAAAACATGTCCTGTAATCACTAACAACTCCGTTGCTTTGATGAAGGAATTTGTTATTGTACCATATTTGGGGATGGGACGAGTGGAAAAGAGAAAGTAAGAAGAGAAGAGAGAGAGACAGGAAAACTAACACAGCAAACCACAATTGTTTCAGAATTTCTCTTGTAGGACATTTGTTTATAGAACACTTGAAAAATGAGGATATTTGAAACACAGAGTTATGGAATCTTAGAGTTGGAAGGTTATCTAGTCTAGTCTTTTTTTATTCAAGCACAAAATCAAAACATTACATAGGGATGGCTGACTACTCTTGTCTTAAAGATCTTCAGTGCTTGGCCAGCTGCCAGGTTGTTCAAAATCTGTGTTCACGTTCACAGTGGGTTTCTAAGATTTCAAGATATTGGCAACCTGACAAAAGCCTATTTCAAAAGTAACCGGTATCTTTATTAAGGTATGACAAATGAGATATGAATAAACACTGTATGAAAGAGCCAAGGTAAAAATATGAGGTAATTTTTATTTGGACTTTACTCTTTATTGGATGTTTTACAGACCTCAGCGAAAAAAAGACTCTCTGACTACATGTTAGTTTCTCCGTTTAGGAAGAATCAGTTACTGTGGTGAACAGAAATCATTTGCACATCAGCAGTACCCTGTCATGGTCCTGATGGCCAGCCTCGAGAATTCTGACCTCCAGGTAGAATGTTTTACCCCCACTCCTGAGGTCAATGATCTAGGCCAGACACAGAGATGCAGGAGGGAAGCTGAGCTCTAGAGCCCCCTGTCTTGGTTCAGGGCTTCAAGGCACGTTTGGTTTATTTACGCTATTACACATTATTGATAATTTATTTTAAATTACTCAAGCACTTTGATTACAGAAGTCAAGGACACATAAGGTCCTTGCCTTTTCTGGAAGGAACACTGGCCATGGAAGCTTTAAGACCCTTAAGAGAGCAGATATCTGATCAAACTTACACAATTTCATATTAAATGGAGCCCAGGGTAAGGAATTACTAATCAGAACTGGGTGGGAATAAGGAGAGGAAATACTGTGTCCGTTATTAGGACAGAAGCTTAATTTAGAAAAGGGTAATTAGAAATGTAAGTTTAAGTTCTGGACTTCTAGATATGGTGACATGTGGCCACAGATTGGAGATGTGGATAGAAAGTACGGGACACTTTTGTATACTATGCTTCTAACAAATGCAGGTCTATAAAAATGTTAAGTTGGGTCACCCTCCTTCATGTTCTCATTTCTGAGTCTGCCTCCTCTTTATTTATCTTAGAAGTTCCATAAAACTTTGTGTAATACACAATTGTGATATCATTATCTGCCCTAATTCTGCTAACATTATTTATGTCTTCTTTATCTTTAAAAGAAGAGTTCCAGGGGGGAGTCTAGCAGGTACAACTAGAGATTCTTTTCTGCATATCTGATAAAACCAGCAGAATGTAAAACAAAGAAAGTAATGTAATCAAA
Organism: Felis catus; assembly: GCF_018350175.1. Taxonomy (NCBI): domain Eukaryota; kingdom Metazoa; phylum Chordata; class Mammalia; order Carnivora; family Felidae; genus Felis; species Felis catus. Next base: position 125,936,573 of record NC_058372.1, read on the forward strand.
GATATTTTATTCAGAAAAAGCCAAAATATTTTCACTAAAATAAAAGATCTTCAAATTAACCAAAGTTCTTTGGTTCTTTGAGGGCAATAGGCTCTTGTTAGAATTGTATAGTTTTTTGCGTTTTCCTTTTTTTGTTTTGGATTGTTTTGTTTTTAATTTCAACAATCACTCAGGGTACAACAGCCTGTTGTCAAAAGTTCAATGATGACACTATCAAAAATGGACCGCCAGGCAAAAACATCTAAGACCCTTATGAACTTTTTTTTAATATGAAATTTATTGTCAAATTGGTTTCCATACAACACCCAATGCTCATCCCAACAGGTGCCCTCTTCAATGCCCATCACCCACTTTCACCTCCCTCCCACCCACCCCCCCACCCACCCTCAGTTTATTTTCAGTTTTTAAGAGTCTCTTATGGTTTGGCTCCCTCCCTCTCTTTTTCTTCCTTCCCCCCACCCCCATGGTCTTCTGTTAAGTTTCTCAGGATCCACATAAGAGTGAAAACATATGGTATCTGTCTTTCTCTGTATGACTTATTTCACTTAGTATAACACTCTCCAGTTCCATCCACGTTGTTACAAAAGGCCATATTTCATTCTTTCTCATGGCCAAGTAGTATTCCATTGTGTATATAAACCACAATTTCTTTATCCATTCATCAGTTGGTGCACATTTAGGCTCTTTCCATAATTTGGCTATTGTTGAAAGTGCTGCCATAAACATTGGGGTACAGGTGCCCTTATGCATCAGCACTCCTGTATCCCTAGCAGTGCTAGTGCTGGGTCATAGGGTAGATCTATTTTTAATTTTTTGAGGAACCTCCACACTGGTTTCCAGAGTGGCTGCACCAGTTTGCATTCCCACCAGCAGTGCAAGAGGGTTTCTGTTTCTCCACATCCTTGCCAGCATCTATAGTCTCCTGATTTGTTCACTTTAGCCACTCTGACTGGCGTGAGGTGATATTTCAGTGTGGTTTTGATTTGTATTTCCCTGATGAGGAGCAACGTTGAGCATCTTTTCATGTGCCTGTTGGCCATCTATGAACTTTATAAGTATCCTATTTTCTACTTTTGAACTCAAAATAAGTGCTTCTAGGTATATATATAGAGAGAAGAGTTTCTTATTAAATGATTTTCCAAGTATACAACACTCACTTACTAGTAACATGATTTTGTCTTATGTGTATACCTCTGAACTGTTATTTATCGAAGATATTTTAGATACTTCTTGTCCTAATCAAAGCTACTTGAACAGGAAAGTAATACTATGCCAAAAATTCTATTGATTCCCTATGTATATATGTATATATACTGATATATATTCCATATATATTCCAATATATATCCATATATATATTCATTACTAATATAATGAAAATTGCATTTAACTTTCCCATGTAAAAGAGAGTGTGTTGGCTAATTCTTATTCCTAGGGTATGTGTATGTGTGTGTGTGTGTGTGTGTGTGTGTGTGTGTGTGTGTGTAAAGTTCAGTAATTATCATTGGTGTGAAACATGGACTTCTAGTTGTTAGTGTATATAACAACAACAGAAATTGTAAAGCCAATTACAATAAAGCTGTGAAGGTTGCGTTCTTGCGACAAAACACATGGGATTTTGGTTTCAAGTGGAAAAAACACCACCGCTATTCGCTTCAACACTGAATGACTCTAACAGAGCAAAAGGCCACAGGGCAGCACTGAAGAGAAACAGGCAGTGGCCCTGCCTGCCCACTGATCAGATTGTGCTGGTCCTTTCAAAAACAAAGAAATTCATCTTTTTAATAATTCCCTAAGATGGCTCAGCTAAGCCAAGTTGGCTCTCCAGCCAGCTCTTGTTTGTGAAGTGTAATTCTGTGGTAATGAGCTGGTGACAATGTGAGGAAAATAGTCTAAACATTCTGGAAAACAATTCCAAACATGACTAAGACAAGAAAGAATTGAAGAAAGTAAGAAAGAAGGGAAGAAGTGGGGAGAGGGGGAGCGGAGGAAGGAAGGAAGGAAAGAACTTCTGATTACCGCTTGAGGAGAACTGAGAGCATGATGGGCATGCACAATTACCTACCAATATATGGATAAGCTACCAAGAGTGTATTCTAATGCCTCTTCTTGACTCTAAGGATGTCCCATTCTGATGTAAGTGAATGAGTCTCAATCATTCCCAGAAGGTTCCAAAGTGCTTGTATTCTTTAGCTAACTTTAGCATTTTCTCAGTAGCTGTAGATCTCTTCCCATCTATAAAAAAGGTCCAAGAATATGCAATTTTCCTTTTAAGACATACAAAACTCAGCAACCGTGGGAAGCAATTATGGGAAAAACATATGCTTACTAACTCAAATTTCTCCTGCTCCTTTCCATTTATCAACAGGTAACCTTAACTTTTACAGCTTCTAACTGCGAGGAGAAGCTATAGCACGCAGTTGGTTGCTGAGTGTGTTTCCCATAAGGAAAGAAGTGGATTTTCTTAGCTGCAGAAAGCAGATATAGGACATTGAGTTTTCCAGAAGAAGGAAGGAAATGGGTGATCAAGGAAGGACAAACACAAAAGATGTTGGTCGAATAACTCAGGAAAAGGGAAGGCAAGGTTTTGTGGTGTTGGCACTGAACAACAGAAAGGGAGTAAAAAGTTGATTTTTTCACCATGTGGTGTATTTTGTCTCACCCTCTGTCATGTACTGTTCTGGGGCACTTGGCTTTCTTATTATTATTTTTTTTTTAATGCACTATGAGGTCTCCTGTCTCCTTCTCTTGAGCGGAAGCAGGCAAAGCCATGCCCCAACATGCTAAGTTGGAAAAGAGATGAAAAGAGATTTCCAGGACATTTGATCTTTGAATTAAGGACTATGTGCTGCTTCTGGCTCTTCCTATGAGTTCCAGCTGGAGCCATTTAATCTCTTAGTGAACCTGTCAAAATATAAATACAAATATTTGTAATTCTACAATGGCATGGCTGGTTAGTAGGATCAAGAGAAAGGGTTGCATTCTTTCTGCTCATCCTTCTCCCTATCATCTTCTGTTCCTCGGTGCCTTCTATTTTAGTGTAGTGGATAAAAGAAGACCCAAGGCTTCCATTTTTGATAAATATTTTAAGACAAAAGTGCCATTTTTCTTCAATAGGTTGGACTACAAAAGTGAGATGTGAGCTCATGCTAGATGCTACACTCTTTGTTTATGCATGTACCTGCTCTTTAGTAGTTTTCACTGTATTCAAGCCACAGATTGTAAGCTCTCTGGTGCTTATTACTGGTAGTATTTTTCTTGCAAGCAGTAATTGATGTCTGGCATTAATAAAAAGTGCAAGTTCTTCAAGTTTCAAATCTTCCTCTTGACAAAGGTTGATCTGCAGCTCTTGAACATCTACTAGGGAAGCACGTCACCAAGGCCACGATCAACTACTGTTTGTATTCAATCTTCTCTTTCTCCAGAGCACGCTCAGAAAACTGGAATCTTGATTTACAGACCCGTGGCAATAACTGTCAACTATTTATATCATAAGTCCTTGAAAACTTTCAAAGACTTTCTTTCTAAGTTCAAGGTTAAAATTCTACCTGTGAGAACATTAGCTAACTTGCATTTGACTGTTATCATTTTTTCTGTTACTGTGAACTATGGGCAAATCATGCAACCAGGAGCCATCTGGGTTGGGTTAAGTGTCCAACTCTTGATCTTGGCTCAGGTCATGATCTCATGGTTTGTGAGTTGGAGCCCTGCATTGGGCTCTGCACTAATGGTGCGAAGCTTGCTTGGGATTCCGTCTCTCCTCTCCGTCCGCCACCTACTTGTTCTCGCTCTCTCGCTCTCTTTCTCTCTCTCTCAATATAAATAAATAAACTTAACACACACACACACACACACACACACACACACACACACAAATTAAACCATGCAACCAAAATACTAACTCCGGTACCTGGCTGTCAGAAGAAATTCTCTCAGTTCTTAATATGTTACCTTTTTCCTACTGCAAAGTTAGCTTGGATGTTTTAAACACGAAGCCGATTCTATGTCTTCATGTATAGACTTTTATTTTTGTGTGGACATGAGAGTTGGGAATTTTATACACATGATAAATTGGGAACTGAAGGCAGGTTACTTAGAAATGATAAGATAATAAAATAATATCCAGCAATGCCTGAAACAGTTTCTTATATTTTAAAATGTGTTGCCCAGAAATTGTTTTCAAAACTATAACTAAGAATACTTTTGGAGTACAAATACCAATATACCTATTTTTGCTCTGGGGGCCTTTAGAAAATCTCAAATCACTTCACATTTGGAACAACTAAACAATAGAGAAGGAGATAAATGAGATCACGGGGTAAGGGTACAGTAGAACTCTAATGGAATACAACTGTGCCATTTACGGCATGTTTGATTGCCCAGATCCCCAGAGTGTAAACATAGGTGACCAAGGCTGAAATCTAGCAGTTTTGGCCACTTAAAGTCACAGGGGAACAAGGGAGAAAGGCAAAGATAGTTGTAATGTTCAAACTCTCAGCAGTTCACAATGTGGGGTTAGTAATGTTAATTACTAAGATGTACTAATCACATGCTGTATTTCTTTTTTTTTTTTTTTTTTTTTTTTTTTTTTTTTTTTTATATGAAATTTATTGACAAATTAGTTTCCATACAACACCCAGTGCTCATCCCAAAAGGTGCCCTCCTCAATACCCATCACCCACCCTCTCCTCCCTCCCACCCCCCCATCAACCCTCAGTTTGTTCTCAGTTTTTAAGAGTCTCTTATGCTTTGGCTCTCTCCCACTTTAACCTGTTTTTTTTTTTTTTCCTTCCCCTCCCCCATGGGTTCCTGTTAATTTCTCAGGATCCACCTAAGAGTGAAACCATATGGTATCTGTCTTTCTCTGTATGGCTTATTTCACTTAGCATCACACTCTCCAGTTCCATCCACGTTGCTACAAAAGGCCATATTTCATTTTTTCTCATTGCCACGTAATATTCCATTGTGTATATAAACCACAATTTCTTTATCCATTCATCAGTTGATGGACATTTAGGCTCTTTCCATAATTTGGCTATTGTTGAGAGTGCTGCTATGAACATTGGGGTACAAGTGGCCCTATGCATCAGTACTCCTGTATCCCTTGGATAAATTCCTAGCAGTGCTATTGCTGGGTCATAGGGTAGGTCTATTTTTAATTTTCTGAGGAACCTCCACACTGCTTTCCAGAGCGGCTGCACCAATTTGCATTCCCACCAACAGTGCAAGAGGGTTCCCGTTTCTCCACATCCTCTCCAGCATCTAGAGTCTCCTGATTTGTTCATTTTGGCCACTCTGACTGGCGTGAGGTGATACCTGAGTGTGGTTTTGATTTGTATTTCCCTGATAAGGAGCGACGCTGAACATCTTTTCATGTGCCTGTTGGCCATCCGGATGTCTTCTTTAGAGAAGTGTCTATTCATGTTTTCTGCCCATTTCTTCACTGGGTTATTTGTTTTTCGGGTGTGGAGTTTGGTGAGCTCTTTATAGATTTTGGATACTAGCCCTTTGTCCGATATGTCATTTGCGAATATCTTTTCCCATTCCGTTGGTTGCCTTTTAGTTTTGTTGGTTGTTTCCTTTGCTGTGCAGAAGCTTTTTATCTTCATAAGGTCCCAGTAATTCACTTTTGCTTTTAATTCCCTTGCCTTTGGGGATGTGTCGAGTAAGAGATTGCTACGGCTGAGGTCAGAGAGGTCTTTTCCTGCTTTCTCCTCTAAGGTTTTGATGGTTTCCTGTCTCACATTTAGGTCCTTTATCCATTTGGAGTTTATTTTTGTGAATGGTGTGAGAAAGTGGTCTAGTTTCAACCTTCTGCATGTTGCTGTCCAGTTCTCCCAGCACCATTTGTTAAAGAGGCTGTCTTTTTTCCATTGGATGTTCTTTCCTGCTTTGTCAAAGATGAGTTGGCCATACGTTTGTGGGTCTAGTTCTGGGGTTTCTATTCTATTCCATTGGTCTATGTGTCTGTTTCTGTGCCAATACCATGCTGTCTTGATGATGACAGCTTTGTAGTAGAGGCTAAAGTCTGGGATTGTGATGCCTCCTGCTTTGGTCTTCTTCTTCAAAATTCCTTTGGCTATTCGGGGCCTTTTGTGGTTCCATATGAATTTTAGGATTGCTTGTTCTAGTTTTGAGAAGAATGCTGGTGCAATTTTGATTGGGATTGCATTGAATGTGTAGATAGCTTTGGGTAGTATTGACATTTTGACAATGTTTATTTTTCCAATCCATGAGCAGGGAATGTCTTTCCATTTCTTTAAATCTTCTTCAATTTCCTTCATAAGCTTTCTATAGTTTTCAGCATACAGATCCTTTACATCTTTGGTTAGATTTATTCCTAGGTATTTTATGCTTCTTGGTGCAATTGTGAATGGGATCAGTTTCTTTATTTGTCTTTCTGTTGCTTCATTGTTAGTGTATAAGAATGCAACTGATTTCTGTACATTGATTTTGTATCCTGCAACTTTGCTGAATTCATGTATCAGTTCTAGTAGACTTTTGGTGGAGTCTATCGGATTTTCCATGTATAATATCATGTCATCTGCAAAAAGCGAAAGCTTGACTTCGTCTTTGCCAATTTTGATGCCTTTGATTTCCTTTTGTTGTCTGATTGCTGATGCTAGAACTTCCAGCACTATGTTAAACAGCAGCGGTGAGAGTGGGCATCCTTGTCGTGTTCCTGATCTCAGGGAAAAAGCTCTCAGTTTTTCCCCGTTGAGGATGATGTTAGCTGTGGGCTTTTCATAAATGGCTTTTATGATCTTTAAGTATGTTCCTTCTATCCCGACTTTCTCAAGGGTTTTTATTAAGAAAGGGTGCTGGATTTTGTCAAAGGCCTTTTCTGCATCGATTGACAGGATCATATGGTTCTTCTCTTTTTTTTTGTTGATGTGATGTATCACATTGATTGATTTGCGGATGTTGAACCAGCCCTGCATCCCAGGAATGAATCCCACTTGATCATGGTGAATAATTCTTTTTATATGCCGTTGAATTCGATTTGCTAGTATCTTATTGAGAATTTTTGCATCCGTATTCATCAGGGATATTGGCCTGTAGTTCTCTTTTTTTACTGGGTCTCTGTCTGGTTTAGGAATCAAAGTAATACTGGCTTCATAGAATGAGTCTGGAAGTTTTCCTTCCCTTTCTATTTCTTGGAATAGCTTGAGAAGGATAGGTATTATCTCTGCTTTAAACGTCTGGTAGAACTCCCCTGGGAAGCCATCTGGTCCTGGACTCTTATTTGTTGGGAGATTTTTGATAATCGATTCAATTTCTTCGCTGGTTATGGGTCTGTTCAAGCTTTCTATTTCCTCCTGATTGAGTTTTGGAAGAGTGTGGGTGTTCAGGAATTTGTCCATTTCTTCCAGGTTGTCCAATTTGTTGGCATATAATTTTTCATAGTATTCCCTGATAATTGTTTGTATCTCTGAGGGATTGGTTGTAATAATTCCATTTTCATTCATGATTTTATCTATTTGGGTCATTTCCCTTTTCTTTTTGAGAAGCCTGGCTAGAGGTTTGTCAATTTTGTTTATTTTTTCAAAAAACCAACTCTTGGTTTCGTTGATCTGCTCTACAGTTTTTTTAGATTCTATATTGTTTATTTCTGCTCTGATCTTTATTATTTCTCTTCTTCTGCTGGGTTTAGGCTGCCTTTGCTGTTCTGCTTCTAGTTCCTTTAGGTGTGCTGTTAGATTTTGTATTTGGGATTTTTCTTGTTTCTTGAGATAGGCCTGGATTGCAATGTATTTTCCTCTCAGGACTGCCTTCGCTGCGTCCCAAAGCGTTTGGATTGTTGTATTTTCATTTTCGTTTGTTTCCATATATTTTTTAATTTCTTCTCTAATTGCCTGGTTGACCCACTCATTCGTTAGTAGGGTGTTCTTTAACCTCCATGCCTTTGGAGGTTTTCCAGACTTTTTCCTGTGGTTGATTTCAAGCTTCATAGCATTGTGGTCTGAAAGTATGCATGGTATAATTTCAATTCTTGTAAACTTATGAAGGGCTGTTTTGTGACCCAGTATATGATCTATCTTGGAGAATGTTCCATGTGCACTCGAGAAGAAAGTATATTCTGTTGCTTTGGGATGCAGCGTTCTAAATATATCTGTTAAGTCCATCTGATCCAATGTCTCATTCAGGGCCCTTGTTTCTTTATTGACCGTGTGTCTAGATGATCTGTCCATTTCTGTAAGTGGGGTGTTAAAGTCCCCTGCAATTACCACATTCTTATCAATAAGGTTGCTTATGTTTATGAGTAATTGTTTTATATATTTGGGGGCTCCGGTATTCGGCGCATAGACATTTATAATTGTTAGCTCTTCCTGATGGATAGACCCTGTAACTATTATATAATGTCCTTCTTCATCTCTTGTTACAGCCTTTAATTTAAAGTCTAGTTTGTCTGATATAAGTATGGCTACTCCAGCTTTCTTTTGGCTTCCAGTCGCATGATAAATAGTTCTCCATCCCCTCACTCTCAATCTAAAGGTGTCCTCAGGTCTAAAATGAGTCTCTTGTAGACAGCAAATAGATGGGTCTTGTTTTTTTATCCATTCTGATACCCTATGTCTTTTGGTTGGTGCATTTAATCCATTTACATTCAGTGTTATTATAGAAAGATACGGGTTGAGAGTCATTGTGATGTCTGTATGTTTTATGCTTGTAGTGATGTCTCTGGGACTTTGTCTCACAGGATCCCCCTTAGGATCTCTTGTAGGGCTGGTTTAGTGGTGACAAATTCCTTCAGTTTTTGCTTGTTTGGGAAGACCTTTATCTCTCCTTCTATTCTAAATGACAGACTTGCTGGATAAAGGATTCTCGGCTGCATATTTTTTCTGTCTAGCACCCTGAAAATCTCGTGCCAATTCTTTCTGGCCTGCCAAGTTTCAAAAGAGAGATCAGTCACGAGTCTTATAGGTCTCCCTTTATATGTGAGGGCACGTTTATCCCTTGCTGCTTTCAGAATTTTCTCTTTATCCTTGTATTTTGCCAGTTTCACTATGATATGTCGTGCAGAAGATCGATTCAAGTTACGTCTGAAGGGAGTTCTCTGTGCCTCTTGGATTTCAATGCCTTTTTCCTTCCCCAGTTCAGGGAAGTTCTCAGCTATTATTTCTTCAAGTACCCCTTCAGCACCTTTCCCTCTCTCTTCCTCCTCTGGGATACCAATTATGCGTATATTATTTCTTTTTAGTGTATCACTTAGTTCTCTGATTTTCCCCTCATACTCCTGGATTTTTTTATCTCTCTTTTTCTCAGCTTCCTCTTTTTCCATAACTTTATCCTCTAGTTCACCTATTCTCTCCTCTGCCTCTTCAAGCCGAGCTGTGGTGGTTTCCATTTTGTTATGCATTTCGTTTAAAGCGTTTTTCAGCTCCTCGTGACTGTTCCTTAGTCTCTTGATCTCTGTAGCAAGAGATTCTCTGCTGTCCTGTATACTGTTTTCAAGCCCAGCAATTAATTTTATGACTATTATTCTAAATTCACTTTCTGTTATATTATTTAAATCCTTTTTGATCAGCTCATTAGCTGTTGTTATTTCCTGGAGATTCTTCTGAGGGGAATTCTTCCGCTTGGTCATTTTGGATAGTCCCTGGCGTGGTGAGGACCTGCAGGGCACTTCCCCTCTGTTGTGGTGTATAACTGGAGTTGGTGGGCGGGGCGCAGTCAGACCTGATGTCTGCCCCCAGCCCACCGCTGGGGCCACAGTCAGACTGGTGTGTGCCTTCTCTTCCCCTCTCCTAGGGGCGGGATTCACTGTGGGGTGGTGTGGCCCGTCTGGGCTACTTGCACACTGCCAGGCTTGTGATGCTGGGGATCTGGCGTATTAGCTGGGGTGGGTAGGCAAGGTGCACGGGGGCAGGAGGGGCAGGCTTAGATCGCTTCTCCTTAGGTGATCCTCTTCAGGAGGGGCCCTGTGGCAGCGGGAGGGAGTCAGATCCGCTGCCGGAGGTTTGGCTCCGCAGAAGCACAGAGTTGGGTGTTTGCGCGGAGCGAGCAAGTTCCCTGGCAGGAACTGGTTCTCTTTGGGATTTTGGCTGGGGGATGGGCGGGGGAGATGGCGCTGGCGAGCGCCTTTGTTCCCCACCAAGCTGAGCTCTGTCGTCAGGGGGCTCAGCAGCTCTCCCTCCCTTTGTCCTCCAGCCTTCCCGCTTTCCGAGCAGAGCTGTTAACTTATGACCTCCCAGACGCTAAGTCGCGCTTGTTGTGGGAACACAGTCCGTCAGGCCCCTCCGCTTTTGCCAGCCAGACTCGGGGGCTCTGCTTGGCCGGCGAGCCGCCCCTCCGCCCCGGCTCCCTCCCGCCAGTCCGTGGAGCGCGCACCGCCTCGCAGCCCTTCCTACCCTCTTCCGTGGGCCTCTCGTCTGCGTTTGGCTCCGGCGACTCCGTTCTGCTAATCCTCTGGCGGTTTTCTGGGTTATTTAGGCAGGTGTAGGTGGAATCTAAGTGATCAGCAGGACGCGCGGTGAGCCCAGCGTCCTCCTAAGCCGCCATCTTGCCGCTTCTATCCTCACATGCTGTATTTCTGACACGGTGCTCAGAACTTCATAAATATTAACTAAATTAACTTCATAACAATGATATTATGGAGATTTGACTTCTACCCCATTATACAGATGAGGAAATTAAAATAAAGGGTGGTAGAGCAATTTGCCAAAAGTCTCACAAGTTGTAAGTGGATCTGAACCCAGGAGAACAGAATCCAGAATCAATTCTACTCTTAGCCAATACTTAATCTCTCTCTCAAACACCTGTTATGCTATTAAGTACACAGGACCAAGCTAGGGAGCCAGAAACAAGGCAGAAGGGCCACACGGATAAGTTTTCCTGCAACTGATAGAAAAAGAGATCAGATTTGTGGTTACCAGAGAAGGGCGGTAGAGGGAGGTGAGACTGAAGGGAGTCAAACATACTTTCAGTTACAAGATAAATAAGTACAAGGGATGTAGCATACTGCTGTTGGTTATAGTTAATTCTGCCCTATGGTATATTTGAAAGTTGTTAAGAGAGTAGATCCTTAGAGTTCCCATTATCAGGAGAATTTTGTTTTCTTTTGTATCCATATGACTTGATGAATATGAACTAAGTTTATTGTGGTCATCATTTTACACCATGTGTCCATCATTATGCTGTATGCCTAAACTTATACAGCGCTGTATGCAACTATATCTTAATAAAACTGAGGAGGGTGGAAAGAACAGGTTTTCCTAAAGCATCAGAGAGTTTTGTTTGTTTGTCGTGTTTTGTTTTTTAAAGAACAGTTACTCTTTTCCTTTTTTCACTTTTTACTCAAACCTTTTGCTCTTTTTATAGACAAAAGTAGCCAAATAGGCTTCTCTCTGCCTATTTGGAAGCCCTGATTAGATAGGGACTACCTGGAATCTGGGAGAACACGCTTACTATTTGTGTCAGGGTCAGGGTTGTGTCTTTGAAGGAGGTTGTACTATCTGGAGCCTCAGAAATTTTGATTAAAAGGCTTAGGCATGGAGCTCAGACCCCAGTCTTCCTTATTCTCTCTCTTGGGTTGGGACAGTGGTCCTGGCGAGGCAACTCCAGCCATGGTACATTAATTGTCTAGTTGCTTTTAGCCTAACCCAAGATCCTAGAATATTCAAGTGTTCTATATGATAAAGCAGGCTACAGCATTGTGGTAGTCTGATACCCTGGAAAACAAGGTCATTAGGACTACTTTTGCAGCATATCTCACTCAGAAGTCCAGCAATATCTTTAGTATAGTGTTACTGCAAAGTGAAAATCCAAACACCTAATCCTATTTTTGTATTTCTTCCATATAAAATGGGATCAGTGTTTACCTGGAAAGAAAGCGCAGTACATTTACCAATCAGCTATGCTTTTGGGGGAAAGGGGCTAAATCTGAGAGGTCACTTGGGCACGCAAGGCATTGATTTTTGCAAACTATGCTTGCTAGTCATTATAATCTCTCATAGAAGTTTAATTTCTTCTGGAGATATTTTAGTACTATTTTTCTTACTTCTTCTCATCTCTGATTTCATTCCTTGGAATTTTTCCACATTTAATCATTCCTCATTGCTACATATAGCTCATGGAATTTTTTCTTCTACTCCCTTAACTACTTACATATTCCAAAGAGCTACAGTTTTGTTTTGTTTTTTTCCAATATCAAATTTAATTCTATTGCCTTTACAAACTGCTAATACAGCTGGGTTGGGACAGTGACCAGCTCCACCAGGCAGTGCATCATACAGGATGGAACAATGAGAAATTCTATAAATTTAAGACATAAAAGTGGTTATTTCCATTTCATCAATAAGAAGGATATAACAATAAGTTTCATTCAGAAATAAGTACAAAGCCAGAGTTTGAGTCTCAAAATCAATGACATATCAATATAATTTTTTCTGAGTACTTTATTTCATAGAGAAAAAATGTATCTCCATGATGGTGAACATTCAAGCATACAATTTGGCAACAGCAAGACAGCTGGAAGTAATAAAATATGTCACTTAGACAAGTCGTCAGCAAATGTTTTACCTATATTTTATCTGGATATTTTATTTTTACTTGGCCTCATTAACCTCAAAGTAATTATATTCTCACTCTTTTTCTTTGAATATGTTTTCTGTTTTCTATCTTGCTTTGTTTTTTTTTTTTTTTTGCTCACATGCCCCTTAACTAAAAATATTACAAGAAAATGCCATAAAAGAATTAAAATAATGTAGAGACTCATAAAAAGGAAACTTTACAGTTTTTAAAATCTAAGAAAACTTTTCTTTAATTTGCTCCTTTCCTTGGCAGGAATTATTGAAAACACAGTGACAATCTGGTTCTCATTTTTCTTGCCTTATCACCACATAAACCTCCATTTAATAGGCTAAATTAATAAATAAATATAAGGAAGCTTTCTCTTGGGTATGATTCCCAACACAGAAAAAGTAGAAGTATATCTCTGTATCTCTGTATACATTGATATCTATCTATCTATATCTGTATATTTCTATATATATATATATATATATGATGGAATAGTATGGCTTACATATATATGGCATATATGGAATAGTATGGCATCATATACATATATATGAGATGGAATAGTATGGCTTGATGGATGTCAGAAGAAAATGGCAGCTTGAGGCAAACTATCAAGTTCTGCATACACTTCATGTCTGGGTGATCGCCCATGAAACCCACGTAACTGAGCATCTATACAGGTCCCGATGACAGTCCTCTCTTGTTTTCTAATCCCTTCTGCAACCTTTATCCTCCCTCTGTTACTTAACTCTTCTCTATGCAAAGTATATAAAGAAGCCAGTTTTAAGATATAAGCATTACAGAGAAAAGTAACAAACCCTAAAAAAATTATTATTCATGTTTTGCTTAACTTCAGACATAGTGAGTTGTTTGCTCAAGAATCCAGAACTTATCTCTGAATCAAAGAGCTGAAGGCAACTTCTAACCAAATCTAGTGTGTGTGCCTGTGTGTGTCTGCACACGTGCGTATGTAACTCACACACAGCTATTCAAGAGTACTGTAGAACCTTCCTTATATGTCTTCGTACTCTTCTCTCCTCCCAAGTTATTGTATAGAACCTCTCTTCCCATGGAATGTCTGTTTACATTCTAATGGTGTCACTATATTTGTCTCTTGTTCAAAATATCGCTTCAATTTTTTTTTAATTTTTTTTTTAACATTTATTTATTTTTGAGACAGAGAGAGACAGAGCATAAACGGGGGAGGGTCAGAGAGAGAGGGAGACACAGAATCGGAAACAAGCTCCAGGCTCTGAGCCATCAGCCCAGAGCCCGACACGGGGCTCGAACTCACGGACCGCGAGATCGTGACCTGGCTGAAGTCGGACGCTTAACCGACTACGCCACCCAGGCGCCCCTATCGCTTCAAATTCTTGATCTTCACTGATCTTTTCTAGCTTATCCCAGCTGGTGTGGCCACTGCAGGCACATTTCTTCTGCTTTTCCTTTGATTTGTTATTAATGTCCTTTTAAGTTTCTGAAGGGCAAGCAGTATATATTCTGCATGCTACATGCTAACCAGATGTCCCTGACCCAAAAAAAAAAAAAAAAAAAAATTCTTGCCAGGGGAAATGGGAGCAAAATGTGCAGAAATCTTTAGCCAAATGGACAGAGTGATTTTCCGTGCTGACCGCAGGAACACATGGGAATTCATTCTGATGGCCTTGGAGCCTCTGCTAAGTGTCAACTCGCTATACTGGTAAAGTCTCTCTCAATTTTCTTTGCAGTTAAAGTGGCTTTGAGATAGAACCAAATTTGGCATTAGAATTGCAGATACACATGAGAACTTGTATGCGTAGAACAAACAATTTCTTGCTGCCTATTGCTAGTGGGACGTTTGCCAAGAAAAAACAATTTGCTTTGCTGCAAGAGCCCAGCTAGCCATTACTGGAGAATGTTTTTCCAAGATTGCTTATCAGTGATTTTAATAGGGCTCAGAGGTTTGTGTGGTTGCACAAAATGTTAGTTACTTTTTAAAAGTCCAAATTTCTCCCCATTTCTCCCCATAAGCCTGAACTCTTTTCTAATTGTAATACAATCAGCAAGATTAGCACCTCCCTAAATGAGTAGATAGTAATGGATAATTAAATGCTTAGATAAAATGGATTTAACTATTCTATTGGTGTTCCAAATAGAAGGCTGTTCTATTCTAAGAGGCTCCTTGGTAGTTCCATGGGAGTTCAAGCTGTTAGTTACTAATTTGGTTTTGCAATTGTGTACTCTGTTCATGAGAGGATTCTGCTGGAAAGATATTTCTTCAGTGCCTCTACATTGATTGATTCATTCATTCATTTCACAAGGCTTTGTTGGCAGCAATTATTCATTTAATAAGCACACTGAACCGCAGGGGAAGAAATGAGAAAGGCACTACTCTTTTCTGGCCTTGAGTGAAGTCAAAGTCCAGGTGTAGGTTATTGGCATGCAAACAAAAACTAATAGTGGTATGCGCCGGGTTCAGCTTTACTACTTGAATCAAAAGTCCACATAAACATTGTTGGTGTGAACCCTAAACTTGGCATCATGTGAATATTTATACCTTTAGAGTTTGACAAAACAGAACGGAGATCTAAGCAGGTTAACTCCGTTGTTTAATCATGATGTCACGAGGCCAAAATCGTGACTTGGATTCCCAAACCAAAAAAATCTTTGAGTAGTGAAAAATTCCACTGGCTTTTTTAGGCTGATCCTATTCTACTCAGTGGTCAAGAGTGACTTAGGTCGAAATTGTACACTTCAGGATCAATTTACTAAGGTCTTTGCCAGTGGGGTATGGACAGCGATTGTTTCTCATCATAAGGACGCATGGCATATACAATTTTGTTGGAAAGTAAATTAAAGCTTGTAAATAATATGTATGTCATTACAACACCAGTTATTTGCTACTAGTTAGATATTCCCCAGTGAACCCATTTCTGATCCAAGACTCATCACAAGCCAATTTATAATGATAAGTTAGATGATAAAGCTGCTAGAAGAGATTTAAATGCTTATTTCTAGGAAGCCTTTGAGAGAAGGTTCAATATAAAAAAAATGCCGTTGAGATATTTTGTAAATTGCCTCTACTTCTCATGGTAAATTACACGGGGGAATCCTGCTCTGTGGTACTCAGGCCCCTCCCCGTCTCCTCTCAGGGTGCCTGTGACTGGTCTCAGTGGGATACCTGCACTGGCGACTCTCTCCTATGGCATCTCTCCGTGAAGTAACAGCAAGAATACTTGAAGTTTCTTTATTAGTCCACATTTCCTAAGTGAAGACCCACTAGGTTAGAGGGAAAGACCCTACTCTTACTTTCACCTTTAGAGGTAGGAAATCAGCCATTAATTAGACTAACATGCAGGCATTACTTGTAAATTTGTCTGTGTTTTCTGGTCTCATTAGTGCTATTCTGGACTACATGATAATGAGCATAACATAATTAAAGAGTAAACACTGGACAACTACAACCAGAGTCAGGGTTTTCGGGTATCAGATGGTAACAATCAGAGAACGAGTAATCTCTGCTCAATGAGGGTGGTCTTTCTCCACTTTGAACTCCATTTGTTCTCTTCTCCCCTGTGGCGAGGGGCTTCTATAAAAACCTTTTCTTATAGTTTGGAGCATATTAGAGAGATGGTAGTACTGAGAAGAGAGATACAGACATGCTGATGAGAAATTGTTCATATCGCAATGAAATGGCTGAAATGCCATGCAAACAGGAAAGTCCTGCCAGGGAAGAATTAGCAGTTGCCATTTGCAGGGAAGGAATACTAGCTCAGAAATGTAAAAGGTGATGATTTTTTAAAGCATCCGTTGGATCAGTTAGGCACTGAGAGAATGAGGAACTGAAAATTAACGCCGCGGAAGATTCGACACTATGAGTAGCAATTCATGGAAAACTGGCAGGTGAACATCGCACGGGACACCAGGTAAAAATGGAGACTTAACAACAGACACCTTTACCAGCTGCCAGTTTCCTCAGTTCTCCAGGGAGGAGAGAGATAGGAAGCGAGAATAAAGAAGTTTACAGAAAATGTTTCAGAATCCATGTATACCGTTGGCTGGCATTTATAGATTCAACATGCATTTGACTTTTCATGAACAATAAGGCATCCGTGTTAAATGGCACTTGTGGCGATTTGCGTTTTGCTGAGGCACACATGTGCTCACGCTGGTGATGTAATCAGAAGGTTCTCCACAAAGCTTCTCTGATCAGACAGCCTTGGCTCTCACCAGGTACCTTCTTTCCCTGCATACCGTTTGGAGCATTGCAATAACTGGCCTGCAGTGTTGGGCCCTAGAGTTTTTTGTTACATTTTCCCAGATAGGGCATGGGAGTAGGGATAGAAGGATAATGCCAGCAATTAAAGAGAAGAGAAAGTGAAAAACGCTTTGTGTTTAGTTAGAAGGAGCTACGTCTTTTATTAGTCCTATATCCTTAGAATCAGTAAGGGTTGGAAGAGCTTGCTTAAATTTTTGAGTTGAATTTTTATTACATTTTATGAGATTAGTTATAAAAGTAGAACTTAAGAATTTGGGAAATTACGGAGGTTTCAAGACTACTTGTCATAAATGGTAAGAGTCTACTGCGTATCTCTTTTTCCATACGCGGTGGTCCCCTGAATGGAAAGACAAGCCAAGCAATCCTCTCCTTTTTACAGCACGACACGTCAACAAGATTCAGACAGCATTTGGAGAGGACAGGATATTATGGTGCTGGTCCTGTGAAAAAACTCTCACATGAGTGGTGTTCCCTGTATCCGATCCCACACCAGTGCTGCATTCCGTTCAAGCGTATTCCCAGCCATATTTGATGCCCTCATTCTGGTCTCTCGTGCTGTCAGGCTAAGTGTTGCTGTCTGCTGGGTTCTGTTGATTCCTGCCTCCATTCAACATTTCTTTGCCCTGTAGGCTTTGTTCTTAGGTCCAGTATTGAACTAAAGTGGTTAGTAAATTTACCAGATGAATCTACACCTTTAAAGTAATTAGATAAGGCTAGAGGAGACTTCCAGAGTCGTTATCCCCATCCAGATGGAGGATATTTTTACGGGAACATTCATAGGTAACAGACCCTCTGACAATTCTGTTTACACCAAAGAGTGTATGCACCCGGGGTAGGTTATGTTATGTAGAAAGGGTATTTTAGAGAAGGTATTCCCTTCTTGTCAAAGTAGCATGTAAATGAATGACTAATTTTGTTGTCTTAAGGACTCACTCTCTTAATTACTTTGAAATCACAGAGCGCTAGAAAGCACAGGAAGACAATGGCAATTTGCTTTCCTTGGCACCCCCCTCTGTGCCGATATTGACGCAATGGAGTGGAAGGCCAGACATCCAGCTACCCACTTTCTGACTTCCGTCTTCAGGGTGACTGAGGGCAAAACGAAGAGATCTAGAATTCATTATTTAAAATCATCTGTTACCTAAGTCGAGTCTTAGACCATATTGTGGAGCTATTTATGATTCGCCATCATAGGACGGAGGGCAACTTATCCTGCCCTGTGAAGATGCATTGCGTGTAATACATGCCCAAATAAGGTTTCGAAAAGATAGTGATTCTAGATTAAAACTCCTTTCGTCACAATCGAACTTCGTCCCAATCTCTTCCATGCACGCCTTGCTGACCGTACACTAGGTTTTCACGCTTTGGGTTTCTCTCTTTTTCGCTAATAATATTTGATGTTACTCCCTGGCGTCATATTTCTGCTAATTATTCTCGAGCTGCTGCCTGTATTTGCCTGCTGGCAGGCAGAGAAGCCAATGTTTGTAATTCCGAGTCTCTAGAATATTTGAATTTGATCAGTAGCAGAAATATGTTTCTGGTTCATAAATATTATTCCTCTCAAACTAACCACGTGGCAGTAATATGTGCAACTTGGACGTCCACCTGTCTTCTTCAGAGCTGTTCATTCGCATGCTTGTTATTCTTCAGATATTACATGCTTGCTTATTTTGAGACTATTTTAAGAGAGAGAGAATGAAACATTTACCTGTCAGCAGTATTTTTTTTTAAATCACATAGCATAGCAATATTGATTTCATCAAAGCATAAAAGACTAAGCGTGAAAAATCTTTTAAAAAGTACCCATGTGCCCTCAATTTTTAGTCGGAAAACAGCAGACAGAAATGTCCACTCGGGTTTTAGCGAGACCCCAGCGGACATTAGAACTTGTCTTGCTTGGCATTTTTTTTAGAAGAGTTAAAGCTGAAGTTTATTTTAGAAGGAAGTTTGGCCAATTATAATAAGACTATGCATAGGCATGAGAAAAATCAGTACAAATTCAAAATGATGCATGAACAACTAGAGTTAACTTTTACTAAAACAAGAGTATTTAAAAATATTTCCCTTAAGTTTTATTTTGTGTTGCTAAAATTGGAAAAAATGAGAAAGGACCTAAACTTATGACTGTTTCTGATAAACTTGGCATAGTGGAGGATTTCTCAGACTGAAAAAAGAAGGATATAATCACATAAAATCCATATGATCTCTAAATAAGAAGCATCCTGTTTCTTGATGGGTATGATGGAAATCCATTTCTTTATAAGAATGAGATGTAAAGAAACCACTTGTAAAGGGTTTTTCTTAATGGGATACATCTGCCTTAGTTGAGAGAGATGATCTTTTCATAAGTACGTATTTGGTAACTGTCTATATGGTGGGGCTTTGAATATTTTATTACCTTCCCTTACTGCTTTGAAGTTACTATGGCATCTCTAAAAAGTAGAAAGAACTCATCTGGAATATACTTAAAGATCTGCATATCTAATCTGGATAGTTATGAAGGCTTTATTATAGGAAAAGATATATTAGCTTTGTCATTATTGATTTTTCCTCTACTATTAAAAAACTTAGATTAAATTTACAAAGCTGTTAAGTGGTAAAGAAATATTTGCAGAACTTACTTGTAAGGAATTACACATAAATGAGAAGTTAATCTTTTGGAAAATTTTCTCGGGATTTCAATGTCAAGAGCCAGTTGCTGAGAATAAAATATAGTACATTTCTGTTTACAAAGCACTGTTAAATACATACTCTCATTGACTCACAACAGTTGTGTGACATTGCTGCTGTTATCATCCTTGTTTCAAGATGAGGTAACAGGCACTGAGCTATACACTCAAAGGCTTCCGTCCTTTCCCTGGCATTGCATCATCCCCACACTATATCACAACACTTCTCTTTGCCTTTTTGCCCATTTCCAAACCCACCAAGGGCCTGCAAATTTTCAAGGTAATATGCTAGTATCAACTTCTTGCTTTGGAATAGCTTGATTTATTTTATTCGGGCTTTTATTTTTAGATAACATAAGTTGATTGTCATGACTTACAGACACCATAACCAAGTACGGCACATAGGAGAAATTCGGATATCTGTCGAATGAAGGGATAAGCTATGTAACATGTAAGGAGAAAATTTTAAGGGAGAATTCCATGTTTGTGCACTGAGAAGAAAACCATGTGGAAGGAAGAGAAAACAAAAACAGAAACCAAAGTCATGTAGTTACTTGAGCGAAAGTCATGTAGTTACTTATATTTAAATGATTTGTATATAATTTCTGGAGATGGGAACTAAGTATGTGTGTTTCTTAAAGTTACACTGGTGATTTCAGGATGCAGCCAGGATTGAGCATCACTGCTCTCCTCCGTGGACATCAGAACACCACATGTCATGGGTGTCAAGATACTAGGTTTAGTGTAAGACACCCGATCTCAGTAGAGCCCAGTTATCTCATTTGAAATAGAATGGAGGTCATTTGAAGGTCTCTAAAAACGATCACATTCCTAACATTCAGCACTTCAAAGAAAGTGGATGCCTATCTGTGGTCTTTCCTAGTCACGTTGAAGGTTCTTCACCTATGTGGCTTTGTAGTCATGTCAATGCTAAGGAATTGTCAACCACTCAAAAAACTCCCTCCAGACTACGTAAAACTACTTTGGTCCCTACTTCTTTGCTACACCTCCAAGCCACTTCCTTTGGCCAGGAGTTTCAAATCCAATCATTTTATGAGGTAAATTTTGGCCCTGGGCAGGAAGTGACCTGTGGAGACCTTGGCTCAACACTACCTCTGTTCTTGCTGTCACAAATTAAGGTTCTCACCTATAGGTATGTCTGTTGTTGTTTTAGTGAATTTTCTTGGATTTTTCCTCATGAATTTTTATCTGGAGTAAAGCATCATGCAGAGATATTGTAGGAAGGATGAAGAAGGCAAGTTCATGAAGGGCAATACAAAGAGAACTGCCTTTATGTAGGAGGCAGTGAGAAGATACTAAAATTTTTGCAGTTATCTGAGACACGGAAATATTTGTTAGTGAATGAGTGAATAAATGAATGTATAAATACTTAAGAGAGAGGTGTAGCTGGCCAGGTTGCTTAAAGAAGGGTAAGTTGGCTACTGGCTTACATAAAAAATGTGAATAATGAGCTAGATGTGAGAGGCAATAAAGGACATAGAAAGAAAGATGAGAGACAAGTTGGAATCTAATTGAACTTAGGAGACATATATCACATTAGAGTAGTTTTTCTCAAACTCTAACATGTGCAAGGATTACCTCTAGAACCCTTAAACACATTGGTTCTGTTCCCACCTAAGATTCTGATTTAGTGATCTGAGACAAGACTCAAGGACGTGCATTTTAAGGAAGTTCCCAGTGGTGTTGATGCTACTGGTCTAAGGATCACATTTTGAATAGCACTGCATTAAGGTTTGGGAGCTGGAGTTAGAATATTTTGTTTTCAATTTTGCTTCTGCTACTTACGGACTGTGATAACTCAAGCAAATCCATTACCTATCATAGGACAGTGCTTAACTCCGACAATATACCATTTACTTGGGATCTTGATAGAATGCAGATTCCAATTCAGTTGGTCTGGGAGGGACAGTGAATTTCTGCATTTTTAACAAGCTCCCACAGGATACAGATGTTGTTACTCCATGAAGCAGACTCTGATTAGCAAGGTCCTAGGCCATTTTGGTTTTTTCCATACTTCATATGATTATTGTTAAACTTAAATGAGGCATAGAAGTAAAAAAAATGCAAATTATGGAGCAAAGTGTAAATGTAAGGTGGTAGTTGTAGATTGAAAGAAGAGTCAAAAAAAAGACAACTCTGAGTTTTGAGCTGACTAACTAGGAGGATTTTGACACATTTCTAGAAATAGAGAAGTCAGAAAAAAAATAACTGGTTTAAGAAAAATGTTGATTTGAGGGAAAAGTAGCAGGCAGTTGAAAACATAAGACAGAAATAGACTTGAAAAAAGATTTAGTCTTGAGATACCAATTTAGGCGTTGTACACATATGATCAAACGATGCTTTTGAATATGTGGGTGTGTAGAAGAAAAGAGATTAAGCAGAGAATTGGGAAAAAGGTAACATTTGAAGATGTGAGAAGGAAAGGATATCGTCAGAAGGTGGATCGCATTCTAGCACCTTGTCACAGAGACATTCCTTGTCCAACCCTGAGCTGTATCAACAGATGCTACTTCCTCATGATTGAGGATGAGAGTTAGTTGGGTTTTCTAGGCATTCCCTACTTGAATATTATGGAAGTGCCTTATTTGGGTAGGGGGTTTATAAGCAGCTGTTCCATGGATGGTGGAAGATATACATCTAGAATCCATTAGTGCCTTGGATCAAGTCACAGGCACTGAGAAAGAAGACAGTGCAAACGAAGGAGATAATGAGTTTTATAAAGGATTAAAGGAATAAGAAATGAGAGATTCTGCAACTGGTTATCCATAAAAAGATGTTAATTCCTTGTATTATCAAACAATTCAGATACTTAAACATCTATGAAACTCAAGAAAAAAAATGTGTGGTTTAGTAGCATTTGGAGAGTAGCATTTTCACAGGGATAATTGATCTGTAGGGCCGAATAATACGTGAATTAGCCTGATTATTAATAATTGAATAACTTTAAGTGAAAAGCATGATTGGTTTTAGGCACTGTCATTTTTGACCATGTCATGATGATGTTATAATGTTCTTAAGGATGTTTCCAAATAATGGCCTTGGGTATTAAGAAAGGTTAATAAGAATGATTTTTTTCTTTTCTTTTTCCCATGAATCATTAGCTGTTTTGCATTGGGGTACTTTTATTTCCCCTCTTAAATTTTAAAGTATGTGGTGTTAGAATCTGGACATTTTAAAGTTTGATTTGCAATCATCTAAACTCCAAATCAACAGAGGTCTCTTTCTAACCTCGATTTATTCCCAGAGGGTCATTCATAAACATATTCATTACAGACACACTCCACGAATATTCAGCAATACATCAATCACTGAGCTGTTTACGTTAAGAGACACAATTGAAATTGAACAATATAATTCAATAAAATTGCTGGTCTTTTTATTTATTCATCTGAACCCTAGTTGCTCAGTCACTGTACACAGATTCATTGAAAACAATTCACTTTTCTGTTGTTTCACGATTGATCTTCTCAAACACATGATTATTCTTAATTCGGCCAAAATATTTCATTTCTTTAAGTACATGGAAAGGAATTAGAGCCAGCTGAATGCAATAAAGGATGAGGAAGGAAGACGCTCAATAAAAGGAAATCAAACCTGTTTACAAGTCTGGGATCTAAACACTTGTGAGGTTTGTGGTTTTGGAAACTATATTCATATGTTAGAGGAGAAAATGATGAAGGCTGGATAAACATGAGTTTAAAATGGCCTGGGTCAGATTCTTATTCCTTCTAGTACCCTAACTACCACTTTTAAACCAAGTTTCCCTTAATTTCAAAGAGATCCCATTCAGGCAAAACACTAATGAACAGTGGAGGGAAAGAGAAATTCTTTTTTTTTTTTTTTTCTGAGACCATCAAGACATATCTTTTATTCAGAAGACAGAAGTTAAAATATGTATGTATTCATAAAAACAATTAACGTCTATAGTGATCATGAGATACATCAAATTATCATCTCATGAAAGTGGTAAATCTTGGTTTCCTAAATCTGTTTTTTGTTTCCAGTTCTTCCACTTTGAATATGTGATATTGAAAATATGCTCAATGTGGGCCTTGGGCAAATCAGAAACAGAGATTGGTAAAACATTAGGAAAACATTTTTTTTTCTTATTTCAATTTAAAATGTTGTGCTTATTTAGAAGGTAAAGAAAGTTAATAGAAGTGCATTCTGGAATCGTAAGGATGGCCATCTGCTAAGCCATTACTATCCTGGAGTTTCAGTGTCCCTTAGGCATATGTATTTATTTATTTACATTTTAAGCTTGATAATCTTTTTCGAAGGAATGTGAATAGCCAGATGAAACCACTCTATACTGCATGTCCTGTATACAGACCCGTAGTGCACTACACATTGTATATGCAGTTTTAGATCAATGTAACTTCAAGGGATGGGTTACCAAAAACAATACCAGACTTTGTGGACTCTCAAGTTCTGATGACAGAAAGAGAAAGAAAAAGAAAGAAAGAAAGAAAGAAAGAAAGAAAGAAAGAAAGAAAGAAAGAAAAACGAGGAGAGACAGAAAGAGCGAGAGGCTGAAGGGAACTGGCATTTTAATTCCATGTGGCTGAGCTTTTTAGTTGCATTCAGACACTTCTATTTTTATTTCTTCAAGCTGGGCCCATTTCCAAGTAGGAAGCTGTGGAACGATTATTCTCCCACCCACATTTAGTGCAATCCCCTATAATACTAAGGTTAGGTCAGCCTTTTCCCTGTCCCCTGCATTAAACCTACAAATAGATCAGATTTCATGATAAGGAACAAGTGAAAAAGGACAAAAGATTATAAGTGAAACATTGAACCAGCTTGACTTGAATTAGAATTGAATCAACTGCATAATCTAATGTTCACATAGTGCTTTGGCCCCAGATCCTGGTTGGTTTCACCCAGTAGCATTTAAGTTACTCTTTCTTTTCTTCTTCCTTAATTTTTTTTTCTCATTGCCTTGCTGTGTTCTGATACATTTAAAAGGATAGCTCTTTGTGTTTTATGCAATGGAAAATTTGCTGCTGAAGTCTTAGCCTTGAAAGGCACTGAGTGTATCTAAAAACAGAAAAAAAAAAAAGAAGAAGAAGAAAGAAAAAAAAAAAAGCACTCCTTCGCCCCGCCTCCCATTGGTTGTTTGGAAACAGCTGTTTAACGCCAAGTTTGTACTTCACTCTTATCAGCCCATTTGGTGAGATCAGAATGTGCCTGAATAACTCTGAAGGTTAAAATATGTTGACTGAGTTTTCTGCTGCTGCCATTCCAGAAGGCCAGCTAATACCATCACTGACTGTCAATAGCAGCCAGGCTCTGGCTCTGTCTTTCTCACGATCGTGACACATAGTGCAAGTATTCCTGGCTCTTATACATCCTAATCCGTGCATGGTGTGTCACATGGAGGATAAGCACATCAGGATGGCCTGCTCATGGGCCTGACAGATCTGGTCTACCAAGTTACGGGACTGCCCTTCCAAAGCAAAACACCCCCATTGCATTGACGTGTCATGATTCAGGGACCAAGTTTTTTGTTGTTGTTGTTTTTTTGTTTTTTTTTTGTTTGTTTGTTTTTTGATCTTCTTTTCCTTCCATCATAAGTATCTTCTTTACAGTATCTATAACATTTGTCTGAGAAAACTAGGGATTGTGATTTTTATATTCGATCTCATAATTATGTTAGTATTCCAAGAATGATGCTGCACTGGTCTTGATGGTTACTTGAGTTGTAGATGTTTGTTCCAGTCCTCATTTACAGTGCAGCCTATGATCTTTCATAACACAAAACAGAAGAGTCTTTGATTATTTTATAATTATTTAATAATTCAGTATGATTCGTTTAGAACTGAATCATGCCATGTTATGATTGTTACCTAGCAATTAGAAAATACTCACTGGCCAACAAGAACTTTTAAATACTACGGAACCCCCTTCCACAAGCTCATGTTAATGACACATTCTTCTTAGCTTCGAAGCATCTTCTAAAAGATGCTAGGTATTAATCTTGCGATTTGTGGTGTGCTTATGTTTATCTCCAAATAATGTACAGTGTTTTGTCAGTTATTTACCTAGTTATTTATATGTTTACATGATTCCTATCATTGAAATACTCAGGGACTTTGACAAGTGTGCTGTGCTAGCAGAAAACAGTGTTTAAAGCAGAAACAATATTCTTTTTCATCTGACTACTTCAATATGGCAACTATTGCAGTTACTCTATGACTTATTGAACAACCATTAGAAGGAAAGAGGAAGAAATAGATCAGCCAATCACTCAAGCCATAGATACTGAATATCCACTCTGTATGGATTTCACCAAGGTACCCTGGGAAACCCAAAAGAAATATAACTCTTATCCAAAAGGTAAAATGATAAATTCAGGACAAACATAAATTTTAAAAGGCTTGTACCTGATTTTTATTCTTTATTTTATTTTACTTTTTAGAGAAAAAGAGAATATGCTTGAAGGGGAAGAAGGGCAGCGGGAGAGAGAGAGGGAGAGAGAGAATCCCAAGCAGGTTCCACACTCAGTGCAGAGCCTGACATGGAGCTCGAACCCACGACCTTGGGATCATGACCTGAGCCAAAATCAAGAGTCTGTTGCTCAACTGACTGAGCCACACAGGCACCCCAATTTTTATTCTTCTTCGTCCCTCAAGTTCCTCCTCTAAACTCACAGCTTCCCTGACCTCAAACAAGTGCTATTTGGGCAAAAGACCAAGGAGCTATGTGGACAATCCTTATTGAATAAAATTTTTATCAGGTTTAGATGATTTGGTATGCAATTATTCTGAAGATCAATTATATACCATACCTGATGGTCACAAAACAGACCAGATTATGGTCTTGTATGAATGATATGTCTTAGTTTCATTCATCTGTTTTCTCTTTCTAGGTCATTTTGCTTGTGTAAATGATATGTTCAACTTAGTGAACTTAGATTAAAGTATCCATATAAGTGTATTTCAGGCAAAGGTGTCAATACAGCATAACTGGTACAACTATTTATCATTGGACTATATTTTAATGTTTATAATATTTTGACTTAAGGAATATTTCACAAATTTTTGTTCATTGGGAAACAATGCCAATATTTCTTTTACATTACATATAGTTATTTGAAGGGCACAAACTCTCTCCATCAAACTTATTAGGAAATGGCTGAAAAGAAGGAAATGTTAAGTGGTACCCTTGATTCCTTTTAGGAAAGCTAAGAGGGATTTATTTAGGGAGAATTGAGAATCTACCTTTCTCCCCAACTCCTGCCTAAATTCACATAACTCATTGCAGATGTTGTTTTCATCTTCTGAAGTAACATCTCAAGTTTATAAAAGACTAGGTTTACTTTGGGGGGATTTTCCCATCTTTAAGGCTTGCTTCCATTCAAGGCATATTATGATGTTTTAGTTATCTAGTTCATTCCCTAGTGAATTATGATGACTTCTTTCTAAAGTTCTACAAGTTCACATGTAAAGATGTGGGTGTGTTCTAGGATCTCCACCCAGAGCAATCATTCAAAAACCTCAGGGCAGAGCTAAAGTGTCTGTGTGTGTGTGTGTGTGTGTGTGTGTGTGTGTGTGTATTTGGGGAAGAAAGGTAAACTGAGAAGAATAGGTTAACATGTACAGTGATGTTTAGGAACTGTTGTGAAGATAAAACCATGTAATCATGTCCAAACTCCCACAAAAATAAAAATAATCATCTTTGATGATGTGTGTTATCCCTAAAAAGGATTACTTTGTATTAGATTTTTTTCCTGAACACTATATGAAAATAAATTTTTAAAAATGTAATTATATGAAATGTGCAGAGAGTACTTTGCATTGAAAGAAATATTGCAACTCTGTGCTCTAAGTCAATGAAGTTCTCCGACTGCAATTTCTTCTGCAAAGCAAGGGGTTGGACTAGGTATTTTAGATTTCTCTAATTTCCAGTATTGAGTGGTTCTGTGGCTAATTTTATGAAACTTACCACATCTTAATTTATCAACTTGGTTACATTTTTGTATAAAGGCTTTTCCTAAAATGGTTTCACACTATTGATTCTTTTTCATGCTTCCTTGACATTCAGAGAAGAATTAAAGGTAAAGAAGAATGGGCAAGAGGCAGGAATAAGAGATAGTTCCTGAAGCCCAAAGAACTAAAAGGTGTTGCAGGCGATATAATTTTTGAGGGAGATTTGAGGGAAAGTCACTGTGTATTTTAGTGTCTTTTAGGTCATGTATACTATGTAAGATAATTACTTAATTTTTACAACAAGTCAGAAGGAAGTATTAATATCCAATTTGTAGTGTTTGGTAAACTGTGGCTCAGCAGAGCTCGAGATCCATAGAGTTAGCCCCACTCGGGTATTTGGATTTGAGTGACTCCAAAGACTGTGTGCTCTTACCAGATCACAATATGATCTTTGTTTCTGAGGGTGGAATAGTAAAAAAGAAGTGCATCTGGGAGAGTTGAGCAGCACATACAATAAAGAGCTTTATATCTAGGCTCCCATATAGTTCCAAGATCAATAATACATTTGATTAACCTTTGAATTTGTATTAAAACATTTCGTACTCAGAACAAGTTAAAATAAAGTACATAAGACCATCATGGTGCTAAGAAAGACTTATGTGTGTTGATTCTGTACTATTAAATGATATTATAATGCTAATCATAATACTAAAATATTGACTAGATAAATAAGGATCCAAGCCTTGAGCTAAGGCCATCATCTTTTCTCATAACCCAGAAATACTTTCGCAAGAATGATTTGCACATAAAACTTACCCTCTCTGAGAGATTACCAAAGCAATTATTATTATTTTGTAGTGGGTTTGTATTGCACTTCAAGTCCGTTAATGAATATTGAGGGCTTTGTGTTCAGATCTATTGAATGAAGGATAGTTAATGCTTATTCCTATAATAGCTAAGAAGCTATCAAATATTTATTCCTGGGACTGAGACAATGAAAAGAGTGAGAAGGAAAAATGAGTCTGTCTTTAAAGGAAGAAAAATGCAATTAAGTCTTTTTGGGGTGTAAGAATTTTCAGAATTATTATAAATAGAAGGGCCTATCTCAGCTTGATTACTTCAAAACAGCTTCCTGCAACCTCCTACCAAGTAGATGAGCAATTAGTATAATCACAGCAATAAGTCAAAGACACTTGCTGTTCAAACTTGTGTTGCGACTCTTCCTTTTGGCATTGCTCCTAGGCTGTTCCAATTGCACCCACACACGCGCATGCACATATTTAATAAAACTGTACTTGGGAAAAGGCAAAATGCCTAGGAATGACTTCTTTTCGGTATCAAGGTTAAATAAAGGACACGGAACGAGGAAAGCTGTGCTGAAAAGAACAGTAGCCAAGGCAGGGATATTCTTATACCCCAAACAGTCACGCAGATGGAAGTCTGGCCAACAAAACCATAAAGCATCACCTCTAACTGTGAGTCAATCTGTCAGCGCGAGTGCAAGGTGACTCAGGGAAAGATTGCATTTTGTTTTCTGACAAATACTCAGAGGTTCTCGTGCGTTTATGTGTGTTGGATGTTGTTGGCAGGAAAGAAGAAAAAAAATACTAACTCACGAATGGGGAGAGTGAACTTTAAACAGTTGATTATTTATTAGAAAAAAATAGAGTAAGAGTAATCAAGTGAATTGATGTAAGAAATTTTTCATAGGTAGATATTAAAACTAACCACTCTGTTTCTCCTTATCAGTTTGAGAGACTGCTATAGTATTTCTATGCCTTCTGCTACCAAATTAATTCAACAAAAGAAATTGTTTCCAAGAAGCAGTGCAGTAAAGTATACTTTGTATTTTGTGATGCCAGTCACAGGATCTTTTTGCTTCACTTTTAGAATATCCAGCTTTAACAGCTGCTTTACATCTCATGCACTTATTCAATTAATTTTTACTCCAAGGTCCCATATTATTAGTTTGTCTGATGCCCCGTTATTAGCTGATGCCCCAGTTTTGATTTTGCACTTAGTTTGGAAACTCGTCTGTGGGTGTTTCTAAATGCTTCCTTTCTTTTCTCTCTTTTTAAGGAAATTCACAAACTCACTGGAAAATGCCAACTTTAACTTTTGCTATGGCAAAATGCGTTGAGTAAGCTGCATCTATTTTATTTTATTTTATTTTATTTTATTTTATTTTTATTTTTATTTCATGTTTAGAGAGAGATGGGGGGGTAGAGGCAGAGAGAGAGGGAGAGAGAGAGAATCTTAAGCAGACTCTATGCCCAGCATGGAGCCCAATGCGGGGCTCTGTTTCATGCAGTGAGATCATGACCTGAGCTGAATCGAGGGTTGGATGCTTAAATCACTGAGCCACCCAGTTGCCTCTATGAAAAAAACAAATAGCAAGCTCTTTTGTTATGATTTTTCGTTGTGAATATGTATTGTTTTATGATAAAAAGAAATCTGACTTCTGGGTAAATCGTGTATAGGAAACCCTGAAAACACTTCAGTACTTTGTGTTCTCAGGGGATAGCATTCTATATCCTTGAAACACTTTGCTTACTGAATACATGATTTTAAGAAGAGAAGTAATTTGTAACACTGAGAAATATCAAGGCATAAGATCAAAATGGAAAAAAAGGAGGACAGAAGATCGGTTTGCAATAGTGTAGATTATCTTGAAACTAGATACATAGAAAGAAGAGAACAGCAGGAAAAGGAGAAACTTCAGTCACAGAAATTCAAGGTCAAAGATCAATACCTTATAAGAATCTCAATCAGTTAGCTAAGAATAATTGCAAACCTTGACATCATCCTTAAGAGGCACAAAAGGAAAAGAATAATATAAATGTTTAAATGCATAATTTACTATAGATGCCACACCATGATGGTACAGCTGACTGAGAGAATGCTGTCGTATCAATGTAAATGCATTATCATTTGACCTATAAAGGCAAATGATTGATAAGCTTGTGATATTTGGCTTAAATTTGAAGAACATCTCAGTTTCTAGTAATATAGGTATTATGGGCTCAGTCATGTCGCCTCAGATTTACATGGTGAACCTCTAGTACCTCAGAATGTAACTGTAGTTGAGGATATTAAAGAGGTAATTAAGTTAAAATGAGGTTAGCAGAGTGGACCCTAATCCAATATAACTGGTGTCCTTATACAAAAAGGAACCCTGGACTTAGGCATGCATAGCAGTAAGACCATGTGAAGGCAGAGGGAAAAGATGGCCAAGGAGAAAGATCTTAAAAGAAGCCAGCCTTGCTGACACTTCAATCTTGGTCTTCTAGCCTCCAAAACTGAGAAAATAAGTGTTTGTTATTTAAATCACCCAGTTTGTGGTACTTTGTTATGCCAGCTCTAGAAAACTAATACGCTGGGTCAGAATTTTATCCAAAGAACATTGGAAAGAAGAAATCTCCATGGAACGTGAAAAACTGATGATTCCTTTGAAGGACCTAAAGAATCTTCTAGGTTTGTTCTTGCCCAAGTGCTCTGGTGGTCTAGAAGCTTCTTGAGGGTCCTCATTGGCTTTTCTTCCAATCTTGGAGATGAATAGTAATTACCCACTGGAGAAAAATTGAAAAATCACACAGCCTTATATGAGGGTGCATGTGTGAGTGTGTGTGTATGGGTGTGTTTGTGTGTGTGTGTGTGTGTGTGTGTGTGTGTGTGTGTAGAACCCTGCAGTGAGGAATGTTTTGTGATTCACCAGTAATGTCTATCTTGGGTGAGGGGTAGGAAGTGGCCATGCACATACACATGGTGCCTCAGAATTAAATCATAAGTTTTTTGAATCAAAATATCTTTTGGGTATGAATCAGATGGCTCATGGGTCATTACTCTGATCATCTTGGACTTAGAATTATTTCATTTAACTTCCTTATTACTTATTTGATCAAATAAAGAAATTTAAATATAAATGGAAGTTATAAAGCAAATTAAAAAATATAAAGTATTGAAGACTATTTACATTTTTTTTGAGTGAGTGAGGAGGACTTCTGTACTTACTGCTTTCTAGTAGATGAGTTCCTTCAACAAAATGATAAAGCTAGATATGACTACTACTTAGATAGCATAGCTAATTAAAGAGGTAATATCCATGTTTTGCAGAATTTAAACCTCACAGAGTCCTTTGATATTTAATAAACATCAAAATATGGTGGTTATTACAGTAATCATCTTCTCTGGAGCCCAAGGGAGAGAGAATAGTAGGATATTTCCCTGTCAGTTTCCACATATTACCTACATTCTCAGAGGTTATAGGATTCTCTCCTTTTGGTTTTGGGAAATATAACGTAAAGACCTGTCACTCTTTCCTTTATTATTTATTTATTTTTATTTTGATGCCCTTCAGTGACTGGAGTTAATGCAGCTAAGATCAAGACCCACAAGGCTTCAATTCTCTCACTGAGGAAAAAAAGCTCTGGATCTAAAAAAAAATTTTTTTTTTCCATACAGGTCTGCCAGGGAGTTATTGCTATTCTCTTCTGGAAGGGAACCTGAAGAATCGAATGCAATTCTCCTTACTCTGTGCTCATGGTGTCTGCCTTGATGCTGACCAGCAAAGTTTGCTCAGCTACTGTTCGACCAATTTTTTGACAGGAGGAAGGAAACTGCATAATTGGATTAATTTCAAGGCACCGTTTTTAGGAGGATGCTCTATTCAATTTACAACCACGTCCTTTTCCAGGTAAAACCCTCTTCCTTTGCCAACTATTGGTTAATCAATATTCTCAGTACCACTGTCCACATCTCTACAATATTCAGTGTTATTTTAAACATTGAGTCTACAACAGGAGACCTATTATTCTGTTGAATATTCTGAAATTAGAGGCTTGAAGATAATATAAAAAGCAATTCAGAGATGGATCAAGGAATATAAAATATCAAGGAAACTACTTCCACAAATTCACTTCTGCATTAGTTTTCTATTTTTCTAAATTTAGTTTTTCTTGTTTTTGAGAACTGAAGTAAATAGCTTGGTACTTTTTAAGCATGGATTTTTTTTTCTATCCTAAGGTTATTAGTCACAAATTAATTAATTATCAATATGCCTTTCCTTCCGTGAATGTTTGAGCAGTTTGCAGTGGCTCTTTGAGATAGTTATTCTTGCCCTTATTTTACAGATGTCATGCTAGAGCAGAAAATGGTAAGGTAATTTACTCACGGTTTCCCAGAAATCTATAGTATGTCAACTTCAAATTACAAATCGTAGTGCATGCTGGGGGCACATATTGGGCTTCCCTTTGATTAATAGGGCAGAGGCTGAGCTTGATGACCTCTTGAGGAGGCTTTCAACTCTGTAACACTAGAATCTTAATTCTGATGAATGGTCTTGATGGTGACTAGAACCAATCTATTTCTCTACACTCTAGTTCAAAATTTAAGACAAGGCACTCACTCATACAAAATGATATTGTTCTCCCCTACTAATTTGTAGGGAAGGAAATCCACTTCTGACAAACATTATTACATGCTGATTTATTTGTGAGTGTGGGTCGGTTGAGGGACTGATCTCATTCACACATTTGTTTGGAAATTCTACGGAGATTTTGAATTGGGGGAGAGACACAGTGGGAAGTTTGGTTTTAGTTAAGTGTATGACATGTTTGTACTGGACAATGTAGCATAGGTTCTCCTAAACTTCTGGTCTGGGCATGAGCTGACTACACTCACAAAATAAGCTGAAGATATTCTAATTTTTCACTAAGAATAATTAAGCAAGATGCACATTTCTCAGCAGATCTCCGTGACTAAGGTGTAAACTTTATTTTTGAATTAATAAATTGATTTTGTGTAGCCTTTTTTGTTGGGCTAATTTTTATTTTAGTTCCAATAGCTTGATTCTTGGTGCTTAGAAATAACAGTAATCTTATCTGATTGCTATTAAATAAGGGGAGCAAATACTTAACTTCTTCTTCGTTATTGCTATTGAACTCTAAAATGGCAGGCATAAAATAAAGACAGAATCCTACCTAAATGGAAATATGATAACAGTTATAGTGTGTTAACTTCTCCTGAGCACTAGGTTGTCTTTCCTATGGGAAGAATGTTAATCACCCTAGAAACCATGCTGGAGAATTAAGGTAAATGTGGGGAATGGGCTGAGGAGTTGGAACTTGGAAGAGGTCCAATTTTTTGCACCTTTCACTCTTGCTCATCGGACCAAAGTTTGGAATCTAGAGTTTCATCTTCAACCCTTGGAGGTTGAAGGTACGCATCAAGATGGTACCTTGATTTGGTAGCTAAAGCGCTCTCATAGGAGTTTCATATTATCATTGTTCCATAACCAAGGAAAAAAAAGTAGGAGATATCATTAATAGGCAAAGGCTTAGAACAATAATGCTCAGTGAAAAGCTATGAATATTATTTGGTTATTTTTAGAAACTAAAGCATATTTGAAAGTTTCTGGCACCTTGTAGTAAAATATGACTGAACCTGACCAAACACTAAAGTTAAAATTTTCCTAATGATAGCTCATACTCCTCAACTTTATTCTATAATGGTGAATAAAGACAGAATTGTTAGGTATCATAGACCACTCTTTTATTTGATGTTCAATTAGAAACGAAACATCGTTTTCTCAAATCAGTCCCAGATTTTAATCATTTGAAGTCTCTCTTTTAGATTTCAATATTTAAGGATCTTTGTTTTAAAGTTAAAGGCCCAAGTCCATATGAAATTGTACTGTTTAACAGAAGATTTTTATCTTGTATTTAAAAGGTGTTTTCATAGGAGTACCTGGCTGGTTGTGTTGGTAGAACATGTGACAATTGATCTCAGGGTTGCAATTTCAAGCCCCACGTTGGGTATAGAGATTACTTAAAAGTATAAATAAATAAATAAATAAATAAATAAATAAATAAATAAAATTGTCAGTTTTGCAAACTTAGACAAACACATCCGTCTGGATATTTTGAAGTGATTTGCATATATGGATGAAAACTTACTTATATAATATAATCAGTGAAACCTTTCATTTTTTTTCATTTTATTTATTTTAGAGAGACAGAGTGTGAAAGCAGGAGAGACAGGCAGAGGGAGAGAGAATAGAGAGAGATAGGCAGACTCCACACTTAGTACATAGCCTGATGTGAGGCTCAATTCCATGACCATGAGATCATGACCTGAGCCAAAATCAAGAGTCAGATGTTATACTGATTGAGCCACCCAGGCACCCCAAAATCAATAGAACCTTTAAAGCCGAGGCTGAAAAGCAAAAACTTACAAGAATAGTAAGCTGTGGCCTTAATAACATTCATTATATTCATTTTTAGTAAATGTTTGTTTTTCTTGGCATACAAGTGTAGGAAATCAAGTAGAATTCAACTTACATTGCACTGAATGGGTCAAGCATAGGACAGAAAGAACCTAAGGTTTTAAATATAATTCCATTTTTTCCTTTAATTTAGTAATTTATTAGTTCTAATGTGTTATTTTGGTCATAGCATTTAGTCCTATGTTTATTATTCTGAACAAGTCTGCATTTTTGACTTGCCTTCAGAAAAGAAGTAAATACTTGAAATGACCAGCAGCCTAGATTCAGATGGGAAAAAAATCTTTCCAGTTATTATAAAAAGAGACCCCAAATTCCATTAAAATGCATATAGGCAACCAGATTTATGCCCAGGAATAGGAAATACTACAACCACTAAAAACGAAGCACTTTATAATTGTTTAATTTCAAATACATGTAAATCATATTTGAATCTAACAATAATATGTAGATTATAATAAAAAAATCATGTAAATCTTTGTCTTTCAAGTTCATATAATATTATAGAAAACTCAGATTTTTTTTCCTATCAATTCATTACCCAGTAGGTTTCAGTTAGTTAATATTGAACAGGGTTTCGGGGAAGAATTTCCTTTTTAAATCATAGAAGATACCTGAATATGTTCATAAACTTTGATAGATATTCCAGTAGAAGAATAATGAGGCCAAAAAGTAATGAAATCAGTTCATAGACCTGGAGGAGAGAAACAATGGAGACAAGGGGGATGGATATTAAAACCATATTATCTACAACTGGATAAGGAAGGCAAATTTGGAAATTTGATTTTTAAATGCTATGAACACATTGTGTCTCTAATACAGTCTTGGGGCATGCCCAATTACCCTTTTTTTGTAATGTTTATAGACATGTATAAGTGGTGAAATGCATCTGGGAGTTTGAATAGCTTTGTATATTGATATATTAATCTTTAAGTTTATTCTTCCTCATTTCTTTGTCCATGACTTTTCTTTTTAGATGTTGGCCCAGTAGAATTAGAAATTAGCAGGAAAGGGGAGACTCAGTGGCTCAGTATGCTGAGTGTCCGACTCTTGATTTCAGCTCAGGTCAGGATCTCAGGGTTGTTAGATTGAGTCCCACATTCAGCTGCACTGGGCATGGAAGCTGCTTGGGACTCTCTCTCTCATCTCCCTCTGCCCCTCCCCTGCTCTCTCTAGCACATGCACTCTCTCTCTCTCTCTCCAAAAAAAAATTAGAAAGAAAAAAGAAAAAGAAAAAGAAAGAAAGAAAGAGAGAAAGCAAGCAAGCAAGCAAGCAAGCAAGCAATTAACAGGAAAGCAAAGAGCAAGTATCAAACATTATTCTGTTAGTTGATTTTCTCTTTGTTTTTAAACTTATAAGTAGGTTTCTGAAGTACTCATCAGAAATCAATGGAAGCAGAGGGGAGTAAAGTCTTTATTGAGTTGCTGTAGAACAGCAGTTGTTGCTAGAAACAGAAATTACTGGGAGAAAAGGGCCTATGCCTCAGACCATCTATTGCCTTTTAAGAGAGCACCTTGTCATAACAGTGCTGTGGGGCTGCACTGGCTCCTCTTGTCATAGCTGGAAGGAGTTGCCTACAGGACCTCTTTGAGCACTGCTTGTTAGTCATCTGACGATCCTGATGGGTGCTTGTGTCCCAAGACTTTGTCAACCCTGTTTGTACTTTCCCGTTTCCATTGTGTAGCCTTGCACACCTATAAATTCCCCACCTACAGAAGTGGGGTCCTTGATAGCCAAAGTGCACACTTGCTGTCTAAGAATTTAGAAAGTTGTGAGCCTTCAGACATTACACAGTTATACACTGGGGATACATTTAGTGCCCTTTGGAAAAGAAATATAAAAATGGCAAGACTTTGTGTTTAGGTCGTACCTTACAATTCTGAAAGCCCTTTTGTATCTTCCTCAGTGTTCCAATTACAGTAAGTGGTACTACCAAGGTTACAGGTTGACTTTTGAGGTGTGAAGCATATAGAGTTTAGATTGCTTTCTGTAAGAAAATAAAAAAGTTATAATTTCAAAATAGGTAACAAAATTACTTTCTTTAAAATGAAAAGTTACACAAAATTATACAATTTAAAAGGTTGAAAATATTAAAAAATCATAAAGTCTATAGAAATGATGTCGCATTTTTAAGTGTCCGTGCTAGGGTGGTTCAGTTGGTTGAGCGTCTGACTCCTGATTTCAGCTCAGGTTATGATCCCAGGGTTGTGGGATCAAGCCCTACATCGGGCTCCATGCTAAGTATAGCCTGCTTACGATTCTCTCTCTCTCTCATTCTCTCTCTCCCTCTGCCCCTTTCCCATAGTCATGCTCTCTCTCTCTCTGAAATAGAATTTTTTTTAAATAAAATCTTTAAGAATCAGGTGCCCAAAGTCATCTTCATATTTTTTAATATTTTTTGCCACATATTTTTTAGTATTTATACATATAACAATAGTCTATGATATTTCCCAGAGAGACAATAGAAAAATAATTTATTCTTTTCTCTAGCATGGTTAATCCCTTCTTTTAAAATTAAACATTTAAAAACTTAACTAAAAAATAAATTAAATTCAAAAATAAGAAAACAAACTGATTTCAAAAGATGGGCTAAACACCCGAACAGGTAACTCACCAAAGAAGACACATAGATAGCAAATAAGTATCTGAAAAGATGGTCTACATCTAATGTCATTAGGGAGATGAAAATTAAAATAACAATGATACCACCATACACCTGTTAGGGTGACCAAAACCCAGAACAGTGACAACACTAAATTCTGGAGAGGATGTGGAACAACAGGGACTCTCACTGATTGCTGTTGGAAATGCAAAATGGGACACCCACTTTGGGAAACAGTTTGGTGGTTTCTTACAATACCAAACATGCTCTTACCATATGATCTAGCAATCACATTCCTTGGTATTTATCCAAAGGAGTTGAAAACCTATGTCCACACAGGAACCCGCATATGGCTATTCAAAGCAACGTTTTTCATAATTGCCAAACATGTCCTTCAGTAGATGAGTGGATAAATAAATTGTAGTACATCTAGACAATTGAATAAAACTGAATACTATTCAGTGATAAAAAGAAATGAGCTATCACACCATGAAAATACATGGAAGAAACCTAAATGCATATTACTAAGTAATTGGAGCTAATTAGAAAAGGCTACATACTATATGATTTCAACTATATGACATTCTGAAAAAGGCAAAACTATGGAAACAGTAAAAAGATCAGTGGTTTCCAGACTTTGGTGGGGGGGGGGGCGCAAGGGGTCAAGGAGTGTTGGAGGGGAGGATAAATAGGCAGAGCACAGAGAATTTTTATGGCAGTGAAAATACTGTGTATGATATGATAATGATGGATACGTGTCATTAGACATTTGCCCATACCCATAGAATGTACAACACCCAAGAGTGAAATTAATGTAAACTACAGACTTTGTGTGATAATGATGTATCAACATAAATTAATCAATTGTACAAGTATGCTACTCTGGCGAGTCCTGTAGATAGTGGGGGAGGCCATGCATGTGTGGGGCACAGGGTGTTTATAGGAAATCTCTGTAATTTCTTCTCAATTTTGCTATGAACCTAAAGCTGCTCTAAAAGCATTAAAATTTTATAAAATTACTCTAGTTCTAAAATTTTTAAAAAGTAAGTTAAAAATAAATTTAAATTCCTGATAGTTTAGAAAAATTTATTTCAGCTTCACACTCATTATTAATAATGTCATAGAGATTTTTTTTTTTTTGAGAAAGAGAGAGGCGGGGGGGAGCTCACATGTGAACAGCGTTGGGAAGCAGAGGGAAAGGGAGAGAATTGTAAACAGGCTCCACACTCAGTGCAACCCCCAACATGGGGCTCAATCTCATGACCATGAGCTGAAATCAAGAGTTGGATACTTAACTGAGTGACTAGGCACCCCCTAGGAATTTTAAAAGCTGTGGCCACGTTTAGAAATTGTGATCATGTAAAGAAAACTTATATAAGGCTTTTTTCAAATATGAGTCTTTGCAAATATACTTGCCTTGTATTTCTGTTATAGATTTGTGCCTTACAAGCACAGAATTTCCAATAAATTGCATTGTGTGCCATTCTCATCAAAAAAGGAAAAAAATGATATATTTATAATGTTTACGCCGTATTTTCAAGAACTTCCATTTTGATCTGACATTAATAAATTTAGAATTTTATACAACTCGTGCTCGGAGGAATTTTGCCCATAGTTATTCCAGCTCTGTAGATTTTAGCATTGTTTTTCTTCCAATGTTTACATAGTTTGGGTGCCAGAAACCACAGGACATATTCGTTGGGCAGTAGCATCCCTGGCCCTGCACATTGATTGGTATCATGATGCCAGGAGAGTCAATGGGTGGCAGGAGTTTTCCTGGAGCCCAGTGCTGCATGCACATAGAGGTAAAGCAATAACCTAACGATACGTTGAAACGATTGCAAGCCACATATATATATTCTACTGAAGCCAAATGACATTATCCTTTAATCAGTTGTACGCTACTATGTAAAAAACACCCCATAAAATAGTGGCTTAATTGAGCAATGTTTTCATTGTTGCAGTCCTGGGGGTCGGGTATTTGGGGCTTAGTAGGGATGGCTTGTCTCTGCCCCATGTGGTGTTTTTCTGGAGTGGTTTGACTGAGACTAAAAGACCAAAGGTGATTTTACTCTTGATTTTAGGAGCTTTGCTGCTACTGTCAGACTGAAGCACCTTGATTTTCCTTTATGTGGTTTTTGTCTCCATATGATATCTTATTCACTATGGTCTTTCTCCCCACATGGCCTCAATATGAGTTCCAAGATTGAAAGCAGAGCTATAAATCTTCTTAAAATAGGGCTTGAAGATTTCACTTCTGCAACATTCTATTGGTGAAAGCAAGTCACAGGACTCGCTCCGTTCAGGACAGTGAGGGGAAATATCTCCAGTTCTTGAAGGAAAGAACAGTATCGTCACATTGCAAAGAGGTCTGGACAAAGGGAGGGATTATTAATTGGGGCCCATGTTTAACAATCCATCTCAGTTCTCTCCTCAACTTCCTTTTGGTTGGATTCCAAAAACGTGGTGTGACCAACAGTGAGGAGCCAGTGGTTTTAAACAATCACAGTTAACATACCTTGGTTTTGGAAAGTATAAAGAATATACGATCATGTGAATGCACTTTTAGGGCCTAGACCAGAGCCTTAGAAGTTTGGAAAGGTCTTGTGCAAGTGGGGAGCCCCGAGGCTGATCTCACAAGCATCAACGCCTCTAGGCTTTGTCATCCACTTTTGACCAGGCCAAGATTAATAGCTTCTCTTTCTCTCCTTTCCCACATCTAATTAATCTGCAAACACTATTGACTCAGCAGTTAAAAACATACCACACATTCGACAAATTCTAAAGGATTTTAGTACTAACATATTAATCTGAGACATCAGCATCTTTTTCTAGGACCCTTACTGTAGACTCCCATCTAATTCCCCAATCTGATTCTTCCTTCTTATTATTTGCACAGTAGTCAGAGTGAATTTTTTCAGAGGCATATTGTATTGTATGAATTTTCTATTTTTATTAATTTTGATTAACTTCCAACACATTTAAACATATTAGAAAGCTACTCTGTACTGGTCTGTCACTGGTTACCTCTATGATGTGATTTTCTACTAGTTTCTTTCTTTTTTCCTTCCTTCCTTCCTTCCTTCCTTCCTTCCTTCCTTCCTTCCTTCCTTCCTCTGTCCCTCTCTTTTTCTTTCTTTCTTTCTTTCTTTCTTTCTTTCTTTCTTTCTTTCTTTCTTTCTTTCTTTCTTTCTCTTTTTTTCTCTCAGTCTGCTCCAACATTATTTTCTTAACCACTACTTGAATATAAATAAGATTCTTGACATTGTGAGATTTTTGTTCATTACTTTATCCCCTGCACCCTTCCCGGCACAAGGTTGTATGGCATGATAGATAAAATAATTTATTTAAATGTAATAAATAAATGGATATTATATAACTGAATTTTAACAGCAAATTTTTAAGGTATGTATTATCATTATTGCTAAGTGAAATGACCAAAGTCATCTTAAGTGTATGGCAAAACTAGGGTCAGGACATTGGGTTAGTGTTCTTTCTACTAAACATTTGGGAACATAATTTTAAGGCTTATGTTTGCTTATTTATTTATTTATTTATTTATTTTTATTTTTTTTTCAATATATGAAATTTATTGTCAAATTGGTTTCCATACAACACCCAGTACTCATCCCAAAAGGTGCCCTCCTCAATACCCATCACCCACCCTCCCCTCCCTCCCACCCCCCATCAACCCTCAGTTTGTTCTCAGTTTTTAACAGTCTCTTATGCTTTGGCTCTCTCCCACTCTAACCTCTTTTTTTTTTTTCCTTCCCCTTCCCCATGGGTTTCTGTTAAGTTTCTCAGGATCCACATAAGAGTGAAAACATATGGTATCAGTCTTTCTCTGTATGACTTATTTCACTTAGCATCACACTCTCCAGTTCCATCCACGTTGCTACAAAAGGCCATATTTCGTTCTTTCTCATTGCCATGTAGTACTCCATTGTGTATATAAACCACAATTTCTTTATCCATTCATCAGTTGATGAACATTTAGGCTCTTTCCATAATTTGGCTATTGTTGAGAGTGCTGCTATAAACATTGGGGTACAAGTGCCCCTATGCATCAATACTCCTGTATCCCTTGGGTAAACTCCTAGAAGTGCTATTGCTGGGTCATAGGGTAGGTCTATTTTTAATTTTCTGAGGAACACCCACACTGTTCTCCAGAGTGGATGCACCAATTTGCATTCCCACCAACAGTGCAAGAGGGTTCCCGTTTTTCCACATCCTCTCCAGCATCTATAGTCTCCTGATTTGTTCATTTTGGCCACTCTGACTGGCGTGAGGTGATATCTGAGTGTGGTTTTGATTTGTATTTCCCTGATAAGGAGTGACTTTGAGCATCTTTTCATGTGCCTTTTGGCCATCCGGATGTCGATGTCTTCTTTAGAGAAGTGTCTATTCATGTTTTCTGCCCATTTCTTCACTGGGTTATTTGTTTTTCGGGTATGGAGTTTGGTGAGCTCTTTATAGATTTTGGATACTAGCCCTTTGTCTGATATGTCATTTGCAAATATCTTTTCCCATTCCGTTGGTTGCCTTTTAGTTTTGTTGGTTGTTTCCTTTGCTGTGCAGAAGCTTTTTATCTTCATAAGGTCCCAGTAGTTCATTTTTGCTTTTAATTCCCTTGCCTTTGGGGATGTGTCGAGTAAGAGATTGCTACGGCTGAGGTCAGAGAGGTCTGTTCCTGCTTTCTCCTCTAGGGTTTTGATGGTTTCCTGTCTCACATTCAGGTCCTTTATCCATTTTGAGTTTATTTTTGTGAATGGTGTGAGAAAGTGGTCTAGTTTCAACCTTCTGCATGTTGCTGTCCAGTTCTCCCAGCACCATTTGTTAAAGAGACTGTCTTTTTTCCATTGGATGTTCTTTCCTGCTTTGTCAAAGATTAGTTGGCCATAGGTTTGTGGGTCTAGTTCTGGGGTTTCTATTCTATTCCATTGGTCTATGTGTCTGTTTTTGTGCCAATACCATGCTCTCTTGATGATTACAGCTTTGTAGTAGAGGCTAAAGTCTGGGATTGTGATGCCTCCTGCTTTGGTCTTCTTCAAAATTCCTTTGGCTATTCGGGGCCTTTTGTGGTTCCATATGAATTTTAGGAATGCTTGTTCTAGTTTTGAGAAGAATGCTGGTGCAATTTTGATTGAAATTACATTGAATGTGTAGATAACTTTGGGTAGTATTGACATTTTGACAATATTTATTTTTCCAATCCATGAGCAGGGAATGTCTTTCCGTTTCTTTATATCTTCTTCAATTACCTTCATCAGCTTTCTATAGTTTTCAGCATACAGATCTTTTACATTTTGGTTAGATTTATTCCCAGGTACTTTATGCTTCTTGGTGCAATTGTGAATGGGATCAGTTTCTTTATTTGTCTTTCTGTTGCTTCATTGTTAGTGTATAAGAATGCAACTGATTTCTGTACATTGATTTTGTATCCTGCAACTTTGCTGAATTCATGTATCAGTTGTAGCACACTTCTGGTGGAGTCTATCGGATTTTCCATGTATAATATCATGTCATCTGCAAAAAGTGAAAGCTTAACTTCATCTTTGCCAATTTTGATGCCTTTGATTTCCTTTTGTTGTCTGATTGCTGATGCTAGAACTTCCAACACTATGTTAAACAACAGCGGTGAGAGTGGGCATCCCTGTCGTGTTCCTGATCTCAGGGAAAAAGCTCTCAGATTTTCTCCATTGAGGATGATGTTAGCTGTGGGCTTTTCATAAATGGCTTTTATGATGTTTAACTATGTTCCTTCTATCCCGACTTTCTCAAGGGTTTTTATTAAGAAAGGGTGCTGAATTTTGTCAAAGGCCTTTTCTGTATCGATTGACAGGATCATATGGTTCTTATCTTTTCTTTTATTAATGTGATGTATCACATTGATTGATTTGCGAATGTTGAACCAGCCCTGCATCCCAGGAATGAATCCCACTTGATCATGGTGAAGAATTCTTTTTATATGCTGTTGAATTTGATTTGCTAGTATCTTGTTGAGAATTTTTGCATCCATATTCATCAGGGATATTGGCCTGTAGTTCTCTTTTTTTACTGAGTCTCTGTCTGGTTTAGAAATCAAAGTAATACTGGCTTCATAGAATGAGTCTGGAAGTTTTCCTTCCCTTTCTATTTCTTGGAATAGCTTGAGAAGGATAGGTATTATCTCTGCTTTAAACGTCTGGTAGAACTCCCCTGGGAAGCCATCTGGTCCTGGACTCTTATTTGTTGGGAGATTTTTGATAACTGATTCAATTTCTTCACTGGTTATGGGTCTGTTCAAGCTTTCTATTTCTTCCTGATTGAGTTTTGGAAGAGTGTGGGTGTTTAGGAATTTGTCCATTTCTTCCAGGTTGTCCAATTTGTTGGCATATAATTTTTCATAGTATTCCCTGATAATTGTTTGTATCTCTGAGACATTGGTTGTAATAATTCCATTTTCATTCATGATTTTATCTATTTGGGTCATCTCCCTTTTCTTTTTGACAAGCCTGGCTAGAGGTTTGCCAATTTTGTTTATTTTTTCAAAAAACCAACTCTTGGTTTCGTTAATCTGCTCTACAGTTTTTTCAGATTCTATATTGTTTATTTCTGCTCTGATCTTTATTATTTCTCTTCTTCGGCTGGGTTTAGGCTGTCTTTGCTGTTCTGCTTCTAGTTCCTTTAGGTGTGCTGTTAGATTTTGTATTTGGGACTTTTCTTGTTTCTTGAGATAGGCCTGGATTGCAATGTATTTTCCTCTCAGGACTGCCTTCGCTGCATCCCAAAGCGTTCAGATTGTTGTATTTTCATTTTCGTTTGTTTCCATATATT
Organism: Felis catus; assembly: GCF_018350175.1. NCBI lineage: Eukaryota > Metazoa > Chordata > Mammalia > Carnivora > Felidae > Felis > Felis catus. Next base: position 125,980,672 of record NC_058372.1, read on the forward strand.
TTTTAAATTTCTTCTCTAATTGCCTGGTTGACTCACTCATTCTTTAGTAGGGTGTTCTTTAACCTCCATGCTTTTGGGGGTTTTCCAGACTTTTTCCTGTGGTTGATTTCAAGCTTCATAGCATTGTGGTCTAAAAGTATGCATGGTATAATTTCAATTCTTGTATACTTATGAAGGGCTGTTTTGTGACCCAGTATATGATCTATCTTGGAGAATGTTCCATGTGCACTCGAGAAGAAAGTATATTCTGTTGCTTTGGGATGCAGAGTTCTAAATATACCTGTCAAGTCCATCTGATCCAATGTATCATTCAGGGCCCTTGTTTCTTTATTGACCGTGTGTCTAGATGATCTATCCATTTCTGTAAGTGGAGTGTTAAAGTCCCCTGCAATTACCACATTCTTATCAATAAGGTTTCTTATGTTTATGAGTAATTGTTTTATAAATTTGGGGACTCCCGTATTCGGCACATAGACATTTATAATTGTTAGCTCTTCCTGATGGATAGACCCTGTAATTATTATATAATGCCCTTCTTCATCTCTTGTTACAGCCTTTAATTTAAAGTCTAGTTTGTCTGATAGAAGTATGGCTACTCCAGCTTTCTTTTGGCTTCCAGTAGCATGATAAATAGTTCTCCATCCCCTTACTCTCAATCTAAAGGTGTCCTCAGGTCTAAAATGAGTATCTTGTAGACAGCAAATAGATGGGTCTTGTTTTTTTATCCATTCTGATACCCTATGTCTTGTGGTTGGTGCATTTAATCCATTTACATTCAGTGTTATTATAGAAAGATATGGGTTTAGAGTCATTGTGATGTCTGTATGTTTTATGCTTGTAGCGATGTCTCTGGTGCTTTGTCTCCCAGAATCCCCCTTAGAATCTCTTGTAGGGCTGGTTTAGTGGTGACAAATTCCTTCAGTTTTTGTTTGTTTGGGAAGGCCTTTATCTCTCCTTCTATTCTAAATGACAGACTTGCTGGATAAAGGATTCTCGGTTGCATATTTTTTCTGTTCAACACATTAAAGATCTCGTGCCAATCCTTTCTGGCCTGCCAAGTTTCAAAAGAGAGATCAGTCACGAGTCGAATAGGTCTCCCTTTATATGTGAGGGCACGTTTATCCCTTGTTGCTTTCAGAATTTTCTCTTTATCCTGTGTTTTGCCAGTTTCACTATGATATGTCGTGCAGAAGATCGATTCAAATTACGTCTGAAGGGAGTTCTCTGTGCCTCTAGGATTTCAATGCCTTTTTCCTTCCCCAGATCCGGGAAGTTCTCAGCTATTATTTCTTCAAGTACCCCTTCAGCACCTTTCCCTCTCTCTTCCTCCTCTGGGATGCCAATTATGCGTATATTATTTCTTTTTAGTGTATCACTTAGTTCTCTAATTTTCCCCTCATACTCCTGGATTTTTTTATCTCTCTTTTTCTCAGCTTCCTCTTTTTCCATAACTTTATCTTCTAGTTCACCTATTCTCTCCTCTGCCTCTTCAATCCAAGCCGCGGTCGTTTCCATTTTATTTTGCATCTCGTTTAAAGCGTTTTTCAGCTCCTCCTGACTGTTCCTTCGTCCCTTGATCTCTGTAGCAAGAGATTCTCTGCTGTCCTGTATACTGTTTTCAAGCCCAGCGATTAATTTTATGACTATTATTCTAAATTCACTTTCTTTTATATTATTTAAATCCTTTTTGATCAGTTCATTAGCTGTTGTTATTTCCTGGAGATTCTTCTGAGGGGAATTCTTCCGTTTGGTCATTTTGGATAGTCCCTGGAGTGGTGCGGACCTGCAGGGCACTTCCCCTGTGCTGTCTTGAAGAACTTGCATTGATGGGCGGGGCCGCAGTCAGAGCTGATGTCTGCCCCCAGCCCACCGCTGGGGCCACAGTCAGACTGGTGTGTGCCTTCTCTTTCCCTCTCCTAGGGGCGGGATTCACTGTGGGGTGGCCTGGCCTGTCTTGGCTACTTGCACACTGCCAGGCTTGTGGTGCTGGGGATTTGGCCTATTAGCTGGGGTGGATCAGCAAGTTGCACGGGGGCAGGAGGGGCAGGCTCAGCTTACTTTTCCTTCAGAGATCCGCTTTGGGAGGGGCCCTGAGGCACCAGGATGGAGTCAGACCCGCCAGAGGGATGGATCTGCAGAAGCACAGCATTGGGTGTTTGCGGGGTGCAAGCAAGTTCCCTGGCAGGAACCGGTTCCCTTTGGGATTTTGGCTGGGGGATGGGCGAGGGAGATGGCGCTGGCGAGTGCCTTTGTTCCCCACCAAGCTGAGCTCTGTCGTCCAGGGGCTCAGCAACTCTCCCTCCCTTTGTCCTCCAGCCTTCCCGCTTTCTGAGCAGAGCTGTTAGCTTATAACCTTCCAGATGTCAAATCCTGCTTGCTGTCGGAACACACTCCGTCTGGCCCCTCTGCTTTTGCCAGCCAGACTCGGGGGCTCTGCTTGGCCTGCAGGCCGCCCCTCCGCCCCGGCTCCCTCCCGCCAGTCCGTGCAGCGTGCACTGCCTCACTGCCCTTCCTACCCTCTTCCGTGGGTCTCTCGTCTGCGCTTGGCCGGGAGACTCCGTTCTGCTAGTCTTCTGGTGGTTTTCTGGGTTATTTAGGCAGGTGTAGGTGGAATCTAAGTGATCAGCAGGACGAGGTGAGCCCAGTGTCCTCCTACGCTGCCATCTTCTTATAGATCCCCCATGTTTGCTTTATTTTTATTTTTTTTATTTATTTTTTTATTTTTTTATTTTTTTTATTTTTATTTTTTTTTCAGTGTTTATTTATTTTTGGGACAGAGAGAGACAGAGCATGAATGGGGGAGGGGCAGAGAGAGAGGGAGACACAGAATCGGAAACAGGCTCCAGGCTCTGAGCCATCATCAGCCCAGAGCCCGAAGCGGGGCTCGAACTCCCGGACCGCGAGATCGTGACCTGGCTGAAGTCGGACGCTTAACCGACTGCGCCACCCAGGCGCCCCAATGTTTGCTTTTTTAAAAAAGGTTTTATTTTTAAGTAACCTCCCCAAATAACATGGGGCTCAAACATACAACTCCAAGATCAAGAGTTGTACATTCTGCCAACTGAGCCATCCCATTAAAGCTATGTTTTAATAAAACTTAAACTTAACTCATTTTCTTACTGTTGGAGAAAGTACCGTAGTGCATGAAGGTTGGCTTTATTTCTAAATCTATTTTGAATGTTTTGTTTTATAATTATTAGCAAAATATAAAGGAATACTCATAGCAACTTGCCTTTGGCATCATGTTGCGGTCTTTATCTTTTGGTAGAAAACATTTAGGTATGGATGCTACTCCACACCCATTATCATCACAAAGCTAATGACACAATTCAAAAATAATTTGTTTTCTCAGATGATTCTCCCCCAGAAATTGTATTGATGATACTTATGAAGTTCCAGAAAAGAAATCACAATCATTTAGGAAGTCAATATCTCTTTTTTTATTTGATGTATGAGGCACAGGACTTGGAGTTCATACTTAGCATCCAAGAATGATATTAACAGACCTTCTAGATTTCCTTATTGTGTTGGGTATCACATGGTTAAACTGTGTTATCTTCTAAATTGGTATTGTAGTGGCCATTTAGAAAAGGACTTGGTGGGGGAATGCGGGTGGAAATGTGTGGAAAAAAGGAGAGACGAGTAGGAACAAAGGAGAGAGAGCTGAAGAGTGGCCACACCATAAGCATCCTGGTTGTAGTTCTGATTATGGTCAATGTCAGTTTTTCTCTCTGTTGGATATGGATGGTGAAGTTTCGCAGCTATCCTGGGGAGTCAGAGCATAGATTAAAGCAAGCTGCCTCAGGCTCCAGGCAGGGAGAAGCAAAACAAGAACTAATTTCTTTGCTTTGAAAAAGATACAATAAGCAAATAAGTAGTAGGTTTAATAAAGAACTGGTGAAAGCTTTAAAATATTTTCATGAAGATTTCTAGCCATACATCAGTCCTATCCTCAAGATACATTATATCAGGAGTCAAATTGTCTCTAGAGATCTATTAGATATGCTGACTAATTCCTTAATAAGCTTTGAAAATTAGCTTATTCCTTAATAAGCCCTTAAAAAATGAGCAACCAGCATATTTATCAGGTAAGGGGTGCATGCTGGGTAAACACTATGTGTATATTATTTACTTAGAGCATTGCTCTGATCTTTTATGAATACTGTCCGATGGCTGGGGAAAAATACATATTTCTCTTCTTTTTTATGTTTCTTAAGCCAAAGGCAGGATTTCTAGTTCCATTAAAGATTTAATAAATTCAAAAATAAGGAAATTGCATGTAGAAAAAAAAAAGCTAGATTTCTCTTTAGGCCTTCCACATTAAAATAACATTAAAAAGATGGAAACAAAGCAAATTTAATTTGTTTTCCTGCTTTTTCACTTCTTTATTCATACTCTTCTGTCTTCTATTAATTTTCACCAGAGCCAGATCGTGTTTTCTCTTAACTCTCAAATTCCCTCACTTTTGTTGGTTTAAGCGATACCCACAGGGGACATTTTTCAAAGTGGTATGCTAGGATTTAGCTGTGGGAGGCCCATTAATACACCACATAGAATTTTACTCCCCATAATGACATTTAAAGAGAGCTATTTGTTTTGACTGTGTTCTTTGTGTAGGCCTGAAGGTTACCATAGTAAAACCCCTTTGGCAAATGTGCAGTCAGAAATTTCTGGGTTAGAGTGGCAGGGGGTAAGGAAGAGGACAATTCCAAAATATTTCATGAGCAAAATCCTGATGAAAGGGAGAGTCTCTGGGGCCTGGTTTGTTCCCATTTCCTTCTCTGAGAAACAAGAGCAAATGACTCTCAATCCCTGCCCCCTCTCCCCTCAGAACCACGTGCCTCAAAAGGCTCTCCACTTAAAATTTTCTGATTTTTCTTAGAAATGGATTTTATGATGTTATCAGGTCACTTTTCATTGATGAATATGTAGTTTCTTGGCTGTAGTTACAAATGATCCTGCTGCTGAAAGCTTCGGAGGTGGTGAACAGGGAAGGACTTCGAAGTCAGATGGGTCTTCATTTAAATCCTTTAATCTGCTACTACTGATCAACTGAGTAAACTTGGGTTAGTCACTTAACTTCTCTGATGTTCATTTTCCCTCATCGCTAAAAATGGAATGATACTACACATTCCAGCAGAGTTCTCATGAAAACTGCTTAAGATGAAGAGACATTTCCTGGCATGATCATTGGGCCAGGGTAAGCACAGATAAATGTCAGCATCCCATCTCTTTTTAGATTTGTTATCATTTGGATAAAATAAGCAAAAAGAAATGTGCGTTCTCTTTTATGATGGCAAATTGTTTTGCAACATCCTATAAAGAAAAGAAGACGATGGCCATCGTGGTTGCTGATGATATGCAGCTAGGCGAGTTTCAGTTGACCCTGCTCAGTCTCTTCTGTCTGAATTCTATCAGGTACATCCAAACAATGTAACATCCCCTTCCATTGTGGCTGAATGTTCACATTATGTCTTGATGATTCATGCATTTGAAGGGAAATTGAATTAACCAAGGAGAGAAATAAAAAATTTAAGAATAAGTTTAACAAGATCAATTCTTTTATAATTGGACCGCTTGCTTTCAGCCTTGAAAAATAGCATTTAAAAAGGTGTTCATGGTCTGTGATTATCATTTGTAAAGTGAAAACTAAGTTTCTTGCCCAGAGGCTCAGCTGGAAATGGTGTCTTCGAAAAGACTTTTTGATTCTTAAGAATCCTACAGCATCTGTATAGCATGTTTCCCCCTTGATTATTGTTCTTGTCACTACCCTCCTTTAAGGTGAGTATGAGAAATGATCATACACTCAACTCATGGTCCTTAGCCTTGTCTTTATCAAAATAGTATTAATTCTAATCCTGCGAACTCACATCATGTGCTATAGCTTTTTGGAGTTTGACAAGCTTTATACTACTACTTGTTAGCTGTGTGATTTTAGCCAAAACATAACATAATTCAGCCTCAGTTTCTTCATCTGTCAGATGAAGATAACAATTCGTATGTTTCTGTAAAGCATTAATGGGCTAAATATTTACTGACATTTTCCTATGTGTTGGGGTGGGATCCAGGTTCCAAAGATGGCCACCAATGAACAATGTCTCTTGAAATGGACACCTTTGTGTATTCCCCTCTCGTCCAGAATATGGACTGCCCTTGCAATGCGCTTTGACACAACTGATATTTTATTTATTTATTTATTTTACATTTATTTATTTTTGAAAGAGAGAGACCGAGCACAAGTGGGGGAGGGGCAGAGAGAGAAGGAGACACAGAATCCAAAGCAGGCTCCAGGCTCTGAGCTGTCAGCACAGAGCCCGAGGAGGGGCTTGAATTCACAAACCGCGAGATCATGACCTGAGCTGAAGTCGGGGGCTTACCCGACTGAGCCACTCAGGTGCCCCAACACAACTGATATTTTAAAAGGAGAACGCGAGTGAAGGGGGGCATTTTAGGAAACATAAAGACCATCAACAAAAGCTACTAAGGTAAATGTCAAGCAGCTAAAAAGATAATATGACCAACTGACAAGAGAAAAAGAAGCATGCTGGAAAAAGAGAGAAATGAGATTTGATAGACAAATAAAGCAGAAGGGACACTTTGCCAGAGCTGGGTCTAAACCTTAAGACTCGGCAGCATCAGCTTTTGTGCTTTCAGGAGTCTTGAGGTGCCATGTGAAAAGTCTGGCTACCCTTCTAGAGAGAACATGTGTAGAAATAACGGGAAGAGGAAGAGGTCACAGGGAGAAGACGAGAGAGAGAGAGAGAGAGAGAGAGGCTAAACCATCCCAATAGTTGCCCTACGTTTGCAGCTGAGACTTCCAACCATTTCCACCAGGGTCTCCGTTTGTGAACCTCATCTGCCACCTGACTGCAGTTTCAATTATAGACTCCAAGCAACACCAGCAGAGAAATCATAGAGCTGGGTACCAGTGGGTACCCACAAAACTATGAGAAATAATAAACTGGCTATTGCTTTAATTGACTAAGTTTTGTGAGAGTTTGCTATTTGGCGGGTAGTAAATAACTGAAATAGCTGGCTAGTTTGCTTATGTTTATTCTTTTCATTGCTTCTCTCCCCCAGTTTAGTCGTTGGTTGTCTTTTTTTTCCCCCTCCAATATACTCTCTGTGGACAGCTAGCTGAGACAGCTAGCTTATTCTCACAGCTTTAAGGACTCTGTTCATGACTATAATCTATTTCTCTAATCATGACTTTTCATCTATTTTATGGAACTGTACCTCCATCAACTTAATGAATGCTTCTTTGCCTTAAACTCTTCACCATAATCATAATAGTCTTCTATTTAAGGATTTCCATCATTATCCATTTAAATTTCAAAGCTCTCCACACTCTGTTGACATTTAGTATCAAATCTTATTTCTTTCGCTTCCCAGCCAGCATGTTTCCTGTTCCCTTGACAGTCAATCTACTCACTAGTAAGCAATAACTACTTTTGCGTCTTTGCTGTTGGTGCTACTTTTTCTGAAATGTCCTCAAAATCTCCTTCTGTTTCACAGAATATTTATTCATCCTTCAGTTGTAACCTGAATCCAGTATCTTCTGTGACTTTTTTTTTAACTTCCCTTTCATTGCTTTACTTCATCTTTGTTTCTACAGGATTGATCACATGATTTCTGTCCCTTTGTATATTATTTTACGTGTTGGTTAATGGGTATTTGTTATTGGCTACTCATCATTATAGATGCAAGTTTCTCTAACATTGAAGATGTTCTTTCTTGACATTTTACTCTACAGTCTATTTCATGAGCAGAATATCAAGGTTTAAGAAGACATTTAGAAATTAGACATTTTCTTGGTATCGTGTGGCTCACGTATGGAGTGCAAGAAGTCAGAGGGCAGGGGTAGGTAAAGATTGTGACAAGTGTTCTGTGCCAGGCAAAAGGCTTTGTATTTACCCTGTAGATGCTAGGAGACCATGAAAAAAAATTATCAGCAGAGTGAAAGCCAGTGATTTATATTTTCACAAAATAAATTTGTTGCCGTCAAGAGAAAAGCAAGAACACTTGTGGTTTGGGGATAGGGGTGTGGAGTTCTTGAGATGAGTGAGGATGCTAGAGCGGTTATTAACTCAGATGAGAGATGATAAAATTTGAATAAGAACCGAGGACACTTGGGGAGCATGGGTGGCTCAGTTGGTTGAGCGTCCGACTTCAGCTCTGGTCATGATATCACGGTTCATGAGTTTGAGCCCCTCATCGGGCTCTGTGCTGGCAGCTCAGAGTCTGGAGCCTGCTTCCAATTCTGTGTCTCCCTCTTTCTCTGTCCCTCTCCCCCTCACGCTCTGTCTCTTTCTCTCAAAAATAAATAAATGTTAAAAAAATTAAAAAAAAAGGAACCGAGGACACTTACTAAAGGTCTTTGGGAGGAAGAATTTTCAGAATGCAGTTACCAATCAGATGAAGGAGGAAGAATGAATGTGACTTCCCTATTTGTAAGTTAGGTAATAGTTGTACCTACAGCAAGATGGAGAATGCATAATGTAAATCAAGCAAATGGGGGCAGGGTGGAGGGATGGTCATTTTTTCCATATGTCTTAAACTTAAATTATCTGTCAGATATATAAGTGGAGATATTCAGAGGGCTTTGGAAGCATAGGTTCGAAACAGAAGAGAGTTTTGACTGAAGAATGTAGATTTCTGAATCATTACCATATACGTGAGAATAGACATCTTGAGAATTAATGAAATCTCTCACAGAGAGTTCCAGTTGAAAATTGAAGACGATAAGACCAATAAGATTTGAAGATAGAGAAAGAAGAAAAACATTTAAGGTGGGAGCAGATACTTTGAAGAAGGTGGCACCCGTCAAATGTTCTATGCCCATGGAGAGCCCAAGTAAGACAATACCTAAAATACAAGGAATTTAGTTTGATTCTCTGGGGATTTTATTAAAGTTACGTTATTTTAGTGTAGGCTGAAGGTGGGAACTGCAAGGGCTTGAGAATGAATGGGAAGTGAAGAAGTACAGAATGGCTGGAAGGAAATGAAGGCAAATTAGTCACAGAGGCAAATGTAACACAGCAGGACTTCTGTTTAATTATTTACTTATTTGAAGATTGGAGGCATTGTAGTACACGCAGTAAGGAAAGAACCTTGTGGGAAAAAAGAAAAGCCAAAAATATGACAGCTCAAGCACTTGAGCAAGAGAAGAGAGGGAGAGAGAGAGATTCAGAGAAGACAGAGAAGAGATCTGTAGGAATATTTATAATTTCTAAAATTGTGTCTAAATTCCTTTTTTGTATAACCTGCCTGTAAAATTCATTGCATTTGAATTATAATCAACTCTGATCATTTCCTTTAATATTTGCTATGTTAAGAAAATTGTTCTATTATACAAACTTTGTATTTTAGCCAAAAAGAAGTTCCCTTTTAATGTATTTCTTTGTTTTTCATTAGATCAAGGAACAGAGAGAACTTCATTTCACTGATTTGTTTTTACACCTACGTGAGATTGAAATTAGAATGGTATATTTATTGGCATGAGTATAGGTATACAACTATCTTAGAGTGTAGTTATCACATAGATTTAATTTTTATAATGTTAATCTGTCCCACTAAAACGCCTTTAAGTGGTACATTTTGGCTTTCCATATTGAAATCCAAGTAAATTACTGAATAATATGGGAATTTAAAAAAAAATGGACCTGATGATAAAATATTTATACTTCTCGATATTTTAAATTCTTCAGGCAAAATCACATTGTTACTGCCACAGACGCCTTCACGAAGGTACAATGCAAGAGCCTGAGACATGGAGTATTTTTCTGTTATGGTATATTTTATGATAAGTATAGCAAAATAAATTTTGATTATAAGATAATTAAAGCAATGACTATCATCCTCATCATCTTCCTTCTCATCAGATATTATTAGCTAAGATTTATTGAATATCTTCTACATGGCACACTCACTCCCAGGCAATTTAAATTTTCTTTTTCTTTATCCTCACAATTAACCTATGAAGTAAGAATAAATGGGCTACCATCGCTATTAAACAGATACTGGGGAGGAAAAGAGCTCTTACTTTATCACAGGAAACAAAATTCAAAACGTTTGCCGCTTAAGCCTGGCTTTTGTTCAGCTGAGGGGCTTCCATTGTTAGTTAAGTGTCTGTGGCTTCCTGTTCCTCTTAGACCTGAGGGGGTGAAATTTGAAATGTATGGGATGATGGTCATGTATCTATTGTTTTCTGAGAGGGCAGCCTTGCAAATTGTAAAGGTAAATAAGAAACTATCTTCTTGTAAGTTGGGTTAAACTGTGTGTTAGTGTTGTGAGTTAGGTTTGCACTTTGAAAGAAGGTGTGTGTGTGTGTGTGTGTGTGTGTGTGTGTGTGTGTTTGTCGGGTGCTGTGAAAACTATGGTCTTGTAATTTAGTACAATAAAGTATGAGTCTGAAAATTACACTGATCTTGTGACATTAAGGTAGCTACCACTCCTCCCAGATTCTTTTGTGGGACATAAGGTTTACAAAGCATCAGGTTTTGTAAGTATGACTTTAGACCAGGGTTTGGGTCTTATCTGAAGGTCTCTGACTCCAAGCAATAATCTACTTGGCAAGTGAGTGATGTGTCTGGGTGAGGCCATGCCCTATTGGAAAGGCGTGGTGTTTCCTAACTGATAAGTAAAAAGTCACAGGGTGGAAGTTAGAAGATGAAAATTCTCTCATAGTGAATTATAGACCTGAGAGTTGGGGGCACAGCTAGGAACTGAAAAGCTCCCAAAGTAAAGGTGTAATTGCTTGTGGGATTACCCTTTTTCTTGGAGCAATGTGCATAACCTTTCTTTTACTTACCTCTTATATTGTATTTCCTCCTGAACTTTTTTAAACCCTTCTGATACAAAATTATAGCTTTTTAAAGGTTTGCTTTGGAAAGAAGCCAGAGATCTTTATATATCACGGTAAGTTCCAAATAGAATTGGAGGAAATATCAGAGGATAAAATAACCAAAAAACAGAGAACAGTTCTAGTGCTGTGCTAACCAATATGGCAGCCACTAAACACATGTTCTACTGAGACTTTAAACTAAGTTAACATGTGCTGAAAGTATAATATACGTAGATTTCAAAGCTTAGTTTAAAAGAAATATCTCAATATTTTTATTGCTTGTTGAAAAACTAATATTTTGAATATATTAAATCATATATTTTATTAAAATAATCTTATTTGTTTCTTTTTATTAGTTTTAATGTGCCTACTAACACATATAAAATTACATATAAAGCTCACATACATTTCTATTGGACCAGGCCAGTCTAGACTGAGATTGGCAGGAAGTGAACCATGGTCAAAAGAAGAATAGAACGGAATACAAATTTTGAATGACAAGGGGCAACACTGGAACACACACATGACAAACTCCCTGAGAAACTTGCCCTCTCCCTGTGGGTACCTGAGGGGAGATAACCCATAAAAAGGGTAGAAAGGTTCATTTGTGAGTTACATGTATACAATCATTCAACTTTATAAATTAGTAAATTGAAGCACAAAGAAATATAAAATAGTAAATCAAGATCAGATGAGTACTTTCTCCCTCAGTTGCTCCTAATATTCTAATGTGTTTATCTTGGGAATGTCTCAATCAATAGTCTTCTAATTGTGTGATCATTCTGTTACACAAGAAATACTAAAGTGCTCTTCAGGCCTGTGGTGGGCAAAACCAATTTTTCTCTTTGGGTCAGAGAGGAAAACTTGTTTTCTAAGTTCCACAAAAACCTGTGGGGGTTGTCATAGAAAGAGCTGTCACTGCCTGATTCAAATAAAGGTCACCAAGCAGGTGATGGTTGTAATTCTGGTCCTTCTTTCTATATCCCAAATTCTCACATCCCTCTATGTTTAAAGCTTGCATTTTATGCAACTAGGCTTTTTGGGAAGGCATTACACTTTTTTTGTCCTATTAAAATGTAATATAGCTTCCCCTGTGTGTCGGAAAAATACGGAAAAACAGACAAAAAAGAAAATGTTAAAACATTTATTCCATCATGTACTAAATATTTTAAAGCACTTTATGCACATATGAATGCATTTAAACTGGGGCTATTGTTCTAATAACCAGTTTATTTTTCACTTAACATCGACTGTATAAATTTTATTTCCCACTAAATATTGTTCTAAAGCAGCTATTTTCAAATATGGGTGCTTACAGGCCGCCATGAGGGCAAGTGGGAACTGAGGGCCAGAGAAGGCTAAGCTACTGTGGATCCACTCGTGTCAGTATTCTATTCCACTATTCTGGAGTCAAGACATCCTTTTTTTTTTTTTTAATTTTTTTTTTTCAACGTTTATTTATTTTTGGGACAGAGAGAGACAGAGCATGAACGGGAGAGGGGCAGAGAGAGAGGGAGACACAGAATCGGAGACAGGCTCCAGGCTCTGAGCCATCAGCCCAGAGCCCGACGCGGGGCTCGAACTCACGGACCGCGAGATCGTGACCTGGCTGAAGTCGGACGCTTAACTGACTGCGCCACCCAGGCGCCCCAAGACATCTTTTGAAAAGACAGATCCTCTAATAAACACATTTGGATGTATTTTATTGGAAAATATTATTTTTAAAGACTCTTTGATATTCTACTGCTTTGGTACCCCATCCTTCATTTGAGCAATCCACATTTTAAAAGTATTAAAACTTTTCTTGTTTGATTTTTGACACTATAAATAGCAATACAATAAGTGATAGCTCATAAACCTTTTCAGGTATTTCAGATGGTTTTGATAGAATACGCTTCTAGACGAGCAATCATTCCACTAAATGGTATTTCTCATTACTTCTCAGACGTTTGCCTCTGCTAACTTTTATATCAGCTCATGCTACCAAGAGTGTGTGCATTTTCTATTTCACTGAAGCATTGATTACCATATTATAATTTTAAGCGGATTTTATAGTCTGCAATGCTTTTTCATTCTTTACATTTGTATTGCTTTCTTTGGTAGTAAAACTATAGACCATTTCATATTTTCACTGCTACTTTGTTTCTTTTCTTCTATGAAATTTCTGCTCCTGTCCTCACTTCAGCTTTTCCTGTTGAATCATATCAGTTTCTTAGAGCTTTTTAAAATGCATTAAGCCTTGTTAATACTCTTTTCTTTTGCTTTTATATTCACATTTAAAATTTTGTCCATAATATTATTTTTACATATGGAAGTGTTAAATTTTCATTCATATAAATCTTTCTAAGTTGTCCTTAAAAGATTGTTCCTTTACATTTATGGTTAGAGAAGTCTTCCTCATTCTATGATCGGATACAATTTTTTTTAGTACCTTTAATGTGTAAGCTTTTTACGTTGATATGTTAAATTCATCTGTATATTTGTGTGAGGGAAAGTGAATATGTATGATGTGAAGTAGAGAGTTTCTTAAAATGCTCTACAGAGGGGCACCTGGGGAGGTCAGTCAATTAAGCGTTGGATTCTTGATTTTGGCTCAGGTCATGATCTCATGGTTTGTGGAAAAGAGCCCTGCATCGGGATTTGTGCTGAAGGCATGGGGCCTGCTTGGAATTCTTTCTCTCTCTGCCCCTCCCCTGCTAATGCTCATACTGTCTCTCAAAATACATAAACATTTTTTTAAAATGCTGTAAAGAGTAAATGTCCTGTCATCTAAATTCTATACTGATTATATTGAATTTTTTTTTCATTATACTTGGGTACCTTTCAAGGGAATTTTGTTATTTTCAAAAAAATAAATAAATAAAAGAGCAAGGACCCAGGACCCTACCCATTAATTTTTTAATCCTTTTTTTAGTAATCCAGCCTCTAAATTTTACTTCCAGATGGATTACCTTTGTAGTCTTTATAAATCAAAAATCAAGTAGGTATATTGATTTGGGGGAGACTGGCCACATCCATGCTAATAAATGTTCTCTTGGGGCGCCTGGGTGGCGCAGTAGGTTAAGCATCCGACTTCAGCCAGGTCACGATCTCGCAGTCTGTGAGTTCGAGCCCCGCGTCAGGCTCTGGGCTGATGGCTCAGAGCCTGGAGCCTGTTTCCAATTCTGTGTCTCCCTCTCTCTCTGCCCCTCCCCCATTCATGCTCTGTCTCTCTCTGTCCCAAAAATAAATAAACGTTGAAAAAAAAAAGTTCTCTTGGTTACCCTGTGTAGCCATGTTTTCTTCTATGTAGTTTGGTTTGAAAAAAAATCTCTAATAGGTTATTACATGTTTTCAAGTTTATTACTGTCTATTTGCGTGTATATGCATACATTAAACAGTTTCTTATACATCAGTAATCACCAGTTAGAAAATAGGAGATTGGGAAATTTTGTTACTAGTTAAAGTGTTTTTTGCTTGATTCTCTTGGATTAATAATAATAATGTACCTGAACATAAATTGTTTTTCTCCTTTCTGGTGCTTTATATCTTATATTTGTATTTTTTTTTCCTTTTTACTTTGGTGAGAACTTCCAGAGAACTAAATATTAGTACCTATGTTTATTGCTGGTGTTTGACTTTCATGAAGAAATACTTCTGGCGTTTCCCAACTGGCCAATGATTCGAGATAAATATTCTCACGTTCCTTAACTACATCCTTTCTTTGCTTTTTAACGTTTTCGTATCAAGAAAGAATGAAGAAATTTATTAAATGGATAACTTTCCAACTTCTGTCAAGGTGATTGCATGATTTCATTCTCCTTTGACTAATTGATACTTCTAATTAAATTAATAGGATCCTTAATACTAAAACAAATATATTTCTATATTCAGACATCTAGATCATGAAATATTCTTTTCATATTATTACTAGACTCAATTTACTCTTATTTTATTTAGGGTTTTTACATATATCTTCATAATTGAGGATGTTGTTTGCTCTTAAAATTTGTTTCATTTCTCTTATCTTTGTCATGATTATAGTTTGGGTAATGCTAGCTTCATAAAATTATTATTTAAGAATATCCTCTGTCTGCTATGTTCAGGAAAGAATGAGGACCTATGAAAGAACAAGGACCCTATTTAATTTTTTCTTTAAATCTTTTTTTTCAACCATCATTTAATAAACTCTAGCCACTATTGGTGTGTTCTAATTTACCACAGTTATATGGGGAATGTTTAAATTATTTGCACTCTTCTATTCTGTCACTGTACCCTCTTTCTTACATCTAATGGTGAATACGTACATTTCTCCCTACTTGCCTTACTAAATTCAACTCTCTGTTTGTCTCTTTTCTTGCTGTTTCAAACTATTTGTTCCTAACCCTATTATTTAAAATGATAATTTTGCATGTGTTCTTAATTTTTCATTCCTAATCTCCTATGTTAATTTTATCTTTTTGAATTTATTGAATTGAATTGTACTTTAGGAAATACAATATATTTAATTGTATTTGGGTTTTCCTCGTTTAATCATCAAAATACTTTGAATTATACAAGATCTGATATATGGTAATTCTAATTTAAAATTATAATTTCTAATTGTAAATATGTAGCTTTGTTTTTACTTTTGAATCTAGGCTTTTATGTGGAAAAAAATCAGCCATATTGGTTTCTTTTGTTGTTGTTACTGCTTTTGTATTGTTAATTTGTTATTTTATTACATTTTGGACAAAGATTATTGTAAGTATATGTTATTATGTCTTCTTTATGTGTATTTGTTTACGGGGTTTTCTCTGTCTTATTACAAGATTAGTTTTTATAAATATTCCAAAGGCATCTTTAAAAGAAAGTAATCTCTTCAAATGTAGGGTTTAAAAAAAGGAAATCTATTAAATCAGACTTATTAATCATTCAAATCACTATAGTCTTGGGCTTTTTTTAGCCTTTCCTACCTTGTCTGTTTCCCTTATGAATGTCTACCTCTTATTCAGACATTTTTCATTTTTTATCTCAATTCGTATGCTTATCATGTCATCATTTTTATCTTGTTTCATGGAGTCAATACTTAATTGAATTTTAACAGGCTAAAACTTATATTCGGTAGAAAATTATTTGGCAGGCGATATCCTCCTCCCCTCCTGTTGAGCACTGTCTCTTCTTTTCCGGCTCACACCGGTGTTTTTCTATCTTCTTCTATTTGAAAGCTGTCTCTGAATTTGCCCTATCGTGAGATGTTTTGATTCTCCTTGAATTCTCACTCTGTTCACCGGGGTTGTGTTAAAATCACCTTCTTAGATTCCATGTCAAAAGGCTGATTTGTAATACTAATTCAAAATTCCATAACTTGAAAGAAATGAAGAGAGAGGGCAATAGGCATATCTGGTAGGTCAGTCTTTGCTGTGAATTTTTTTTTTAATAGACTTCTTTCCATTTTACTATAGACACCTTGCTTGACTAGTTTGTATTGGCACCTGAGGCCAGAATTAGGTGACTTTCAGTACAGTTTCACACTGAGCCTTTTAACGGCAGATCCTTCCTGTGGAAAATATCCCCTCCTGTGTGATGCTTCACTTAGGGTGACTTGGCTTGCGGGTCCCACTAATCTGACTTTGTTAGACTCTTCCTAAATCTATTACATATTCTTATATGTATATGTGAACTTCAGTCGTGAGCAGAGTTTAAATTTTCCCCGGGGGAACCTACACCGTTAGCAAGGGCTATAACTATACATCTGTTGTAAATATTTATAAGTATTCTGCAATAGTTAACAAACTGGAACCTCATTCAGGTGACTTCAGTGATGGACCTAGTGATGGATATTCAACCTAATATAGGGGGGTTAACTCTTTTTAATGAAGTGGAATTTCAACATGCTGGTACTATAATAATGTGAGATGAACTCATGGAGCCCAATGCCTCTGCATGTGGAAAAAGCTTTCTACGATATGATGGGAAGTGGGCACTGACCGCTCATGGTCAGCAAGCAATGTCAGTACTTGCTCATCCGTCCCTGCATGGGTGCACTTCAACCGTGTGACTTCTATGGTTACTGAGGGTCAGTTAGATTCCCCTCCCCCAAATATATCATGTGTATTTATGCACGTGTCATTATAAAATTTAATGGAATATTATGAAAATTACAGAAATTAATGTGATCACACAAGAGAGTGTACTTAGTAATTATTTTATTTTTTTCCAAGATGGTAACAACTCTTCTTAATTAGCCCAAATTAGCCACATTTAAAGCTATACCCTGCCTCTCTGGGCTGCAGTTATCTTCATCTATCACTGCATGCATCATAGTTAACTAACAATATGGCAAATTCCAGTCCTGCACTTTGGTTCTTTGCTTTAATACATTTTTCTTAGCATCTAAGCTCATTTACGTTAGGTTCTGTAACTTGAACATAGAAATACATGACAAATACATATAGGTAAGTGGCCTCATGACACTTAGAGGGTGATATTATGAGTGAACATTAATATACAGTTACATCATTCTAAACATAAAGTAGTGAATGAGTAAATGGCTATTTTGCTTCCAAGGATGTTGTATATACAGAAGAAACCCTTAACTGACCTGCATTTAGTAAGCTTTCTGATGATCTGAGGATCTCTATTCCCTCTGTAACCCCTGCAGTTACAGATGCCTGCAGGATGGCTGATGAGGTGCTCTCAAACACCCACTTTTCATGTGTATACATCTATAAAGTGACTTTTTAATGTCTTTTATTATATCTATTATCAATAATCTGTTTTATTTTTTCTCACCAACATGTCAATATCTGTGTATTACTAATTATGTTTTAAGTTTATTTATTTATTTTGAGAGAGAGAGAGAGAGAGAGAGAGTGGGGGGGGGCACTCGAGCAGGGTAGGGGCAGAGTAAGAGGGAGACAGATAATCCCAAGCAGGCTCTGTGCTGTCAGTACAAAGCCCATAATGGAGCTAGATCCCACGAGCCTTGAGATCATGACCTGAGCTGAAATTAAGAGTCAGATGCTTAACTGCCTGAGTCATCCAGGCACCCCTGTATATTGATAATTATTAAATGTAATTGAATATTATGCAAATTACAGGAGTACAAATAAGAAGATATTTGGGATTTTTGATGAAAACAAAACTACTTTGTAAAGGTTTGTTAAAGGCAAGTTAAATTTAGTGGGATTGAAAGCACTGTAAATTATGGGAAAAATTTTGCTCAATTCTAGAAGATTCTTCATTCACATGAAACTGGGGTTTTTGTTAAACTAG